>NC_141066.1:25646599-25831599 GCF_041138505.1 Cibotium barometz
CACTATTTACAGATTGTCTAAGGCAAAGATTATAGTCCACCATAATGCCATGAGCCAAGAAGGGAAAGTTGCAAATTTTGTATTCAAGATGTTAACCTATGATGACGGACATTGAGACGTACTATGTTTTACGTCATTAATTTAAATATTCTGAGTCATGGGCCGGGCTTGTCGGCACCATATGTTAAGGATAAAGGGATTGGGTGATCGCCGATGAGAGGCGCACCTTGAATATCAGCAGGGTAAGGGTTAGGATCGGTCGGCCATGTATGGGCGCCCAAGTGTGAATGGCCAAGTCACCTATAAGAGTCAAATGTAACCCTAAAATCCTCATTCTCATGTGTTGTGAATACAAGAGTGCTCTTGCCTTGTCTCCTTGGTTTCCTTCTCCTGCGTGAGAGAGAGAGAGAGAGAGAGAGAGAGTGAGAGAGCGATCGAGCACTGTGTAGCAGCACGGCGGCGACGGAAAGGCGGTAGAGCGGCGCGACGGCGGCTCCTTCTTCACTGCGACGCGGGAATCCTTCAAGGCGGCGGTTGAGCGATGAGTGACACACCTTTTGCATTCTGTTTGAGCTTGCTTTCCTGGTTGTATGCTTGCAGCCATTCGTGGCTCGCATACGGCGTTTGGCAAGTCCCCAGCTACGACCTGTGCGGCAAAAGCGCACATTTTAGGCACCGCTGTCGGGGAGTTGCCCTGCACCAAGCTCCAGTTTGCAGCTAGGGCTGCTGCGTGAAGTTTAATTTACACTACAGGAAAGCGACTATGTGTTTGCTGTTGAGGTGTTTCTGTGTTTTGTAATCTGTTTCTGCAATTTGTCGTCTGCATTTCTGGTTATTTTGTTATTGTTCCGCTCCGCGTGTGGGCGTGCGTTCTGTTATCTGGTTTTCTGCGTGTGAGGGGGGATTTCTGAATCCCCAGCAGACCTGTGCTGTATGCGAAGTGCGCCACGGCCAAGGCTGAACCCCAGAAAGAAACCCTAGAAAACTTATCTCAAAAAAAGAAATAAAAATAAAAAAAATAAAAATTAAATTTTATTTTTAAAGAAAGAACCAAACGTGTGGAGAGGAAAGATTTTTTAATTGGAGAAAAAAATTTGAAAAGAAAAAACCCCCAATTGACCCACGACCCACGACCCGGTCTCAGTCTCGGTCTTTTGATATATATATATAGAGGAGTGAGCCTCCATAGCTTTCTTTCAAGTGAGAGCTTATGGGAAGTTGTGCCCTATATGTAGCCCACTCCCCAAGGAGTAAAGTGAGCATGTGGGATAAAGCCCTCACCCTTTCCTCCACAAGCAAATAGGCTTTTGCCCCTTCCCCCATAGGGAAACGGACTGTTTTGAGGACCACAGGAGCTCTGGATAGGCGAACACGGTGCTGTAAAGCACGCTAGGACCCTTTAAACGATACGCTCGTTTCAAGCTATCACACGCCCTAGTCCAAGTTCGACCGTAAGTAAGGGGGTCAAAAACGAGTTAAAAACAATCTAAAAACAAGTAAAAACGGGGTGCAAAATACCCAAGAAACCACTTGTGTGGGCTTCAAGGGTAGTTACCAATGCACGTGGGGTAACCACGTCACATGCATCTACGTTCTGGTCGGGTGCTAGAGCGTGAGCCACTAGAAAGCGTTTCAGTTTACGCAGGGTCACACCCAAGAAACCACTTGTGTGCGAAATACCCAAGAAACCACTTGTGTGGGCTTCAAGGGTAGTTACCAACGCACGTGGGGTAACCACGTCACATGCATCTACGTTCTGGTCGGGTGCTAGAGCATGAGCCACTAGAAAGCGTTTTAGTTTACGCAGGCTCACACCATCCCTCCACGTTAGCATCTTGGCCTTCGGCTGGAACCCAAGGGAGTGCAACCCAAGATCCACGAATAGTGGATAGTGACTCGTCCTCTGACTCAGAAGCCATGGAAGGGAACCCTACCAAGAACCCTGAGGAGACAAGCCAAAACATGCCACTGTGGGCCCCACAACCCGGATCTAGCATGTTTAGTCGTCTAATAGAGACCTTTAGTAGAGCTACACGCTCTGAACATGCGACAAGCGAAGTAAATGAGGAAGGAGGGGTAGTAGATTCGCCATTCACATCTTACGTAGACCCTACCCTCCCAAAGAGTGTCCATGTGGATATTCTACCCACTTCGTTTAATGAGGGCCCTACTGAGCTACCACCTTCCTACGCGCCTCCTAAAGTAGAGGTCCCTAGAAGCCAATCCATAAGAAGTGACATTGCGTCCACTTCAAGAGAACCGTTTGGCACACCAAGTCTAGATGGGATGTTTCTCAATGAAAATTGGGAATATGATCTACACACAGAGACTCTAACTGACCTATACAGCGGTTAAACATACCATGTAGGTTGGTTAGAAGTCCTACGATCTACATGTAGCGCCACTAATCTAGAGGAGCAACAACACATGATATGTGAGGTTATTCATAGAATTATCCAATTCGAGAGGCAAAATAGGGGAGTGAACCTAGTTTCCACTGGCCCTATGAGATTTTTGGATACAGGCAAGGCCAAACAACCAACCCTATCACAATTGGGGACTCCCTCGGTGAGTCCCATAGACCCTTCGTATGTTGTTTCGCCTGGAGTCTCAATGCAGGTTGAGCCCACGAGCAGTAACTTTAGTTTTCCAACCTTGGCTCAACTTTCCATTAGGGAATCCGCAATGCCTACCCCAATGATGAGCATAACAGAAAGTGCACCTGTTACCGCTGTAGTTAGTACGACGCCGCTACCTAGTGGAACAGTACATACAACAGTGCGTGCAAGTGCCTATCAACCATATGTACCTATCGCTACTCATGCTCATGTAGCTCCTATGCCTCTTAGTATGCCAATGGCGTATGCTCCACGACCGCCTTATCACAACCCTTATCCAAGAGGAGCTAGGCCTAGTCACATATCATATCCTACGTCATTTGCCAACATACTCAGACCAACGCCAACTCCTATCAGCCAGGCTATCCCAGAAGTGCCTCCACCAGCTATGCCTGCTCACCTAGGTGATCTCGCAGCGTTTGCTCAGACGATCGGACGATCTATTGTGGAAAACATGCGGGGTATGCCTGAGAGAGAACCTAGAAGTAAGGCAGTACAAGTGGCTAAGCTCACTCAAAACTTCAGTGGTAACGAGGATATTAGGAAGCACATTGAAGTCTTTGAACACGTGTGTGATTCCTTGGAAGAGCACAATGAGCTGCATAAGTGTAAAGCCTTAGGCTTAACCTTGAGTGGGAAGTCCGGAGATTGGTATCGAACCTTAAGGGTTGAAGAGCGCACTCACTACCCCACTCTCAAGAGATTGTTCTTGAAAGAATACATACGTGAGGGTGTGCTTTGGGGAGTAGCATCTCAACTCCAAAAAGCTGAACGCGAGGAAGGGGAGTCAGTGAGAGACTTTATAAGTCGATTAAAGCATCTAAATTCTCGCTGCACTCCCGATGAACGCTTCAATAACAACCAACTCCTCGATAGATTCATCCGAGGATTGTGCCACGAGGACATTTACAATGGCCTAGTCATTAGAGGTCTTACAACGTGGGAAGCAGTCACTCCCAATGCAATCCAGTTAGAAGACAACTTGATGATTACAGGTAAAAAGGTGTCTTTAGAAACAAAATCCGTTAGTTCGCAAGTATCTGGGCACGAGCCAATGACAGTAAAACCTATTGCCAAGGAGCCCAAGATATCCGAAATGTCTGTGACCGACCTTACTAAGGCTCTCCAAGAATACTTTAGGGGTAATCGAGCTCCTCAGAATAGCCATATGTACCCAAGAAGAGAGCAACAATGGTGTTCGGTGTGCTTAGGACCACATAGCACGAGTGAATGTCCCACATTCAGAGTCAAATTCAATGGGAATTGCAATGCATGTGGTAAGTACAGCCATCAATCTAAGGATTGCCTAGTACTTAAGCGAATGTTGGCAAATCAGGCACCACTAGCCTGGTCAAACACACCTCAAGTACCCGCGCTAATGCCTGCACAACCTGTCGAGCAACCGTCACAGCACATAGTTTCAAGGAATCCGAATGTAGTCTAGTCTGTGCCGTTACCACCGCCAGTGCTAGGACCACAACCTCCACATCCAAGGATTACCCCAATAAACCAGATGGGTTGTGAGTCACATAGTGCGTGTGGGGATTATGAAGAGGAGATAGACTCCACTGCTCCATATGGGATTGATACGTTTGAAATGATTCCCCAGTACTACATGGAGGATCATTTCGGGCAAGTCAAGCCTGTATATCAAGCGGCTGCTCTCGCCACACAAGAGGGAAAAACCTTAATACCTTGGCGAGGAGACCACCTCTTCAATGCTATGAGTGTGGTGGACCGCATCGTGTAGCAGAGTGCCCTAATAGGCTACAGAAGATCGCTACTCAAATGCAACCAAATCAAGGGAGCACATCGGGAATGCCGGTACTTACATGTAATCGTTGTGGCATAGATCATTTGATTGCTCAATGTCCACATAATCCTAATGCACCCAAGATTATGCCATTGAATTTGGTTGAGGTCACCAACCAAGCACGAGGAACCACACCCATTGTACCCGCGAATGTAGTTACACGGTCAATGCTTCAAAATCAAAACTACATTCTTGAAGAGAGGGATGCTGCATCAATTGCTCAGGCAAAGAAAAAGAAAACATGGCGGAAGAGATCGCTTAATGCCACGAACTCCAAGCCTAGTTCAAAGATTAACATAGGGACAGGAGACGACCCCGTGTATATGAATGATCCTGAAGATGATTCTGATTCAATAGAAACCATGGGGACCAAAGCCACTACCTTAAGGGAGGACCCCACTCGGGAGCTCAACGAAGGGGAAACAAGTGAGTACATAAATAAGGGGAAACAGAAGAAAACTTCCTCGGCCCCACAACCAAGTCAGTTAATGCCCTCTCGACCACTCAAACTGACTGAGATTCCCCAAGACAAGCCACGTGGGCCAAAAACCCTCAAGAAAAAGATTGGTACTTACCCAAACCCAGTTGAGGAGATTGAACAAGTGCAACACTTAAGGGGTTTGGTGGAAGAAACACAAAGAGAACTAGAGCCAAACCTGAGAAAAATCAAAATTCCAGACACAGTGTTTCCTACGCAAGTTTAGCCTCACAGGAACCATAAACCGTTAGCTATACCTAGTATCATTCGGGAAGAAAGTGAGGATAGGACATCAGGAAGTGGGCAAACACCCTTTTTGCTTGAAAGAATGTTTAGTGAGGGAATGCCTGACCCCATTGAAGAGGAAGTGATTCCATCTTCACCAGTTCCTAGTCAAGGAGCGATGTCTCGAAAAGTACCGTTGAATGTGTCTAAGCTAATGGATTTCATGTCCTCTGAAATTAGAACCACGATCATATCCAAATTATACGGAGATCCTGAGCTATTCTTAGCTCTTCGGGAATTTCTTAATGGAGAACTAAAGGCGGGGCTACCACAATTTGCAAATATGGATAGACCTGACACGCTTCAAGATGTAGGGGAGCATTGGGATCTACAACCCAACTTAGATGAAGATTCGGTCGTTGAAATACCTGTTAACAAGTTGGGACAGTACTTTGAAGGTGACGAATCTAATGCAACCCTCCCCATTACTACCAAGGGATTAACTCTAAAGGGAATCCTTGATGGTGGTGCTGGAGTGAGCATTGTGACTAAAAACTGTTGGGAATCTATGGGGAGACCTCACCTCGAAGTCACAAACATAGTGGTTAAGATGGCAAACGGAACTATTGCTAAACCTATTGGAATGTTAAGGGACCTTAA
This sequence comes from Cibotium barometz, assembly GCF_041138505.1. Classification (NCBI taxonomy): domain Eukaryota; kingdom Viridiplantae; phylum Streptophyta; class Polypodiopsida; order Cyatheales; family Cibotiaceae; genus Cibotium; species Cibotium barometz. The sequence continues at coordinate 25,652,394 of NC_141066.1, forward strand.
GATCAAGGTTCTGGGATACAAGGTACGACATACCTTCATTGTAATGGATTTCTCCAAGCATCCTATGTCATATCAAATGATCTTAGGACGTCCTTTCATGAGGGAAGCACAAATGGTGCATGACTGGTCGAAAAACCATGTCTACCTACAATTCCAGGACTCTGTCATTCGAGTTGATCTTGAGAATGGTCGTGCGCATCCTTTAGGAAGCAAGGTTATCATCGATAATCGATCGGATACCACTGTTCACTCTGCCCCATTAAGGTATTGCTATACATGCAAAAAAGAGACTGATGATGGGAAAGATTCTCCTTATATGGATGTCCTACCGGGTATGACTGAGTCGGATATCGTGGATTGGGTACACCTAGCGACAACCATAGACACATGGGGAAATAGAGGCACAAGTTGGGTAACACCTGAGGGGCAAGATATGCCACCGTTAGTGCCAATAAACATGATAGGTGTTATGCACTTGACTCCTGATGGCGAGAAAGTGGCAAACTCCACTGACACTGAAAGTAGCGAAGACTCTGACCAATGCAACTCTGAGTCTGAATCTCAAGAAGAAACTGACCCTGAGCCTGATGGGGGGAAAGAATCAAATATTCACCCAAATGTGGAAGCAAGGTGCTCAAGGCCTAGGACAGTGACCTCCTGCAGTTCATCCGAAAGTGAAGATCGACCAAGTGAGTCCGAATCTGATAGAAACAAAAATCAAAAACTTGGTAAGAAGAAAACGAGACATAAGCGCCAACGCTATCGAGCTAATGTACGCACTGCAAAAAACAAGGAGCGATCCACTGCAGAATGGCTTAGTTATGTAGGAGCTATGGATGCTCATCGGGAAGATAGCGGATAATTGGGGACAATACCTCCAAAGTGTCATGTGGTGTATTCCGCAACCTCATGACGTCGCCCAATTAGAAATCGAAGAGAAGCCGAAACTAAGTCGTACTGCAAGAAGGCAGCAAAACCAAGAGTTGGCTCAGCAACAAAAGGAAGCGGAATTGAAAGAAAAAAGCCTAGCACAACAAGAACCAGTGGACTTACACCCCGCACTCGAGCATTTCAAATCATTTACCACAGGGGAACGTAAAGTAGTCTACACAAAAGCCCAACGAACGCCTACCAATGGGGGTAGCGGTGTCTACGATGGCCCTGCGGTAGTTAAGGAGATAGACGTAGCAGATCCGGGTGAGGAGTCTAAACCAGTTTTTATTGCTCAAGACCTCACCAAGGCGGAAGAAGCTGCACTTACGAAGCTTCTTAAAGAATTCAAGGACATATTTGCTTGGACATATCATGATATGAAGGGTGTTCCACCCTCGGTGGTGCAACACATGATTCCAATGATTAGCACTGCTAAACCAGTCCAGCAACGTCCCTACCCACCAATGAATCCTAAGTACGCAAAGATTGTACAAGAGGAGATTGAAAAGCTTGTAAAATGTGGATTCATATACCCTGTTGAGCACTCAGAATGGGTTTCTCCGATAGTCATCGTACCAAAGAAGAATGGGAAACTCAGAGTGTGCGTTGATCTCAAAAAGGTTAATGCAGCCACCAGAAGGGATCATTACCCCTTGCCATATTCTGAACATGTGCTTGAAAGAGTTGCAGGCAAGGAAGCATATAGCTTTTTAGATGGGTACTCGGGTTACAATCAGATCACAATTGCAGTAGAGGACTAAGCTAAAACAGCATTTATCACGGAGTTTGGAGTGTTTGCCTTTCGCGTCATGGCTTTTGGCTTGACCAATGCACCTGCAACATTCCAACGATTGATAAACACAGCCTTTAAGGAATATCTAAGGGACTTCTGTGAAGCTTTCTTAGATGATCTTTGTGTCCATTCCTCTTGGGATGAGCACTTGTGTTTACGAAAAATATTTGAAAGGTGTAGATTATATCGCATCTCCTTGAATCCTTTCAAATGCCAATTCTGGGTTAAACACGGAGTTATCTTAGGGCATATAGTGTCCAAAAATGGGATTTCCACGGACGAGAGTAAAATCAAGGTCATTCTGGAACTGCCACCGCCCACCAACTACAAGGGAGTCCAACGCTTTATGGGCCACATTGGTTATTATCGAAGGTTTATTCTCTTCTTCGCTGAGATAGCTCGACCATTGTATAAGCTTCTCATCAAGTTTATTTGGACCAAAGAATGTGACCGTGCCTATAAGCTATTAAAGAAGGCCTTGGCGAGTGCTCCAATCTTGAGAATGCCTAACTGGGATTTACTCTTCCATGTGCATATTGATGCATCAAACTTTGCTATTGGGTGTGTGTTGACTCAACCTGGAGAACACAAGCTAGACTACCCCATTAGCTTTGCCAGAACGATGCTGAGATGAACTACACCACTACGGAGCGAGAAGGGTTGGCAATGATATATGCAGTAAGGAAATTTCGTTATTACCTCCTTGCCACCAAGTTTGTTTTCTATGTGGATCATCAAGCATTGTTGTATCTGGTAAACAAACCATGCTCCACAGGAAGAATCACACGATGGCTATTGATTCTTCTTGAGTTTGATTTCACTGTTGTTGTGAGACCTTGTAAAAAACATGTCATGGCTGATCATTTGTCTCGCATACCTAATGGTGAGGCTCCTACGGGGGTTGATGATGACTTACCGAACACTTCCCTGTTCATGGTGGAGACAATGCCTGAATGGAGTGAGAAGATTGTTAACTTTTTGGTTAATGGCTTCCCACCCAAGGAGCTTCGTAAAGATCTAGCTCGAAAGCTGATCAAAGAATGCGAACCCTATTGCCTAATAGCCGGGACTCTTTATAAAAGAGGAAAGGATGACGTTCTTAGGCATTGTGCCCGAGAGGATGAGTATCTATACATTTTGCAAGAGGCACATATGGGTGTAGCCGGTGGTCACTTCTCAGGAGACTTAACTGCGCGAAAGATCTTACAATCAGGGTATTGGTGGCCCACTATGTTCCAAGATGCATCACTCTTTGTGAAGGGTTGCGATGAATGCCAACGATACAAGAAACCCCAGCAGAGGAAAGATCAGATTACCCCGCAAGGTACCATTAGAGTGGAGACTCTCGACGGAGTTGAAACCATTGGATTCCTTAATGGGAGTAAATTCAAAAGATACTATGACCCCCTGAGCCAAGAGGAGTTACATGCAATCCATCAAAAGAAGGTAGCTAAAGAACAAGCTGAGCTTAAAAAGATACAAGCAAGAGTCGAAGCCAAAGAACGTCAACAGCGTGCTAGGCGACAACGAGAAGCCAACTTGGGAATTACGCAAGTATTTTTCGAGGAAGCAGAGGAGGATGCACTGGAATCTGACCCACCTCTAAGATACCCAATTGAGTTACAGAGTCCTTACGGGGAGGTGTTATATAATGCATTATTGGATACAGGAGCTCAACACAATTTGCTATCATATGGCGTGTGGTGTCAACTTGGAAAACCACCTTTATCTAAGAGCGCTATCCAAGTTCAAGGAATCAACAAGAAGAAAACCCCTGTCTCAGGAATTCTGCACACTCCGGTTGCCTATGACAAGGGGACCATAATTCAAAGCTTTTTGGTTATGCCTGCTGGTACCATGGAAGGCACTATAAACTTAGGGTGCAAATGGATGTTGGCCACCAAGTGCAATATCGATTGGGCAACCAGACGAGTCACAACGCAAGAACCAACACTCAGTATGACAGCTCAAAATGCCACTCCTAAGCCATCGACTGTGGACAAAATGCTGGATAACGAAAAATCACAAAGTCCAGTGGCAAAACCATCTTTGATTGTTTGCCATCCCTCTAGCGCTTCAACACCAAAAGTGGAAACATGCAGGGTGGTCTCTAAAGCTCCGCTTACTATGCCAAAAAACACATATAGATGGGTCCCAAAAGCTTCGTTAATAGCTACTTCCCCTGCTCAATCTCGTTCAGCCACCAAGAAGCCTCGTAAAAGGAAAGCAGCTACCCACCCGAGAAAGGGCAATGTAACATCACGATGGATCCCTAAAAAATTATTAGTAGCCCAAGGGTACTACGAGGGGAATGACCAGATTTGGGTCCCTAAACATAAGCTGAATCCCTCTACATCACCTGTAAAACCTTGCAAACCAATTGTTGCCACCCCAATGACAATTCAGGACCGTGGTAAGGGAAAGGTAACAGAGTGCTCCGCACCACTTCTTCCAGAGTTAGTTTGGATTCCCAAACGATATCGATCATTACCACCTAGCTCAGGAAGGGGGGAGCCACATGAAGCTTCTAGCTCCTCATGCCAGGAACACACTCATATAGAAGTTTCTACATGCTCTACACCTACTCTTGTCAACACCCAACAAAAAATCGATGAGTCTACGTCTCCCCTTGTAATAGTATCGTCGAAAACCATTTCCTCCATTCGTCAATGGGAGCGTACACTACCATCTCTGCAATTGGATGTGGCCACAAGGGTCATAAAAAGCTATCTGCCCACATCACAACCTATGACCCGCTGGACAAATTGGTTCCAAGAGGCTGCAACATCATTGCAAATAATATGATCTACCCAAGGAAAGGGGGAGCATGTACTCACGCTCGACATTCTAATGCTTCCTCCTTAACCTTCTCCCCTAACCATGTAATTGCCAAATTCAAGGGGATGTATATATATAGCTTCATACATTTTTAAAAAAAACAAAAACAAAAACAAAGAAAAGAAAAACAAAAAATAGTAAAAAGAGCAAGAGCACAAAAAGAGAAGAAATATCCGTATACAATCAAGAACTAGATTGACCTGTCTCACAAACCTACTGATGCTATATCTGTGTTTGCAGATATGGCAGATGCACGATCATCATACACTTCATCCACTCCCACCTTTGATGAGAGGTATCATCTGTACCTTTCTCAGATATTTCACATGTGCTATCCTGTAATTAAAACTGAATGGGATCATATAGATGTACTAGCCAGAGAGGAAAATGTTGAGGAATTAGAATGGCTAATTCGCCTATTGACCATAACTGACCCCTACTCCATAGAGGAAATATCCCCGATAGCCCAATGCTTTCCTTTTCCACAAGATGACTATCCTCGCATGGTTACATTCTTGATGAGTTTATGCGGATGGGAAAATGAAAAGGAAATATCCGACAATGATGAATGGACAGATGAAACTCATGGCACTACTGAGGTTGACTTTATTTATTTGGATGATGCGGATAGAGGCTTAGCCTTAGGGCTAGAGCCAGGACTCTACAACATCCTCTTACCGTGTGGTGACTGGTAGGTAGGTTCGTGTTTTCAAGTTTTTTCTAGTTTGGATTCCTTAAATGAGTCTTTAATTTTTCACACTAATGTGCTTCTCGAGGTATAGTGCTTGTTAGTTGATTGTACAGGTTGAAAAGTTTGAGGTGGGTTCGCTTTCAAGTCCTGAGATAGCCGCAACACTCATACATAAATATCTCATCAAATTGCGGGCATTTTTCTCATCGAATCAAGGAGATCTCCAAAATACAGGTGTAATTCTTCCATACCCACTCTCTTTCATTTTTACTGTTCAATTAATTTCATGAACTATAATGCATGACCACATGGAAATTGTCGATGTACTACTTAGTTTTTGAAGTTGCCTGACGTGCTAGTGTGAATCATTAATAAGTTTAACCTTATTGGATATATTCTTGAGAATGCATGCAGTCTTTAGTTAACCTTGGAATACGATTGTCTTAGGTCTAAGATCAAACCATCTTAATGTTTAACACCTGGGCCATGTGTGTGTTGACCTCTAGGACATAGCTTTTACCCCTTTGTCGAAAGGATGCAAGACAAATTATAGTTCAGGAGCAAAGATCAAAAGAAATTATTATTTTTTTTAAAAAGAGCCTACAATAAATGGCAATACAAGTTTATGATGTGCTTTAATGTTGGCCTATTGCCTTATTGATACTTGGTAGGTGAGGAGTATTCTACTCCAGACCGATGCCTTGGTTGGTAGGGGGTAGCCTTGCCTAAGGTGAACTAATAGATTCCTGGATAATGCCTTGTGTTAAACATGGTACCAGGATCGATGTTAGTTTTGCTTAGGAAGGTCGCCATTATGTATAAAAATTGTGACGTGCGTAAAGAAATAAAGGCAAAAGGCTCCTGTAACTCTGATGTTTCTTGTGTCCCTAGGCTCGTGGTATAAACTTGTTCTTAGAGTAGACACAGTGTGGTCATCTGTTTATTTATTAAGTTTGGTTATTTTCCTTGACTTAGGCCAGTTATAAACCTTGAATAACATTTGACACCTTGCTAACTCTTGATTTACTTTCAATAATTTTAAACTCTTGTTAATTTGCTACACTAGCTCATTCATGTGACCCTTAAACTAAGTTCTCATAGCAACATCCATTGTGGTCTAACATGCTTGAGTTTATACACTTTATATCTTTTGAATTCCAGCATACTTTCACTCTACTTCCCTGTTTTGCAGACGGTCCACCACAACAACCCTATCGAGCTTACCATACCATAGCTTCCAAGGATGGAATCTACATCAGGAAGGGGGGCATGTTAACCTATGACGGACATTGAGACGTACTATGTTTTACGTCATTAATTTAAATATTCTGAGTCATGGGCCGGGCTTGTCGACACCATATGTTAAGGATAAAGGGATTGGGTGATCGCCGATGAGAGGCGCACCTTGAATATCAGCAGGGTAAGGGTTAGGATCGGTCGGCCATGTATGGGCGCCCAAGTGTGAACGGCCAAGTCACCTATAAGAGTCAAATGTAACCCTAAAATCCTCATTCTCATGTGTTATGAATACAAGAGTGCTCTTGCCTTATCTCCTTGGTTTCCTTCTCCTGCGCGAGAGAGAGAGAGAGAGAGAGAGTGAGAGAGCGATCGAGCACTGTGTAGCGGCACGACGGCGGAGAGGCGGTAGAGCGACGACGGCGGCTCCTTCTTCACTGCGACGCGGGAATCCTTCAAGGCGGCGGTTGAGCGGTGAGTGACACACCTTTTGCATTCTGTTTGAGCTTGCTTTCTTGGTTGTATGCTTGCAGCCATTCGTGGCTCGCATACGGTGTTTGGCAAGTCCCCAGCTACTACGACCTGTGCGGCAAAAGCACACACAAGACATTGTCCCTATTCCTAGGTGCAATCATTATTTCTAAGAGTTATGAGAAGATTATTTTGATAGAGAAGTCTACTACCTTAGAAATTTTTGGATGCTACCCTGGTTATGCCAGCAACCAAAGGGGTTACTTTCATACATATGTTGCAGTAGCATTGTCTCTAGGCATAGAGAACCCAGAGGAACTAGAAGAGTATGGAAAACACCATTTGCTAAGGCATAAATGAAAGCTAGATTCACTGGAATTGCCAAAGTCATTAGAATGGAAAGATACATTGTAAAAGACTTATGTGTTACATCTATTTGTCCAACGATGATTAATAAAAATCTTTTGTTCTCTCCATTTGTTTTGTGCTTCTATTGAATCTGAGTTTTTAAATGCTTCGAAATGCTTCAATCTCTTCCTTTCCATATGTCTGAGTATCTGCATCAGTTTGGATGACCTCAAGGTTTCTTTTTTATGTAGTTGCTGTGCAGTATCCTTCTATAGAACCATTGGAACACTTCTTGTAGGCTATTTGCCTTACTTTTTTCACCACCATGTTGTGCGTGCCTGAAATATGCATTTCGGGCCATATAGTGTGATTTCTCGAGTCCTTGTGTGTTCCAAATGCTAGAATCTCCGTACCTGTTAATAAAGTAAGGCATGTGGTTATAGAGAATATGCTGCATAAGAAAACATACAATGCAAGTTAGTATCGATGGCTAGGAAACAAGAGTAAGCTAGAAACATACCATGTAGTGTGTAATGTTGGTGTCAGTCCAAGCAGCTCTGAATGCTTTTTTGAACACTTGTAAGTTATCTTGAAAGCTCTTTTTGTCTAACTAGGAGTAGTTGACTTTCTCACACATTTGGAACAAAGTATTAATTGAATGCCAAACATCTGCTTTGACATTCCTTGAAGCACCTTCATGGTCTTTCACTACATTATGAAGCTTTTTCCACTGTTGGTATTCGATTCGACTTGTGTAGGTTGTTGTATATTGCTTTCCTAACTTTGTAAGTTTTTGTTGCTGATTATTCATTGACTTGGAAAGAAATCTTCTTGCCTTAACACCTCCAATGGAGGGCTTCATTGGAATTTTCTTTTCATTTGATGACTTTTTAGTGTTTTTCAGAATCTAGACATTACCTCCATGTAGTCCAATTTCTGATAGCACCTTCTCCAATGCACTGATGGCTTCTTTCCTCTTTGCTACATGCTTGATCTTCCAGGCAAAACCAATGTGGAGATATACCAGTTTCTCTATGATACAACACAACGCATGAAGCGTGCATATATGCACATTGGAAAGAGGAATCTCAAACACAGGTTTAAAGTTCTCATCCAAAATTTGTCTGTTGGGTGGTCGTCTCTCCACCACTTAGAGTCAATCACCCTTGCAGAGTCCATGTAGTAAAGGCATGGAGACTTTGCATTGGCCCCTTTGCTGCAATTAAATAAGCACTTGAGAGTCTTCAAATCACCCGCAAGATGCCATTGGACTATGCCATTGGACTTGAAATTCCCCCATTTTCTCTACATGGAGCATCCTGTTTGCATTCATCTATTCTTTGATGAGATTGGGGATATGTGTCCTGATGAAATACCCAAAACAAGGATTCATGGTCCTCTTTCTTGACTTCAAATGAACCTAGCCACCAGATGTTCGTCTCAGACTGCGCACTAAAATACTTTGGATCATCCCTACTACAATTACAAAGAGCCCTATTCATAAGTGTTATTGTGACCCTTTCCATCTTTTTCTCCTCATCAAGCTTGATGACAAAGAGCCCTATTCATAAGTGTTATTGTGACCCTTTCCATCTTTTTCTCCTCATCAATCTTGATGACAAACTGAAGTACACCTCCTACCTCCTCAAATGTAATATCATAGAACTCCACCATTCTCTTTTGCAAGAGCTCCAAGTCCATGAATATATTGTTGTGTTCATTGTAGAATATGCTGCCACTTTCTCCCTTAAACTCTCCTACAATGTGGTATGAGTGATCAACATAGTGAAATTGTTCTGTGTTTAATTCCTCCCTATGTCTCTAAAGTTTTGTAGGTGTTGGAAGTAGCTTTGCTTTAATGCCTTTGGCCTCAAGGAGGGATGACATTGACTTGGTGTATTGAATATCCGCAGCTGAAACTGTATTGTTGGTTACAAATTCATCCACTATATCTCGTTGAACCACCTTGAACTGCTTCTCTTTTATCATTTCTCTTGCCATTCTTGATGTCACAAATGGTTTTAGTTGCTTTTCTGGATTGAGATTGGGATTAGTATTCTCTTTGTCAGGATGTATGACAACCCTACAAATACAGCACTACTCATTACTAACGTAGAGAACATGTAAATCCCAAAGAAGCCCAGCAAATAAAATAATATTAATTGCTAACACAAAAGACATGTGAATGGGAATGCATTCAGGTGCAATCTTACCTTATGGCTTGGATTCTCTTCTTCAGGCCTCCAGAACCGAGCCTCAAGTTCTCAACGTTTTTGAGCTTTCTTTTTCGTATGCGCCATCCAATGATTGTGTCTTTTTCTCTATATTTGCGGAGGTCACTTCTTAGTTTATTGATTTGACATTCTTGTTCTTCCAATCTAACTTTATGTGTCTTGCATTCACCAGACAAGCCAAGAAGCTCATTTGCTAAGTGTTGTGAATAATGCCTTTCTCTTTCTTGTATGTAAGAAATTGACTTGCAATATCCTAGTAAGCCTGTGGCGCCATCACCTCCAAAACGTAAGAGAGTTGTGGGATTTGAAAAGGGAGGATTTGAAGCAGTACGGGGGTCAATAGGATAGATGGAGACATCACACCAAAGGTCTATGTGTTGCTTCCCCGACAACCTCATATGATCTTTAACATCTGATGAGAACAATAGCTATCCACTTCTGCATTTTTGAATGGGCGCATACGCACTATCTAGATCAATGTGTAGATGGTACTTTCTCTTAATGCTTTCATGATTGGACTCTTCAATAGAATGAGTGTGTACATGGTTGTTCTCCATTGGAGTGTTCTAAAGTATACTATATGATGTACAGAGTGAATGAATAGGATAGGTTATGGTGAGAGAAGGCTTGTATTTGTCTTTTGAAATTGGAGATGAAGGTTCTAATTCCCTCTAAACTATCTTCCGTGCAATAATATCCTCCTGAACTAACCTTATTCTTGCAGTTTTGAATGTATCATTTCAAAGAAGGTTCCAACGAACTTTAAGACGGCTGCTTGGGAGAAAATTTACCTCTCTAGCTCAGAGACTACACTTTTATGACTTTTACATTCTCTTTATTTTAATATTTCAAGATTTTTTCTAGAGAGAGAAAATATGAATCGACCATTTTCTTACAAGGCCCTACGAATGACCTCCAAAATGTCCTAATGTGGTCACACACTGAAGCTTGTCAGCTTGCATAGCCACTGAGGTATTTCTCATTTGGCTATTGGTATTTCGGAAGGAGAGCTTCCCACCATATAATGCTGAACATCTTGGAATTGATGTGGGCAAGAGGTACCTTGGGTGCATGAGTGTGGTATGGGTGTGTTGTGAACATGTTTCTCATTGGGTTAGTCATGGTTGTGTGATACTAAAGAGTTGGTGTGTTACAATGGTAGAGTTTGGCTATATTCAAAACTTTGTAACTACACTCTATGCCAAGGTGTGAGTATCTTGGGTACTTAAAAGGGCGGCTATCTACAACACTCTCCTTCATATTCAATCAATAATACAGAACATCTTGGAATTAATGTGTGTGAGCCCAAGGGGCCTTTGTGTTACAAGTTTTTTTGAAGTTGTGGGGGGTGAGGTGGGAGTGTAGATTTAGTGTGTGGGTGTGTGTGTGTGTCTGTTAATGTGCCCAGACCCCTTGTGTGCACAAGGATGTCATTCACATGCTAATCTCTCATTCTCTCTCTTTTCTTAATTGATCTATTGCTTAAGGCTGCTGAGCCTATGTAATCAAGGTTTTTCACCCATATATAGCACCTACCAATGGAGTTGTGAGGTAGAGAAGTTGATGTACCCTTTTCCCTCTCTTCTTTGGTGTGAATGTGTATTTTGGGCTATGTTCTGTGTATCTCGATGGTTGGATGAGGGTAGAGAGTTGTTTGTGGGGATCTTGGGATTGTGAGTGTGTGAGTTCCTTTTTCCAGCTTTAGTAAAGGCTAGTGGTGTGCCCCTGTCTTGTTCTTTGAGTGTGTTCTGGCATGTGTGGGTGGATGCTACTATAGAGTACTGCCCCTTTCCTTTTGCCCCACAACGTGTCATTCATGCGTCAAACCTTATAAATTCCACCTATGATCAGTACACACCATAGGAGTGGGGCTAAGACCACGTGGTGGTACGAGACCACGTTGGCCTCTATAACAACCCCTATCTCCCTCAGGAGTTTTATTCATTCGCCGTCGAGTTCCCTGCCATTGCCCTTTGCATCGTCCCTATGCAGCACCATCGCCCCTTCTTCTTCTTCTATCTCCACAAGAAAATTGAAGCTTTTAATCAAATCTACAGGCATTCTTTTCTCTCTATCTCTCTCTCTCTCTAATTAACGCACACACAAAAATACTCAAAATATTCATTCTGAACACACACACACATGCACACAAACACACACAACCTTACATAAAGAAAATAACTTATAGAAAGAAAAAAATTATACTCCGTCTCTAACAACCTTACAGAAAGAAAAACATTATATGATGTTTTAATGAACCATAGCCTTGTAAATTGTGATGCATACTCATTTTTGAAGGCGTGGGATGAAACTTTTATTTGAAGGGTTAATTCTATTATGCCCTTTTTTTCCCTATATGTAACAAGGGGATTTTGAAAAATTCACCCTTCCATTTTTTGGTGGCCTTATATAAAGGTAAAATGTCTTATAAATGCGTGAGACCTTATAATGCCGCTTCTGATCAGGACACACCACACCCGTGGTGCTAAGACCACCATGTGGGTCTATAACAGTGGGGACATCGAGCTTTCTGCTTATCCTAAACCCTTGACATCGAGCTCTCTGCCCTTCATGTTGTCCCTATGCATCGCCATCGTCATCGTTGCTCTGCATGATGTGGCCATTGTCTAACCTCTCCCTTGCCATTGCCTTGGTGTCGAGCTCCCCTACAACCATCATTGTCACCATCGCCAAGACAAGTATCCTTGTAGTGCCTTATAGCTTCTTCTTATACTAACCTCCTTTTCTTTCATTTTATAATCGGGGTCACTATGAAGCGATAAGGGGCTTGCAGAAATTGCATAAGCCCCCTACCGCGCTTGGTATTGATCCCATGATCCATATGGCTTCGTATTGACCACCATGTCTCTCCTTTTATATATAAGGGGTTAGTAGCAAGCGGCAGGGAACTCATAGGCATTGCATAAGCCCCTAATCGCTTGATACTGACCCCCTTTTGTTTTGGGGTCAGTACCAAGCGACAAGGTTCTTGCATGCATCACCTAAGCCCCTTATCGCTTGGTATTGACCCCTTACAAGTATATTAAGCATGCTTGTCCTAATTGACTGAAATGTTTCTTTTAGGCATGTCTGCGAATGAGTTAGACATTCTCTTGGAATCAGAAAAGCTATATATATTCCTATACAATAATGCACATGCCCACCACCGTTCTCCTGAATTGTCTTTAATGTCAGCACAGAATTTCCTTTTGAAAACATTATTAAGATTTCTAGTATTGTTCTCAGATGTATCGGGGGTAGGATTATGAACAGATTGTTTCTGGCAACATCTTGACGTTTGATGATGAATGATATGTTCACCCATCTGATTTTGCAATAGACAAAGTCATGAAAAGAAGGCTCAACCTTTGTCTTGAAAAGATCCCCAACTGTGGTAGTAGGGTAGAGGAGAAATTCCCATTACACTCAAAGAAGTGTCGCCTTCTCCAATACAATTATGGATTTCTTTGTTTTTTGCATCTCCTTGAAGACTCTGAGCCCCATACAATGGATTTACAAGCAGTCAAGTGCCAACTGAGGATGATGGAGTTGAGAAAGAGGTGGCTATTGATCCAGCAGAGGAGAGGGCGGAGGTCAAGAAGGAAACGTTTGCCACTAGAACATGCCTTTGTCGAGTTCGATGCAGCAGCACCTATAAAGTATAATCCCACTGGAAGCTAGTCCACCTAATGAGAATGAACAGGAGGAGTTGTCACTTTCTTCTTTGCCCAACTTTACTATGGCAGACCAATTTGATTATGTAATATTAACAAACATTATGCATCATTTTAATATTCATGAAAACTATTTCTTAGCTAATTGTCTTCTGAGGAGGAGCTTGCAATTATTAATGGTCGTCTTGGTTTGGCAAATATGGGCAAATATATAGCACCTATACTGTACATGAAGATAGTAAGTTTATGATCCCTTTATGGACGAGATCCATGCTTGAGGGTGATGAAAATCAGGTAACAGTACCGTACCAAATTTTTTTAAAGCTAGTAGTATTGGTTTTACGTCTATTTTATCGATTAAACATATTACATTGCAACAACGGAGTGCATACATCCTGAAATAGTGTTACACCATAGCTCATAGATGCCATCAACTATACACCTACCTTGCACATCCATTGACTTCTTTTTATTGTCCAATTACCATCGACATTTGTCTTCTTAACAACCTTGCTCCACAAGACCGGTGTGTGCAGACCTGGTAGACAGAGCCTCGGGAAAATTGAAGGCCCATAGAATAGTTTGAGGGTGTAGTTTGGTAAACTTGTTTATATAATGTATACAAGGATAGGTAGTGCTGATGCTTTGCCATTCCCAACATCACCTTCTTGTCTTTCTCTCGGGTAGTTTTGAAAACACTCTTAGCTAGTGCTTTGGTGGCACCTCATTGGGAGTCAGATGCCTTGCATCCTCCCCCTCAAGATTAAGACCATACACTCTAGCAAATCCTGCAAAATTCTTTCAATGGCTCTATCTCTAACTTCGAGTGGTGAAACTTGGTGGGTGCCCGCTTCTAGCATGTAGAAAACATTGGTTATACAAGCAAACACACTCTCCTTGTCTCTTGTATATTGAGTTCAAGACCACCAACATCTGTGGAGATCAATTAGCAGGTTGATGAGAAATTTGAGAGAGAGAGAGAGAGAGAGAGAGAGAGAGAAGGGTCAACTTTGTATCTTCACCCATTGTCCTTCGAGTTAGCCCCCATCACCAAAGATACATAAATTTTCTCAAGCAGCTCTCAATGAAGGAGAGGAAGAGAGAGGAGATCTACTGACTCTAAGTCTTTTCAATGAGATAGTGCGCATAGAGAATGCATGCCAAAAATAATAATTACCCCACCACTTTGAGTTATCCCCCACTATCTTTTCAGTTATGTACATTTTCTTTTCTAAGACATAGTTTTCTAAATATTTTCATTTTTTTTCCAATTCAAAGTGCATTTCCAAGTTGCAAACCACAACCCAAAAACCACTATTCCTACTGGTCCAAAGTGTACCACTTTACCATGCATCCACCCTTTAAAAAAATTGATGATCTATAATGATTAATCATTTTCAATAGTCCTTACTTCAAATATGACAAAAAAATATGTAATTAATTTCATTAAATGATAATGGGGGAGTCAACCCAGTGATAGATCGGAAGCAAGGTGTGCAAACCCACAGTGATAGATCGGAAGCAAGGTGTGCAAACCCACCAACCGACACCCCCCCAAACACACGCACGCACACACACACACACACACACACACACACACAAATTGACATTACAAAAGTCAATCTCCTCATTGAAATTCATATTTTCAAGAATAATCTTAACCTATTTAAATACTAAAAAACTCAAAAATTTCCAAAAAATGTTCCTAATTGATTTATATAGACTAATCTCTCTTTGAGTAGAAAAAACCTACTCACTTTTCTTTATATCCTACTATCTACATTTTGTAGGACCAAAACTAAATAATGATTGACATGACATGTATCCTGAAAAGGGGATTAGCTCTGCAACAATATGAACAACAAATGGCAATAATTCATTCACTTTGAATCGTTAAAATAGAGATTTTTTACTACCATGTAAAATCCATGCCAAGCCTACCTAACCTCCTACAACCGCTTGCCTCGTCGACTTGTGCTTATCTGTCCTCTCCTCCTCCTACTGACTGTTCCAGAGATATGAGAGAGAGAGAGAGAGAGAGAGAGAGAGAGAGAGAGAGAGAGAGAGAGAGAGAGAGAGAGAGAGAGAGAGTGACTGCACGTATATTTTTAGCCTACATAATGTTTGTGTTTGCCCTAATTTCTCTATGGGTGAGCCTGAAGTAGTTCCACAAGATGTGCTGGGTTTTACCCTCCTTTTGGAGCCACTGGTACTACAGACAGATTTTCCATCTGGGCAATGGATCTCCTTCTCTTTGTTTGCAGGGTTAAAACGTAACTCTTCTCTTTCTTATAATGGAGGCATTAATTCTCGGTGTGTTGAGCAGTGGAAATGAGTTAGGGAACCATAGATATGGATTTTGTAGAGGCACCGTCTCAACAAAAGATGCAGAAAAGTTCGAAGGTGGAGGGCCAGAGCCAAAGTCTGAAGATCAGGCTAAAAGGCATAGATTGATTGGTGGTGAATATGGAGAGAAGGAGGCTGGTCGGATGCTTCAGGATACCTTGCTTCTTGATGCACCTCAGGAAGAGAACCATGAGGTGGCTTTTGACTTTCTAGTTACACAAGTTAATTAGATTTTGTAGCCATATGTGTTGGCAAATCATGTTAGGGGGATACCAAGGTTCCAATAGAGGAAGTGGTAGATGCTCAAGTGGAAACATGGCGGTTTGTGCTATAAGTGGAATCCTTTTATAACAAGGTTGCACTTATCTTTTTTACTTAACGAATTCCATTCTTCAATAGGATTACATATTGGTTACATGATTTACTAGATGGTAATTTTGTGGAGAATATCTTTGATGGTCCTAGAGGATTCTATGAGGTCCTATTCTCATCCAAAGAAGTTCAAGATTTGGTTATGCAGAAAGTCTTGTTATTTCTAGATGGACAGTTGGTGCATGTTGTTACCTAGTTCCCTATGGTAGATTATAGAGATATGTTGTGCCAGGCATTCCCTATTTGGGTGGAGGTTGTAGAATTTTTATCAACTATGTGGGAATTATTACCGTTGGCCATGCGTACTATTAACGAGGTGTTAGTGGAGCCCAGAATGTCATTGAAGAAATAAAACAGGGTTTGCATACTCTGGGATACCGGGAAGCCCCGACCTTGACAATTGAGGTTATGCGTGGATGGATTTGACCCTTTGTATTCTGAATTAAAGTGGGGATTCCCTTTGTATTTTGAATTAAAATGGGGATTGTTTGCAAGCCATTGCTTCCATTGTGGGGAGATGGGTCACTTCATACAGAGTGTCCAAGAGGCGAATGCTCATCCACAACCGAATGTGTCCCAGGTCTGACTCATAATGATACTATAGCTCCTGTTTGCCATCTGGTTTGAATATAGAGAAGGGCAAACAAGTAGCAAAACAAAGTGAGAAAGTGGTAGATAAAGGTACACAAGTTTTGGGTGGTAGATAAAGGTAAATAAATTTTGGCAAATACAAAAGATAGACATCGGCTTGTGGTGGCGAAGAGAGGTGCTCTCGCCACATGGCTACTTCTAGTGATAATCAAAATGTGGGTGATGTTCATGGTGCCTCTTCATCATTTCGTCCTGGTGTGCTAAAAGATGGATGCGAGAGAAAGATAACCAAGGTAGGGTATCACACTATCGGTATAATCTGAGACCTCAAGTTATGAAAGAAAATCAAGCAAATTTTCCTCTTATATTTGATAAAAAAGAGGCTATGGTCCCAACTTGGGACAAGAAGTATCTGGATGTCAAGTGGAGATAGGATAAATCACCTAGTGATGCCTGTACTTTAGGTGAGAATCAATGGGTGGATGTTTTGCTTACAAAGAGAATGGGAACAGATGAAGAGAGAAGGCAACGAGGATCCAGTGCAATATTTTAAGGAAAGAAAGGCCGATGGTGATATCTCTCATTGATTGGATTTCTATTTTGATAGATTATGAAGATTTCTCTTTGGAATGTAAAAGGTGTGTGTTCACCGTCCAAGAATTATCACACATGTGGCGTACTGTGTTTCAAGGTCAATGGGATATGTTTTGTGTTGTCGAGCATAAACAACATTTCATGGTTGGAAAAGTATATGATTACAATACAAATTGAAATTGATTATGCAAGGGCTTTGAGGAAAGAGGTGGTTATGATTCAACTGCATATTGAAAAGGCTTATGAACACGTTAGTTGGTCTTTTCTTGCATAGCTTATGCAAGTTATGGGATTTGGCCCTTGCATGTCTTCTTTGATTTATACTATTAGCCAACATGCAGTGGCTAGGCTTATGATTAATGATTCATTTGACGAGATTGATCAAGCAGGGATGCCCACTTAGCCCTCTCTTGTTTGCAATTATTACACATCCAATCTTATCTTGATTGGATAAGCTAGTGGAGGATAATGAAGTTGTAGGGCTTACACTTCCAAAAGGAGACCATATGGTCAGTCAGGAATTGGTGGATAATTCTTTCATGTTCCTTAAGACTCAAAGAGATAATTTTCAGAAGGCTATCGCTATTTGGGATACTTTTGGTCTTGCTTCAGGGTTATGCATTAATATGCTGAAATCTGCTCTAATAAGTTGTACGAAGAGAAATTTGTTTGGTTTGGGATGGAATGAGTAGGTCATACAAAGGGGATACATTACACGCCACTTGGGTTATTCGATTGGAGTTGATGTTGATTCATAGGATTTGTTGGCATGGATTTGTGTAAGGATAAATGATAAGTTTGTGTATTGGAAATCTCAGGGTTGGCCTATGCATGTTTGGGCTCAAAGTGGCACAATCCGTTATGATTAACATGATATCTTTTTTCTTGCCTTTATTGCCATGGATGGATATAGATTTGTATCAGATACAACAGCCAATTTGATTTATGCTATGGAAAAGAGCAGTAAATAAGCTAGGGCAGACGTGGATTTCTTGGAAACTTGTCACTACTCCGAAGAGGAGTGGAGGGGCATTTATGCTATGGAAAAGAGCAGTAAATAAGCTAGGGCAGACGTGGATTTCTTGGAAACTTGTCACTACTCCGAAGAGGAGTGGAGGGGCAGCCCTATTAGACGTCAGATTACATATGGTCACTAGGAGATGGCCTTTATTGGAAGATAAGTGTGTATCTCAAGATCCATGGGTGGTAATGGACTAAGGCTCTCATATAGGAGGTTGTACTTGTGCATGGTAATAACATGATGATTGATGGTGTAGTGAATGGTCCCAATAGGTTTGAGTGGTGGCTTCACCTCTCCTTTCTAATTTGATGATCTCATGGAAGGAGGTGTTGGCACACACTAAATGGAAGCCTTCAGAGATCAATTGCAGTTGAATTCTATGGCAGGTGATGTGTTGGCTACTTCACAACTTTTGGAGTGACCTAACAAACTTGTTGAGCAGCCAAAATTCAATAGAATGGCACGATTAGGACTAGTGAGAATTCTGAATGCTTTGTTGCCACGTAGAGTGACTTATTATCTTTTCGAAAAATCCATCAATATTTTTGGATTCTAGGTGGACATGTATAGTTATGGGAGAAGGTGAGGGTAGCACTTACACCGTTTGGTGATATTCCTCAGCAACCTTGGTTAGATTGGAAATTTAGAAAGCCTCGTGACATTGTCCAACGTACAACAAATCAAGTGTACCATATGATGGTAGAAGATAATTGCTGAATCACTGAAAGGGCTAATAGGGTATGGAACATTAGTTGGAAGAGTAGGGCCTAGTGGAAGAAAGTAATCTTACAAGGCTGGTGGTCTAAGATTCCATATCAAGGGAAGGTGTTCCTATGGCGCATGCTAGTTGGGCCTACCATTGGGAGACCAGTTTGCGAAAGAGATGGATTGCTTCTGGTAATTGTGTGTGTTTTGTACTTCATGCTTGGAAACATGCCTGCATCTTTTCAGTTCATGTACGCTAGCAAAGAAGGTGTGGGATTTCCTTTCTCGCGTATGGACTCTGTTGACAGATAGGCTCATAAAGGTTAAAGACTGGATTTTTGGCAAGATTTCGAATGGGCCAGATAACCCATAACATTCAATTTTCTTTCATTTTTTTTAGGTGGACAAGTTTGTGGCATATATGGTTAACTAGGAATGCCTTCATATTTGATGCAAAAGTTGGTATTACAGCTCACATAGGTTGTATAAAAGGGCCACTATTGTGGCAAGTCTCTTCCTTGTAGTTAACTCATTTGGTGGAGAATCACACGGCTTTATATTGGATGAGGGTACTCTGAGCTATAACTGTGGTTCAGAGTAATTAGTGAGGGAAATCTAGTACATTACATGGCGGCCATGTGGCCATTTGTAAAGCAATTTTGTAATATACCTTCTATTATATGAAGAGAGAGAGAGAGAGAGAGAGAGAGAGAGAGAGAGAGAGAGAGAGAGAGAGAGAGACAAAGAGACAGAGAGAGAGAGATCTTTTACACAAAAGAAGGACATTGAATTCTACCTATGTGATTCCTCTCTAATCACTCTCCAAAACCTAAATAGAGAGAGAGAGACAGAGAGAGAGAGAGACAGAGAGAGATAGAGAGAGAGAGATATATATATGGAGGGAGAGAGCATGTGTTGTGTGTCTTATGTCTTTATTACTAATCTAAAATTGAGAAAGCCATAGAAGGTGCAAGAAAGGGAGTGATGCCTCTAGCATTTTAGAGGCTATATTTGTTCCCATAAAAATTCGAAACCCTAGTTGTGCTTGTCCATATATCCATGATAAATTTTTAAGCCCGCATCAAATCCACCCTATGACTTATGCTACTCGCTTCTATGCATGCAATGCCACTATTATTTTTTTCAAGATGAAGTTATTACTACAGATGAGGAAGAGGATCTCGCATACGGTTATGACTATCGTAGTAAGCACTCGTCACTAGGACACCATTTTTGAGTGGACTAGATCAATAAGAAGAGAACAACATTCTATTCTAGTGTTATAGCAAATTTTATGCAAGAAAGTGGGGCTAGTGCAAGTGATCTAAATCCGGATGTGAACATGCTCGATTACTTCGAAACCGTCCAAGATATTGGCTTTTGAAAGTTTCATATGTTTATCTTTGATGTTAAGTGGTTTAAGGTAGTCACAACAGGAGCACATGTTACTCTACAAAGAGACAAATCCAAATTAGTTCAAGTGGACTCCACAAAGATATGGACAGACCAAAAGGACACATTTGTACTATTGGAGCATTGTGAGAAAGTGATCTTAAAGGAGGACCCAAGAGATCATCTCGATGGTGGTTTGTAATCCAAGTGTCACCACGTATTTAAACCTCTGTATTTGCTCACCCCTTTCTGGAGTCACTTATTGTGTTGGGTGTTTGGATAGGTTGGAAGGAGGAAGGAAGCAAACACCAAGGTGTCCTTGGATTGGGGGCCGAATGATGTCACCTTACTTCAAAGAATCTAAGCTATGAATGTCCATTGGAGAAATTTTGTAATATCCCTCCACCAAAGTTTTGTAAAAAAAAATATTTTCTGAGATACTTCAGTGTTTAAAATATGTTGTGTGGTTTCTTGAAGAGGTGGTTTCGTCTTTTAAAAAAACATTGTTTTTTCATGTTTTTTGGTCCAGTGTGTGAAGTGTACGCTATCTTGTATAGATAGTGCTTTGAAGTCTTGATGTGTCATTTTTGCACTCATTCTCAAGAGCACAAGGCACCTCCACACTCGAGCTTCAGAACACATGGCTACCTACGATTGCTTCATGGACTTCCTCCGTGAGAGCAAGTTTCCAGAGGCCACACACTTGCATCATGTAATGTTCACTCATCGATTGGATCTCCATGAAGAATTATTTGTAGACACATTATCATACATGAAGCAATGGCAATGAAATCTGGACACTTCTTAGAGCTTAAAAAGAAGCAAGTATGCAAGATCACCAAAGGTGCCATTGGCCATAGCCTTCTTTGTTTTCTTCCTTTTAGAAGAAGAGGAGGAAGAGGAGATTGAAATGCCGCAACTGCACCTTGGAGGAAGCACCGGCAATCTATGGTGCAAATTCTATTGCGGTTTTTGGAGTCCCCCTTGGTTTTAAGGACCGTGAAGTCATGCATTATTACCAATTTTGTTAGATTGATATACTTTCCTTGCTAGGTTTGATTGGTAGGCAAGGGAGCTTTGCAATACCTTCAAATATAGTTTTTTTTAATGACTTGAATTGTATCCCAAAGATATACGATGTTTTGTAATACTCAAAAAAGTCGAAAGATGTTGATTTTTAAAATATGACATGCTTTGTATTCCACATGTTCGTGTGTTTTGATGCTTTGTGATAAGTGTCCAGAAGGGTGCAAAAATACATTGTGCGGGGTGGCCGGACAAGTTATTTTCACATCCTTCCGGACCAATAAAAAGTTTGAACGATTTTTTTAATATTGTCTCTAGTGAACACTTATTTGAATGATGCCCCATGTAGCTCAACATTCATTTAGCATGTGTACGATTTGTTTGCATGCATGAGTCACCTCTTAAAATTAGGGTTTTTTAGGGTTATTACAATGATGGCATTTTCTTGTATAAATAAAGGTCAACCTCTACTTTTTCCCATTCCTTGTCAGGAGAAAAACACACTAGAGCCTTCCCATCCTTGCCCTCAGCTCTCCTCACCATGGCGCGTACAAAACAAACAGTGAAGAAGATGATCGAAGAATGACACATGCGATTGAAGGACAGTGCAAATAAGAATTTGGAGTGTTACAACCACAGTCTGAAGAAAAAATTGACAGAGCAAGCCAACTCATCCTAGCCAAGCAAACATGTAAAGTTGGTGGATTACGGCAAGGGAAGATAGCACCGACACCGACAACTAGGGGGGCCTACATGGGCAGGCACAGAGATTCCCAACAACCTCCCAGTCGTAGGAGCAAAGACCTTGCCATGCATCACCACGTAATGGCAAGAGCAACATCAAGAGCAAGAGCAGCAAGGGGAGTAAGAGGAAGAAGCACCAGCCCCCAAAAGAAACAGGAGGAAGTCGACCTATCATAGGCCTCACCTGCCAACAAGTACATCCCATCGAATGTCTTCCTTGTGAACCCGCCCACAGGAAACGATCAGGGTACATGGCTTTCTAGGAGATACGGCACTACTAGAAGTCTGTAAAGCTTCTCATTCGGATGGTGCCTTTCTCACGGACGTGCAAAGAAATTTTATGGGAATACAAGATGGAATGTCGGATGTAGTCGGTTGCCCTTGAGGCCTTGCAGGAAGTCGCTGAAGCGTATCTTGTAAATCTATTTGAGGACACCAACTTGTGCGCCATCCATGCAAAGTGGGTCACAATAATGGTAAAAGATATGCAATTGGCCTACCGTATTTATGGAGAAAAGGGGATCGAAAAATGAGGAATGTTGAATGATGTAGCTCAACTTTCAATGTATCTCAATTTTTGATATTAATGAATTTTTGATGTGTAATATATCTTGCAATTATCGTTGTGCATCTATCTTGCTATTGTCTATTTGATTTAATTTGATTTAAGCATGTATGTGCTTTCAATCATATTTCAATAAAGGGCTAGAAGATTTTCGCACCCTTTTGGCTCACATGGTTTTTCTAGTAAGATGTGTCAATTCTAGATAAACTCTATTTTGCGAAGGGCTTGGGGTGGCTCAAATGGGGTTAAGAGTAGGAAAGTTGGAGGGGTGCAAAAATGTTGTGTACAAGGGCCTCGTATAGGCCATTTTTGCACCCATCTAGCCCTCCTTTCTTGTGTGGCATATTGTCTTGTGGTGGTAGGGGAGCTAAACTTACGGGTGGTGGAGCTGGGGGTGGAGGTGGAGGTGGAGGTGAAAGAGAGAAACAGTTGACTATTTCGAGCAATAGGCGTAGTGTTTGTAGAAAACATTTTTCCCAACGATTCAAAAAGCCTTCAACCTCAAAATTTTGTAGGTTTTTCCCTAAATTTTAAAGGTTTTTATCAAAACTATAACTCAAATCCCTTAAAATTTATCATGGTTAAACTAAAATTTTCCTCTAGTCCTCCTTTTTTTTTAAGATTCTCTCTCCATGAGACACTTACAAAGACTACACACATTCTGCAGGCCGTGTCATCAACAGAAAACACGTTTATTTCATTTGAAAACCAAGAAAAATTAAATGGCACATATTTCTTCATGATGACTAGAAGGGTGCGAAAATGCCCTATGCGGGGTCTCGAACATCCCATTATCACACCCTTCTAGCCCTCCTCTTTTTTAGATTACAAATCAATCATATGTACTTAAAAACCACTTTCAACATTGTATTGATATAAAAATTTACATGCGGGATTTGGGAATACTCTTTACAAGAGAGGTTCGTCGCTTCTTAGCTGTGGGGGAGCTCGCCGGTTAGAATAGCAGTGCCTGTTTTTGTCGCGGTGAGTCATGCCCAAGTAACTTGGCAATTTCTAATTGGGAAATCACCTTACCTCTATAGCTGCTCCCAAAAGTGGACATAACTAGGGACTTTTTAACTAGGATTACAAAACTGACCGACTGCCCAATAGTGGCCACACAGTTGCTTTGAGAAGGTCTTTGATGCAAAAAGGGGGAAGCTAGCATTGGGTGTGAATTATTTGAGAATAATCACAAAGTCATTTGTTGGGAGGTGTCCAATGTAGTGGCCAAGAGACGGATATGGTCCTGTAGTAGCACATGTTCCCTCGCCCTGCATAGCATAACTGTCCATCTCTAGCATGTTCTCTTGCTTATCATCCTTGTTTGCATTATCAGCCTTCGCTCCAAGTCAATGTTGGACTTGGACTCGTGGATATTTTGTATTGGAGTTGGTGTCCAAGGCACGATTACGTGGGAGACACTTTGTTGCGCTACTTGGAACTCCTTCTTGATGACATTTTCTTGCTTTGCATCCTTGTTTGCATCATCAGCCTTCTCGTCAATATTTTGTGTTGGAGTTGGTGTCGAAGGCACGATGTCCAAGGCACGATTACCTGGGAGACACTTTGTTGCGCTACTTGGAACTCCTTCTAGATGACATTTTCTTGCTTTGCATTCCTGGCTCCTCCATTGAGTCTATGAGGAGGAGGAGGTTCTCCTCCATGTTATGTGTGTTAGAGTCATCCAATGGGAACTCCGCCTTCACGTAACATGGAGGTTCTCCTCCATGTTACGTGTGTTAGAGTCATCCAATGGGAACTCCGCCTTCACCTTGAGCATCCTCAAGCACTCATCCATGCGGAGGCCATAGGAATTTTCAATATCATGCAAAAAAAATGAAAAGCTCCCCCCCTACCACAACCGGACATAGAGAGTCAATCTCTATCTCAAGAAGGGGGCATATTCATCTTCATCTTCAATTTCTATGCCACTTCCACTGGCCTCAAAGTGGCATAGATTTTCTATGAGCCCTAGCGTACCTCTTGAAAATTGTTGTGCGACGATCAGGCTTTCACTTACACCTATGTGCGCTAGACTCTGAGGCTCTTCCTCGGCAATGTTCCTAGAAAATTGTAACTCCCTTGTGTGGCCCGCTTGTGGTATGGAGGGGTCATTACGTAGCCCGCTTGTGGTATGGACGGGTCATTACGTGGCCTCCTGTCCATCAGCATGGAAAACTAGGCCCTACTGATATTGCATGCAAAAATAAAATTGTCGATCCAGGCAGCAAGGTTGTGCAAATCCCTGACTTCTAGCTCGTGGGCTGATAGGACATTCTCATTAGGTTGGATGGGGGCCTCACTAGAGGAGAAGTATTGTGCGAGTTCGGAAGCAGTGATTGAGCCCATGAGGAGTTAAGTGCTTCTGTGCTCTCAAAGTGCTTGTACAAAATGGACAAAAAGAGAGAGGGTGCTCATTTATAGTGACCAACGTAATCATTACACCAAACCCTAGTTTTTAGATAAATATCACACACCATAAAAATGGGTTTTTAAACACAAAAGATAACATGGATCCATATTTGGCAAAAAAGAACCATTTACATTCTCATTTATAGCACCTGATTACATTTGATAGACAATATCCCTATAGATCAACTACATATCAACCCTAGGTATCATTTAAGTCTATATGGACCCATACTTTACCAACTCTCCTATGTATAACCCTCCATGCTGCATGACATGCAGGCAGGGATTTCACTGACGTAAACAAGAACATGTGAACATGTTAATAATATATGTTAATAACACAAAAAATCTTGTGATCACATGTTATATTCACAAAGCTTTCACAAGGGCCTTAAAAAATTATCTTTGTCGGGCATAAAAAAATCTTCTTAGGTGGCCACTGACCTGCTATTATGTGAAGATGGTAACATGAGAACATGTGAATAGCTTATTCCCATGTGTAGCCAAGCTTTTAAGGGGTTCCCAAATGGCAAGTGACCTGTTATTTTGTGAACGGTAACATGAAAACATGTGAATAACTTGTTCACATGTGTTATTATCACAAAAAATCTTGTGATCACGTGAATATTAAATCCCTGCATGCAGGTCATGTCCTTGCCCTCCACCGTGCTATTTTTTGACCCTTACTTTTCATTGTGATCACGTGAATATTAAATCCCTGCATGCAGGTCATGTCCTTGCCCTCCACCGTGCTATTTTTTGACCCTTACTTTTCATTTTGGCAATTAAGGTCAATTTGGACTTTTGAGCCCTCTCCCTTTTGAAAGGTTTCTTCCAAAGGTATAACGGAAGAACCAATCAAACATTTCTTTGAGATAGTTTAATAGAGTCCTTCCACCTCCATGTATTGTGTTCTTGAAATAAACTTCCCTTGTAGGGCAATGACTTTTCTCCATTCCTTAGGTGTTCCACATGTCAAGTGAGCTGTATGCATTCATGAAATATGCACCATGAGCGTACAAGATGTGCTACAAATACCAAACAAAGTCACCATTTAGGAAAAGTGCATTAGAAGAAGAAATCTTTTTTGTAAAATATTTAAAAGAATTATATTACCATGTAATGCACAATATTCAATTCACCCCATGTGCGGACCACGGCTTCAATGAAGCTTTACAACTCTGCTTGAAATTGTTTGCGGTTTTCCTTTCTTGTGTTGCTTTGACTCATCAACCGTACTACCTTATTGAAATTTGCCCACACTTGCTCACACAAAACAATAATGTTTGCATCCAAGCAGTCTGAAGTAGTACAAGCACAAAGGTCTTTCCATAGCTCCCATTTCTTTGCAAGAACATTTTCACCTTCCTCAACATGTTGCCTATCTGCATTTCTCTAAACCTTGTCTCGTTTGTTGTGGAGAAACCTTCTTGCCTTGCCTCCACTCATTGAAACCTTTTAAGCAGCCATATGTGAAACTCCAGAGGTCTTTTGGTTAACTCGTATCTCCATGTTACCCCCATGGCAACCAATGTCATTTAAAAGCTCCTCCACTCTAGAAATCACCTCATCTTGTTGAGTCTTACCAAGCATAGTGAACGCATAGTCTATGTGACACTTTAAGAGACAGTCAAAGATACACATGAAAGCATGCAGAGTACAAAAGTGAACATTCCTAAGAGAGAAAGGAATTATGGGGTTCCAGCTATTATCCCTCAAGTCCCTATTTGGAGGCACCAACATAGGTGATGAAAGGACACCATTGTCCCACTCTCCCTCGTAATTTCCAATTTCCTCGCATTCCTCTTCAACATTGGTCGTCCCCCTGTGTTTCTTCTTGGTTTTTTGTTTCAATCCATGCATGCACCAAGGGCATGGGTGAGCTGTATTTGCACCTTGAGTGCAACCCATTGTCTTCAGATCCTCGTGCCAAGATGCCGATCAATGTCAAATCTCCCTAAACCATCTCCCTCGTAATTTCCAATTTCCTCGTATTCCTCTTCAACATTGTCGTCCCCCCTGTGTTTCTTCTTGGTTTTTTGTTTTAATCCATGCATGCACCAAGGGCATGGGTGAGCTATATTTGCACCTTGAGTGCAACCCAGCATACACTTAATTATCTTCAAATCCCCGCGCCAAGATGCCGATCAATGTCAAAGCTCCCTAAACCATCAACATCAAGCTTATCACCCCCTATTTGTGACTTTATCACATAACTAACCCAAAGCAACCTCTCAAAGACCCATGTTAGCACCTCGTGTGTCTTCTTGGGAACCTTAAATGCTCCTAACCACCATATATCTTTCTTTGATTGAACACTGAACGATGGTTTAGTGTGTGAAATATTGTCATTCCCTTGTCTTGAAAATCAATTGTGCTCTCTCCCTCATTATCGGGCCCTTCCGTAAGAATGGTAGCAGATGGAGACTTAAAGGCTTCCGCTAGCTTGGTTCATGAGTGTGACACTCATTCTCTCTAGCCTTCTTCCCTTCACAATCTAGCACTCATCCAACTTCAGCACAAAGGAGACCTTGGAACCTATAAAACATGGAAATCAAACAAAATGTTAAGTCATTCCCCATAAATGAGCACAGAACTAATGCGTGAATGTTACAAAACCTACTTACATCCAGAAGGCAACCCATAGAACAATATCATTACCTTTTGTAGCTTTCACATTTCAACAAAAATGTTGTTGAACTCATTGAATTCGAATGAAACATTACCATCCACAGTCTTCTTGTCTCCCCATGCTGCAATGCAAAGTGTATCGTTGATGTATGGTAGTAATCCCCAATCCTACATTTTACATCTTCATTGCTCACTCCCTTTGCTAGATGAACCATCTTTGGTGGCGGGAAAAGGTTGTGCGTGATACCTTTCTTATGAAGGGTGTCTCCTAGCAATTGATGAAGAGCTTTGTAGCCCTTCGTGCTAATGCCTACCTCATTGCATGCATTAACAACATCAACACTACTGATACTTTGGGAAACCTCTTGTATGATTTCATTGGAAACAGCCCTACGTATCTTCTTGCAACATGGATCCCTAATTATTTTAAGCACATGCTCCCTCGTTGTGTGATGAAAGAGCACAAGAGCTCATTATAATCCCCAGTTTGATCACAACATGTGGCATCTTGAAGGAATACTCTAAAAACTAGCAAAATTTCATTGACATTACACAAGTGCACACATGATTTACATTGGCATTTTGAATTGGAAGTGCTAGAGAATAAGAAAGAGGAGTCATACCAGAGGAGTCATACTGTGCTGCTTGAATTCTCTGCTTACAAGCACTGCCCCCAATGGCAAGTGTTTCTATGTGGTTGAGTTGTCTCTTACGCTCTCCAGCTCCAATAGGAGTGCTTTTCATGTGGGAGATGGTGTGCATATGCTTTTCCACACACGTTCTCTCTTGATTTACACCCTTAAGCTCCTTGATTTTTGCTTGAGCCTGAAGTAGGTCTTGGTGTACACTAGCAAGGTTAACTTGGAGCGTATGCAAATGTGATGACAAGTAGTAGAAGACTCTACCAGCATTAGTTGTTGCTAATCTCTTGTAGTAGCCGAGCATCCCATTCTCACCATCTCCCATATACTAAATAAATGATGGTAAGTCTTTGAAAGTGGGTGGGTAATGAACTCTTGGGTCAGCTGGGTATAGATTCCCATCAACCCATAGATCCACTTTAGTGTGACCCCCTTGTCTACGTACATTCCACTCTTGTTCTGTGAGATGAACCTTGCTTGAATTTGCATACTCTTCCAACAACCGCACATGAAAATCCACCTTGCGTCAATGCAATGGCACATTAGTGTTAGTGATTTCATGCAATGCCATGCTTAGAGAGAGTTGATAGTGGAAAAGAAGAGGGAGGCACTAAGCTATTAGTGTTAGTGATTTCATGCAATGCCATGCTTAGAGGGAGTTGATATAGTGGAAAAGAAGAGGGAGGCACTAAGCTCACAGTAGAGAGAGAGAGAGAGAGAGAGAGAGAGAGAGAGAGAGAGAGGGACATGAGTTGAGATTAGAGGGAGTGAGCGCATGCCATAACCTTCCAAGGATTTGAGATTAGAGGGAGTGAGTGCATGCCATAACCTTCCAAGGAGTTGAGATTAGAGAGAGGAGAAAAAAAGTTCAAAAATGAGAAAAAAAAATCATTATGAGATTGATGATGTAAGTGACAAGAGATCTTAACACTTTCCACACTGATTTGGTTAATTTGTTAGAGAAGTGGAGGCATTCAATGATGAGATAGAGTGGGTTTTAGGGAGAAATCAAGGTTAAAAATTGAATGTTTTACATATATATGGGTTTGGGGTCAGTTTCAAAGTATAAAACTTGCAAAATGGAAACAAAATTATCCATTCCCCCCCCCCTAAGTTACAAACTTGCTAGAAAGAGAAGAGGAGAGATAATGACAACATTAGACCCTATTTTTGTAGGGGAGTTATGGGCTAGAAAGCTCAAATTATAAGCTCCAAGTAGGCCTCTTGATTGACCTTGTCTCCTTAATAAAGCACAAATTTAGCCTTAATCCCTAAAAATTAGGAATCCTTACAAGGCCCAAAAGATTTCCAAATGTCTCCTAATTTCAGTAAGCTATTTATTAGTCACATCCACCCCAAAAGGGACCCCTAGGTGTTTGACTATCTACCCTCTTCTGATGACCTCACAGCCCCATCTCTCAAGATTAAAATCATTGTCCTCAAAGAGACTTATAATTTTGGATTATGTTTGTTACATTTGGATCTTAAGGCATCAGCAAAATCCTGAATAATCCCTAAGGCCATTCTCACATTATCATTGTCGACTTTCAAGAAAAGAAGGGAATCATTAGCAAAGCATTGTATTACCAACTGTTCCACATTGCCCAACTTCAACCCAGTTACTTTTCCTTCAACAAAAGCATATTCCAATGCCACAATCAAGGGATGAGAAGCAATAGCAAATAGTAAAGGGGCAAGGGGATAGCCCTACCTAACTGACAAGTTCACATCAAACCCCCATACCACCCTGCCATTTATATATATATATATATATATATATATATATATATATATTTGGCAACTGTCAAAATAAGAATAGAAGAGATAAATACATCCATGTGTCGCATCGAATAAGGAGTTCAATATTAATATTTTAGTGATTACCTCAAATGCAGCAAGCCACCATGTTTCATTCTTTGTTGAGTGTACACTAAAGTAATCTTGATGAGTTGTAGAGATGTTTGGATTTAGCACTCTCTTAATCAATTTCAAACCAACTCTTTTAAGATTTTGACCTTTTACTACTTCAATTTCATCTAGCTTCAAAACAAATTTTAGTACACCATCACACTTTACTGGGGGTCAAGCTGTAGAAATTTGCCACAGCTAATTATACTATATGCACACTTCCAACACAAAGTTGTTGAATGCACTAAGCTTAGAGATTATTTCCTTTGAGTATTTCTTATAAGTGTGTGTATGGCATAATTGTATAGGCTCCCCAATGATTTCCAAGATCTTTACATTTAACAAGCATCATGCTTTTGCTACATGAAAGGGTTTTGAAAGCGATAAAACTCTTTTCCTATCAATCATAGAATCAAACCCTTTATCTAGCTTACTTTAAATCATTGAATATGATTTATGATTTACCACAAATACCTTGGGCATTGTTTTGTAAATATCTTACTAGGCTTCCTACAAATAATCTCTTGCTACATCCTGATATATGACTTGAATTATATAGGCTCATCAATGAGTTCCAAGACCTTTACATTCAACAAGCATCATGCTTTTTCTACATGAAAGGGTTTTGAAAGCAATAAAATTCTTTTCCCCTCAATTATCAAATTAAACCCTTTATTTGGTTTACTTTAAATCATTGCATATGATTTGTTATTGATCATCAATATCTTGGGCATTGTTTTTTCTAATATATTACTCACTTCTTATAAACAATCTCTGACTACATCTTCATTCAATGACTTGAATTTATGAAATTAAAGTGTAGATTTTATTCTATCTTTTTCTAATATTGTTCCAATTGTTGTGCTATCCACATTGTCATCCAGACTTATGAACATTTGCTTAATATTTCCAATACAAAGATTTTATTTAGAAAACACTATCTACATTCTATTTTTTTTAAAAGATGACAAGTCAAGAAATAATAACAAATTACCTGTATGCTCTAATTTGATGGTTCCATTAACCACCTCCAACAATTTGATTAGCTTTAGGTGCTTTGCACACTCACATGGAACCAATAAAGTACAACAATTTATTATAGCTTGCTTCTTTTCCATACCCTCAATTTGAACAAATAAGATAGCTTTTTCTATTTACACCTTATCAACTGTATCTTGCACATCATATCCTTCTTGTTCCTTCTCTTTTGACAAGCTTGAAAGTGGCATGCATCTTTTCAAGATTTAAAACTCTTACCCTAGAAGATGTATATAAATTGTACACTTGTTCAATGAGTCTTCTAGTGTACCCCAAAAAATCAATATGACCCTCACACACACATATATAAAACTAGTCAATTGAAAAAAAAATGGACGTTAACAACTGAGAGGCTTGATAATGGATTTATTGTGCCCTCAACCCAAATATCAACATTGTTTTAATAGCATCTATGTGTTGTTATATGTGCTAAACCTATTTTTATTCTCTTATATGAAGGACCTATTTCTATCTTCTAGTGTACCTTCGAGCATACCCCAAAAAATCAATATGACCCTCACACACATATATAAAACTAGTAAATTCAAAAAATAAAACAAAATATAGGGACGTTAACAAGTGAGAAGGTCCATAATGGATTCATTGCACCCTCAACCCAAATATCAACATTGTTTTAATATCATCTCTGTGTTGTTACATGTGCTAAACCTATTTCTATTCTCTTATATGAAGGGCCTATTTCTGTTACATGTGCTAAACCTTTTTCTATTCTCTTATTCAAAGGACCATAATCTAGTTGGAAGTGTATGTACGTTTTGTCCATATACACACATTTGTGCTTTGTACATGCCTTTGAATCATGCACACATTGTGCACATGCACACACCCTTACACTCCACCTTTGTGCACACACATTTACATGTGCACATCGCGCATGTACACACATGTACATCATGCATGTGCACTCATCTTTGCACCTCCTGCATGTGCACACACATTTTCACCCTCATGTACACTCGCATCATGTGCGTTCTCCTTTGCAAAAATACACAAACACACATTCACACACACACGTCCACACTCATGTGCACTTATCATATGCACCCATTTATAAAAAGCGCACCCCACGCATGTGCACCCATCTTCACACCTCATGTCCACACATGCACACACACACGCACACACATGCACACGCACCCCACACACATTCATGTGTACATAATTTGGCTTCACATAGCCAACATCCAGTATCTAAACTCAGAAATATCAAGGTGCCCATGCACTTTAGCACAACAATTCTCCTCATACATGGGGGCCTTATAAAATAGAGCAACCCATCACTTGCACAATGATGATGATGAGGGTTGAAAGTCAAGCCGTTCCACCAAGAGAATGTCGATAATACATGTGAAACTCCTAAGCCACCTTAGGTTCCACCTAAAGAATGGATGCGGTGTCTAGAAGCCAATGTCAACCATCATCACCTAGTCGAATGGAGCACAGTTCATGTCGAAGGTGAGGATACTCTTTTCTCTGGTTGATTAGTACCACAATCACCTTGAGGAATCTATAAGTAGCTAATATATGCCTCCAGGATTTTATCCATACCAGTAACTACTACCTTTGTTGTTGTATGGTGTTGAAGATGGTGGGCTGAAAGAATGGAAAATTTTAGTAGGCATGTGAGTCCCATTACACTGCACCGCAAAACTCTAGCAGGGTCCACTGTCTTCTAATTGGCACATATGTTGGGTCAAACTGTATATCAAGGACTTTATGGATGTAGGTTTTTGCATATTCGAGGATGGGAAGATAATCGTTGCACAACTTCGGTTGTATGCCGAGATAATACGAATGGACCCATGCTGCAGGTTGAGCAATGTTGTAATACCCCCTAGGTATGCACTGGCTCCATTTCCACATTTTGAAGCTGTAAACAATCATATATGTCACCAACCTTGTCTCTAATAGATCTTGCAATTGGGGGTTGGTAAGCTTTGTTACTTTGGTGACATTCTCCCATAAGGTACCTTCCCTTGCCATGGGTATTAACTCTTCATATTCAGGCATTAAGGCTTGGATTTGGTATGATGGAGCTACTAGATAATCCCACATGCCATCCAGAATCTTTTTCCCACATATTTATATAGTAAATTAGGAACACTTTATTAGCATCTTTTTGTGGGAGAGTGAGGGATTCAGAACCATATATATAAGACTATATATATATATACATAATACTATATATATGTATATATATAAAAGACTATATATATATATATATATATATATACATTTTTTTAAGGTGGTGTGGTAGAGGTAAAGGTGTGGGAGAGAGGATCGGGGAGAAAGAGAACACTAGCACACATGCAAGCGAATAGTGCGATGGAGCTGCAACGATGGGGCTAATGGAGTGTGCACAACATCACGATGAAGCTCCAAATAGTGGATATATATATATATATATAATCTTATATATATATATATATATATATATATATATAGTCTTATATATATGGTTTTGAATCCCTCAGTCTCCCACAAAAAGATGCTAATAAAGTGTTCTTAATTTACTATATAAATAGGTGGGAAAAAGCTTCTTGATACCATGTGGGGTTATCTAGTAGCTCTATCATACCAAATCCAAGCCTCAATGCCTGAATATGAAGAGTTAATACCCATGGCAAGGGAAGGTAATTTATGGGAGAATGTCACCAAAGTAACAAAGCTTACCAATCCCCAAGGATCTATTGGAGACAAGGTTGGTGACATATATGATTGTTTACAACTTCAAAATGTGGAAATGGAGCCAGTGCATACCTAGGGGGTATTACAGCATTGCTCAACCCCTGCAACATGGGTCCATTCGTATTATCTTGGCATACAACCAAAGTAGTGCAATGATTATCTTCCCACCCTCGAATATGCATAAACCTACATCCATGAAGTCCTAGATATACTGTTTGACCCAACATATATGCCAATTAGAAGACAATGGACCCTACTAGAGTTTTGAGGTGCAGTGTAATGGGACTCACATGCCTACTAAAATTTTCCATTCTTTCAGCCCACCATCTTCAACACCATACAACAACAAAGGCAACAGTTTACTGGTATGGATAAAAGCCTGGAGGCATATATTACCAGATCCAATAGTAGTCGCTACTAATAGATTCCTCAAGGTGATTGTTGTACTATAATCAACCAGAGAAAAGAGTATCCTTACCTTTGACATGAACCATGGTCCATTCAACTAGCTGATGATGGTCGACATTGGCTTCTAGACACCGCATCCATACTTCAGGTGGAACGTAAGGCGGCTTAGGAGTGTCACATGTATTATGGACATTCTCTTGGTGGAACGGCTTAACTTTCAACCCTCATCATCGTCATTGTGCAAGTGATGGGTTGCTCTATTTTATAAGGCCCCCATGTATGAGGAGCATTATTGTACTAAAATACATGGGCACCTTGATAATTTCGAGTTTAGATATTGGATGTTGGCCATGTGAAGCCGAATTATGTACACGTGAATGTGTGTGGGGTGCGCGTGTGTGTGCATGTGTGAACATGAGGTGTGAAGATGGGTGCACGTGCGTGGGGTGTGCTTTTTATAAATGGGTGCATATGATAAGTGCACATGAGCGTGCACGTGTGTGTGTGCGTGTATGTGCATGTGTGAACATGAGGTGTGAAGATGGGTGCACGTGCGTGGGGTGTGCTTTTTATAAATGGGTGCATATGATAAGTGCACATGAGTGTGCACGTGTGTGTGTGAATGTTAGTGGGAATGTGTGTTTATGTGTGTGTGAAAAGGAGAACACACGTGCGAGTATACATGAGGGTGAAAATGTGTGTGCACATGCACGAGGTGCAAAGATGAGTGCACATGCATGATGTGCATGTGTGCACATGTAAATGTGTGGGCACAAAGGTGGAGTGTAAGGGTGTGTGCATGGTTCAAAGGCATGTACAAAGCACAAATGTGTGTATATGGACAAAAATTACATAAACTTCCAACTAGATTATGGTCTTTTGAGTAAGAGAATAGAAAAAGGTTTAGCACATGCAACAGAAATAGGTCCTTCATATAAGAGAATAGAAAAAAGTTTAGCACATGTAACAACACAGAAATGATATTAAAACAATGTGGATATTTGAGTTGAGGGTGCAATTGTTGAAAATACAAGTGAATAGGGTGTGTGCGGGAACAAGCCCTTGGTTAGAGGCTGTAAAAGAGGATGAGTAAATGTGAAAGAACCTGTGAAAAGGTGAGAAGAATCTACTGGGAGAGAATAAAGGGTAGCATGAGAAGATTTAGGAAGTGTGGAGATATTCTGGGAAGTGTGGAGATATTCTGGGAGATATTCTGGGAAAAGTGAAGAGGTGGAGAGAATCAGGGAAAAGAGGTGGAGTGAATCAAAGAGAACTCAATGGGATTTCATGCTTGGATGTAAGCTCTATAAATTGAGGCATTGCCCTAATGAGAATTTGCTGGTTTTTGAGTATCCATGCCTACATTAATCTATTTGCTAATTACCCACTAATTATATCTTAATTATTTGCTAATCACTTTGTTAATGATGTTGATTCTAGTGTTTGATCCACCATAGCTCATCACAATGCTCAAATTTCAACATGGTATCAGAGCCATGCTAATTTGTGAGCCCATTATCTTGCTAATTATTTTGCTAATTAGAATTAGTAAAAAATTATAATTTTTCTCTCTTTTTTCAACTCACCTGTGTACCTCCAGCTGGTGGAGGAGCTCTAGCTCCTTGCATACTCTATTTTCTGCACACAAAACAGTGGATTAATTTGCTAATTAGTGATTAATTAATACTAATCACTATATTTTGGTGCAATTGAGGGTTCAAATTAACCATTAGGTATCTGATACAGATCCCTATAACTTCAGATTCCAATTCAGAGTTGATTTGATACTCCAACCATCCCGTACAAATTGGTTACCCTTGATTTAATGTAATTTTTGGTGATTTTATGCTGATAAATTTGTTGTAATCATCTATTAAACACCAGATTGAGTTGTAAAAGGGTAGACACTGCCCTTGAATCTTGAAATTGGATCAAGAGGTAAGACCCCCTTCACATCACCATGAGTTCAGCACAAGAAATAGCCAAATTTAATGGGGAGCAGTTTTATACATGGCAGACAAAAACCATGTATTTGCTCATGAGGAAAAATCTGTGGGGATTAGTTGAGGGAAGAGATGAATTCCCAGAGAGAGGAGAAAATGAGTGGAAGAGTAGGAATGAAAAAGCATTGGGGTTTATTGCACTCAATTCAAATGATGAAATCATTCATCACATCATAGGGATACAATGGGCAAAAGATGCATGGGATGAACTCAATAAATTATTTGGTACACAAGCAAAAAATTCAAATCTGTTAATGCAATTCTAGAAATTGGGCATGGAGGAAAGTGAACCTTTAATCACACACTTGAACAAATATAAAAGCATTAAGCAACAGCTGGCAGCTATTGGCAAAAAGGTAGAAGATGATGAGGCACTAGCAATGCTTCTGAAGAGTGTGGACAAAGGTGATTATGAAAACATTGTAGCAACACTAAAGAATGTACCTGAATTGAAGCTACACGAGATAGAAGAAGCTCTACTAGAGCAAGAGAGCAGAGGCAAAGAGAAGAAATGGCTCGACTCAACTGCAGGAGAAGAAAAAGCATTCTTCACTCGAGGAGGATTCTCTCAAGGACGAGGACGAGGAAGAGGCAGAGTAGGAGGAAGGACCTTCACTTGCACAAATGTGGAAAGCCAGGACACATGACGAGAGACTGCTACAGCAAACCCAGTGGAGAAGGAATGACATCGGCAAACTTCATGGAGGCTCCAAAGGAAGTGGAGTCGGATCATCTTTTCTGAGAGAGAGAGAGAGAGAGAAACCCCACAACCCAATGTAACCTGCCCCAACAAAGTAAAACCACCTCTGAGCCATCGATGATGTAGGCCACGTGGTAGATGTATGTGTGAGCACTTTAGTCAAGGTCGCGGGCACTTATAGTAGCCTTGGACACATAGAGAGAGAGAGTGTCAAGGACTATGGAGTTTAGGGACTTGAGGCATTGGTCGCGGGCTATCAAGTAAGAGGGAAACTTGGTATAGGGTCCAGGTGTGCTAGAGAGTATTCACTTGAGGGGAGGTGTTGAAAATACAAGTGAATAGGGTGTGTGCGGGAACAAGCCCTTGGTTAGAGGCTGTAAAAGAGGATGAGTAAATGTGAAAGAACCTGTGAAAAGGTGAGAAGAATCTACTGGGAGAGAATAAAGGGTAGCATGAGAAGATTTAGGAAGTGTGGAGATATTCTGGGAAGTGTGGAGATATTCTGGGAGATATTTTGGGAAAAGTGAAGAGGTGGAGAGAATCAGGGAAAAGAGGTGGAGTGAATCATGGAGAAATCAATGGGATTTGATGCTTGGATGTTAGCTCTATAAATTGAGGCATTGCCCTAATGAGAATTTGCTGGTTTTTGAGTATCCATGCCTACATTAATCTATTTGCCACTAATGAGAATTTGTTGGTTTTTGAGTATCCATGCCTACATTAATCTATTTGCTAATTATATCTTAATTATTTATCTTAATTACATCTTAATTATTTACTAATTACGTCTTAATTATTTACTAATTACGTCTTAATTATTTACTAATCACTTTGTTAATGATGTTGATTCTAGTGTTTGATCCACCATAGCTCATCACAATGCTCAAATTTCAACATGGTATCAGAGCCATGCTAATTTGTGAGCCCATTATCTTGCTAATTATTTTGCTAATTAGAATTAATAAAAAATTATAATTTTTCTCTCTTTTTTCAACTCACCTGTGTACCTCCAGCTGGTGGAGGAGCTC
The DNA here is from genome assembly GCF_041138505.1 of Cibotium barometz. Taxonomy (NCBI): domain Eukaryota; kingdom Viridiplantae; phylum Streptophyta; class Polypodiopsida; order Cyatheales; family Cibotiaceae; genus Cibotium; species Cibotium barometz. Next base: position 25,690,449 of record NC_141066.1, read on the forward strand.
TAGCTCCTTGCATACTCTATTTTCTGCACACAAAACAGTGGATTAATTTACTAATTAGTGATTAATTAATACTAATCACTATATTTTGGTGCAATTGAGGGTTCAAATTAACCATTAGGTATCTGATACAGATCCCTATAACTTCAGATTCCAATTCGGAGTTGATTTGATACTCCAACCATCCCGTACAAATTGGTTACCCTTGATTTAATGTAATTTCTGGTGATTTTATGCTGATAAATTTGTTGTAATCATCTATTAAACACCAGATTGAGTTGTAAAAGGGTAGACACTGCCCTTGAATCTTGAAATTGGATCAAGAAGTAAGACCCCCTTCACATCACCATGAGTTCAGCACAAGAAATAGCCAAATTTAATGGGGAGCAGTTTTATACATGGCAGACCGTAAAACCATGTATTTGCTCATGAGGAAAAATCTGTGGGGATTAGTTAAGGGAAGAGATGAATTCCCAGAGAGAGGAGAAAATGAGTGGAAGAGTAGGAATGAAAAAGCATTGGGGCTTATTGCACTCAATTCAAATGCTGAAATCATTCATCACATCATAGGGATACAATGGGCAAAAGATGCATGGGATGAACTCAATAAATTATTTGCTACACAAGCAAAAAATTCAAATCTGTTAATGCAATTCTACAAATTGGACATGAAGGAAAGTGAACCTTTAATCACACACTTGAACAAATATAAAAGCATTAAGCAACAGCTGGCAGCTATTGGCAAAAAGGTAGAAGATGATGAGGCACTAGCAATGCTTCTGAAGAGTGTGGACAAAGGTGATTATGAAAACATTGTAGCAACACTAAAGAATGTACCTGAATTGAAGCTACACGAGATAGAAGAAGCTCTACTAGAGCAAGAGAGCAGAGGCAAAGAGAAGAAATGGCTCGACTCAACTGCAGGAGAAGAAAAAGCATTCTTCACTCGAGGAGGATTCTCTCAAGGACGAGGACGAGGAAGAGGCAGAGTAGGAGGAAGGACCTTCACTTGCACAAATGTGGAAAGCCAGGACACATGACGAGAGACTGCTACAGCAAACCCAGTGGAGAAGGAATGACATCGGCAAACTTCATGGAGGCTCCAAAGGAAGTGGAGTCGGATCATCTTTTCTGAGAGAGAGAGAGAGAGAGAAACCCCACAACCCAATGTAACCTGCCCCAACAAAGTAAAACCACCTCTGAGCCATCGATGATGTAGGCCACGTGGTAGATGTATGTGTGAGCACTTTAGTCAAGGTCGCGGGCACTTATAGTAGCCTTGGACACATAGAGAGAGAGAGTGTCAAGGACTATGGAGTTTAGGGACTTGAGGCATTGGTCGCGGGCTATCAAGTAAGAGGGAAACTTGGTATAGGGTCCAGGTGTGCTAGAGAGTATTCACTTGAGGGGAGGTGTTGAAAATACAAGTGAATACGGTGTGTGCGGGAACAAGCCCTTGGTTAGAGGCTGTAAAAGAGGATGAGTAAATGTGAAAGAACCTGTGAAAAGGTGAGAAGAATCTACTGGGAGAGAATAAAGAGTAGCATGAGAAGATTTAGGAAGTGTGGAGATATTCTGGGAAGTGTGAAGATATTCTGGGAGATATTTTGGGAAAAGTGAAGAGGTGGAGAGAATCAGGGAAAAGAGGTGGAGTGAATCATGGAGAAATCAATGGGATTTGATGCTAGGATGTAAGCTCTATAAATTGAGGCATTGCCCTAATGAGAATTTACTGGTTTTTGAGTATCCATGCCTACATTAATCTATTTGCTAATTATCCACTAATGAGAATTTGCTGGTTTTTGAGTATCCATGCCTACATTAATCTATTTGCTAATTATATCTTAATTATTTATCTTAATTACGTCTTAATTATTTACTAATTACGTCTTAATTATTTACTAATCACTTTGTTAATGATGTTGATTCTAGTGTTTGATCCACCATAGCTCATCACAATGCTCAAATTTCAACATGGTATCAGAGCCATGCTAATTTGTGAGCCCGTTATCTTGCTAATTATTTTGCTAATTAGAATTAGTAAAAAATTATAATTTTTCTCTCTTTTTTCAACTCACCTGTGTACCCCCAGCTGGTGGAGGAGCTCTAGCTCCTTGCATACTCTATTTTTTGCACACAAAACAATGGATTAATTTGCTCATTAGTGATTAATTAATACTAATCACTATATTTTGGTGCAATTGAGAGTTCAAATTAACCATTAGGTATCTGATACAGATCCCTATAACTTCAGATTCCAATTCGGAGTTGATTTGATACTCCAACCATCCCGTACAAATTGGTTACCCTTGATTTAATGTAATTTCTGGTGATTTTATGCTGATAAATTTGTTGTAATCATCTATTAAACACCAGATTGAGTTGTAAAAGGGTAGACTGACTGCCCTTGAATCTTGAAATTGGATCAAGAGGTAAGACCCCCTTCACATCACCATGAGTTCAGCACAAGAAATAGCCAAATTTAATGGGGAGTAGTTTTATACATGGCAGACAAAAACCATGTATTTTCTCATGAGGAAAAATCTGTGGGGATTAGTTGAGGAAAGAGATGAATTCCCAGAGAGAGGAGAAAATGAGTGGAAGAGTAGGAATGAAAAAGCATTGGGGCTTATTGCACTCAATTCAAATGATGAAATCATTCATCACATCATAGGGATACAATGGGCAAAAGATGCATGGGATGAACTCAATAAATTATTTGCTACACAAGCAAAAAATTCAAATCTGTTAATGCAATTCTACAAATTGGACATGAAGGAAAGTGAACCTTTAATCACACACTTGAACAAATATAAAAGCATTAAGCAACAGCTGGCAGCTATTGGCAAAAAGGTAGAAGATGATGAGGCACTAGCAGTGCTTCTGAAGAGTGTGGACAAAGGCGATTATGAAAACATTGTAGCAACACTAAAGAATGTACCTGAATTGAAGCTACACGAGATAGAAGCAGCTCTACTAGAGCAAGAGAGCACAAGCAAAGAGAAGAAATGGCTCGACTCAACTGCAAGAGAAGAAAAAGCATTCTTTACTCGAGGAGGATTCTCTCAAGGACGAGGACGAGGAAGAGGCAGAGTAGGAGGAAGGACCTTCACTTGCACAAATGTGGAAAGCCAGGACACATGACGAGAGACTGCTACAGCAAACCCCAGTGGAGAAGGAATGACATCGGCAAACTTCATGGAGGCTCCAAAGGAAGTGGAGTCGGATCATCTTTTCTGAGAGAGAGAGAGAGAGAGACCCCACAACCCAATGTAACCTGCCCCAACAAAGTAAAACCACCTCTGAGCCACCGATGATGTAGGCCACGTGGTAGATGTATGTGTGAGCACTTTAGTCAAGGTCGCGGGCACTTATAGTAGCCTTGGACACATAGAGAGAGAGAGTGTCAAGGACTATGGAGTTTAGGGACTTGAGGCATTGGTCGCGGGCTATCAAGTAAGAGGGAAACTTGGTATAGGGTCCAGGTGTGCTAGAGAGTATTCACTTGAGGGGAGGTGTTGAAAATACAAGTGAATAGGGTGTGTGCGGGAACAAGCCCTTGGTTAGAGGCTGTAAAAGAGGATGAGTAAATGTGAAAGAACTTGTGAAAAGGTGAGAAGAATCTACTGGGAGAGAATAAAGGGTAGCATGAGAAGATTTAGGAAGTGTGGAGATATTCTGGGAAGTGTGGAGATATTCTGGGAGATATTTTGGGAAAAGTGAAGAGGTGGAGAGAATCAGGGAAAAGAGGTGGAGTGAATCATGGAGAAATCAATGGGATTTGATGCTTGGATGTTAGCTCTATAAATTGAGGCATTGCCCTAATGAGAATTTGCTGGTTTTTGAGTATCCATGCCTACATTAATCTATTTGCCACTAATGAGAATTTGTTGGTTTTTGAGTATCCATGCCTACATTAATCTATTTGCTAATTATATCTTAATTATTTATCTTAATTACGTCTTAATTATTTGCTAATTACGTCTTAATTATTTACTAATCACTTTGTTAATGATGTTGATTCTAGTGTTTGATCCACCATAGCTCATCACAATGCTCAAATTTCAACAGCAATGAATCCATAAATTGATCTTGTCACTTGATAATGTCCATATATATTTTTATATTTTGAATTTACTAGTTTTATATATGTGTGTGAGGGTCATATTAATTTTTTTGGGTATGCTAGAAGGTACTGTATTAGAAGATAGAAATAGGTCCTTCATATAAGAGAATAAAAATAGGTTTAGCACATATAACAACACATAGATGCTATTAAAACAATGTTGATATTTGGGTTGAGGGGGTGCAATGAATCCACTATCAATCCTCTCACTTGTTAACATCCATAATTTTTTCTTTCAATTGACTAGTTTTATATATGTGTGTGTGGGGCCATATTGATTTTTTGGGTTACACTAGAAGACTCATTGAACAAGTGTACAATTTATATACATCTTCTAAGGTAAGAGTTTGAAAGCTTGAAAAGATGCAAGCCACTTTCAAACTTGTCAAAAGAGAAGGAACAAGAAGGTGATAATGTGCAAGATAAAGTTCGTAAGGTGCAAATAGAAAAAGCTATCTTATCTGTTCAAATTGAGGGTATGGAAAAGAAGCAAGCTATAATAAATTGTTGTACTTTGTTGGGTCCATGTGAGTGTGCAAATCACCTAAAGCTATTTAAATGTCTTGTTGGAGGTGATTAATGAAACCATCAAATTAAAGCATTTAGGTAATTTGTTATTATTTCTTAACTCGTCATCTTTTAAAAAAAATACAAAGTAGATAGTGTGTTCTAAAGAAAATCTTTTTTATTAGAAATATTAAGCAAATTCATAAGTGTGGATGACAATGTGGATAGCACAACAATTGGAACAATATTAGAAAAAGATAGAATAAAATCTACACTTTAATTTCATAAATTCAAGTCATTGAATGAAGATGTAGTTAGATATTATTTATAGGAAGTGAGTAATATATTAGAAAAAACAATGCCCAAGATATTGGTGATCAATAACAAATCATATGCAATGATTTAAAGTAAACCAGATAAAGGGTTTAGTTCGATAATTGAGAGGAAAAGCATTTTATTGATTTCAAAACCCTTTCATGTAGCAAAGCATGATGCTTGTTGAATGTAAAGGTCTTGGAACTCATTGAGGAGCCTATACAATTAAAGTCATATATCAGGATGTAGCAAGAGATTGTTTGTAGGAAGCCTAGTAAGATATTTAGAAAATAATGCCCAAGGTATTTGTGATTAATCATAAATCATATTCAATGATTTAAAGAAATCTAGATAAAGGGTTTGATAGGAAAAGAGTTTTACCGCTTTCAAAACCCTTTCATGTCAATCCAATCATGAACCATGGATCCCAACAAACCCAAAGCCTTCCTCCCCAAACACCTTTCCATACTTGGGGTCCATCTTGGTCGTAGTCCAAGCCTCCTATGTCTCCTCAATTCAATGGAGCCAACCTTCATGGAATCAACAACAAAGCCATCCACCTTAGCACAATCTAGTACAAAGGAGCTCCACTCCATCTCGACCAGTTTATGTAGCCATAACTAAAAATCCCCAAGCTTCTACCTCTAGTGCACCAGAGGAGAACATTAAAGGTTACCTTGAAAACTCCCTAGCCAATATGAAGAATGTTGGAGCAAATGAATTCAGTAAGTGTCAACAACGCTACTTCCTTGAACCCATCACCCTAGGGGCCAACACATGGTGTGGAAAATGTCATCAAGCAGGACACTTAACCACAAAGTGTACCAGAAATCCAACAATCCTAGGAGATTTTAGTTATTATTGCAACAAAAATAAGTGTACTAAGGAAACTTTCTCCTTGAAACATATGCATGATAGGAGAAAGAAGGTAGAAGATCAAAGATTTAACCTTTTAAAAGCCAAAATGTCAACTCAAGATATTGGTCCTAAGCCCTAGGAATTTGGTTCCAATTTTGGCCGCAAAACATTTCCATCCCAAAGTTACAAAGGAAGATCCCAAAACACAAATCAAAGAAGCCAAGTGTAATGTTTCAAGTGTGGGGAGAAGGGCCATATATCTCCAAACTGTCCAAATCCCAGGAATCAGCAAGGGTATAAGCCCTTATGTGGAAGATGCAAAAGAAGGCCATACGGCCAAAGATTTTCCTAGCCCATTGACGTCAGTAGAAGCATCAAAGGAAGCCAATCCAAAACTAGAAACAAGTACCAACTTGGTGGAGCTAGTGGAAGTGGTGGCAGTAGTAACTAGGATAAGAAAAGATACTTCCAGCCCCAAGGTGACAGTCTCTCCAAAGAGGGTAAAATTCTCTCAACAAGTACCTCCTAAAGGAAAAGAGAAAGAAGGAAGTATCCTAAATGTGCCACCATTGAATGATGGGAGAAGTCGAGATCAAGTAAAAAGATCCCTCAAATGCCAAACATGGAGAAAGTGTTGTCCAAGGTCTTACCCCCAAGAAGAGCCTCTCCAAACCTCTCTTCCTTCTAGAGAGGATCCAACTCTTGTCCTACCCTTACAAAACCCTAAAGTCATCGAGGTAGGAGTTTCCCCCTTTCCAACAAGGTTAGAGAATCCAAGAGATTGAGTCAAAGAAAATGATCTTGTCAAAGACCTAAATACTTTCCAACCCAACATTACCTTTAGGAAACTCCTTGTCTTGTCTCCACCTTATAAAAAGAGGTTCAAAACTCTTCTCTCCAAATGGAGGCATTTGAGACCATCCATGACACTAGATTTGGAGAAGCCTTCAAAGGAAGAAAAGGGAGTCAATATAGTTTATGCATTTATGGTCCCTGGCACTCCTGAGAAATAGGAGTATGGATAGAAGGTTGTTACATACCAGATGCTATGGTAGTTGGAGGTCTACAGTCAACATAATGACAGATAAAACAATGAAAGACTTGGGATTGGAAGGAATTTATCCCACCAATTGGCCGATCAAATTAGGATAAATCACTTGGTTATTCTTCCCAATGTAAAGACCACCATGTGGCAGGGAAGGATTACTGGTTAAGCATTCTTGGAGGTGCGACCAATCTGTTCCTATCCCATTCTTTTGGGAAGACCATGGTTGTATGAGGCCGCCATTGGAAAAGGAATAGAAAAAGTTATCTTGAAATTTTGTGTTGTTATAAGGGAAAAGGCTCCACAACTGTAGAAGACTCATCTGATGCTAACCAAGATGTGACCCCAAGTGACACTTCCACAATCAAGATCACAGAATGAAGTGGAGATTTCCCAAGGCCCACATGCACAGTAAGAGATGGCCTTTTGTTAGATTCAAAAATCAAATTAACTCCACTTTTATAGGGGAGTACCTTGCCCCCACAGGAAGTAATGAAGTCTTTGAAGTGGACTCTGACCAAGCCATTAAAGATTGGATGAATTCCAAAGAATCATATGTTATAATCCTTGAAGAAGGATCCACTGAAGGTGATTCATCCTCTCTCACCCTAAGTGAGGAAGACATAATAATCCCCCAGGCAAGAACTATTAAGGAAGAGGAAGAGGAAAAGGAAAAACTTGTTCTTACCCTAAGTGAGGAAGACATAATAATCCCCCAGGCAAGAACTATTAAGGAAGAGCAAGAGGAAAAACTTGTCCTTTTGAGACAAAGTCTAAAGAAACAGCCAACAAAGAAGAGAAAGTACTAGATGAAGATCAGGAGGAAGATCAAGAAGATGACCAAGACTCAATGGAAAAAGCAAGCCCTTCTCCCAAGGTGTATGAGTTAAATCCTTCAACAATCAAAGGCACTTTCATCAAAGAAGGACATCAAGATCTAACCTTGAGGACCAAAGATGGACAACAAAGAGTACTCAAGGTGGGAATATCTCTAACTCCAAAAGAGATACAGGGATTCAAGGACCTTTTGGAAAGAAACCTTAATGTGTTTGCATGGTCTTACGGAGACTTAAAAGGAATATCCTCATATATATGCCAGCACGACATTGACTTAGAGCCAGATGCTAAGCCACTAAGGCAGAGACAAAGAAGGATGAACCCTAATTACTTAACCTTAGTCAAAGCTGACTTCCTTAAGCTTCTTGAGGCGAGTTTCATATATCCATTGGCCAACAGTCAGAGTGGGTTTCACCCTTAGTGGTAGTTCCGATGGGAAATTGTTAATATGTGTAGATTTTAGGAAGCTCAATTCCAAGACAAAGAAAGACCATTTTCCAATTCCCTTCACAGATCAACTCTTAGACACTATGGCTGGCCATGAAATGTATTCCTTCCTAGATGGGTTTAGTGGGTATAATCAAGTTCCCATAGTTGAAGAAGATAGAGCCAAGACCACCTTCACCACTAAATGGGAAACCTATGCTTACAAGGTGATGCCCTTTGGCTTATGCAATGCTCCATCCACCTTCCAAAGAGTAATAATGGATACCTTTAAATCATTTTTACACCATTTCATTACACCATTTCATTGAAGTATACTTAGATGATTTTTGCATCTTTGGGAAGAAGGAACATCATTTAGAATGTTTACAACAATTCTTTGACAAGTATATAGAATATGGGATAGCCCTTTACCTAGATAAATGTGTCTTTGGGGCATCCTCAGGAATTCTGCTAGGCCATATGGTCTCAAATTAAGGAATAGCACACCGACCTAGCTAAGGTGGAAAAGATAGCAACCCTCACAGGCCCAACCTCCTTGAAGTGGCTTAGAGGTTTTTTGGGCTTGGTGGGTTATTAAAGAAGGTTCATAGAACAATTTGCAAATAAGTGCAGCCCCTTACATATGTTGTTAAGGAAAGAAGCCCAATATTGGTTGACTCTTGACTAGCAGGAAGCTTTCTTGGAACTTAAGGAATATGTAGTGAAGGCACACATCCTAGTACCCCTAGACTAGACCAAGGAGTTCCATGTACGCACAGATGCATCCATTGAAGAGTTAGGAGCATTCCTTTGTTAGATGAACCTATATATTATGCTAGTCTCGCAAGGTTTTCGACCGAAAAAGGATTATACCATCACTAAGCTAGAATGCCTAGCTATGGTGTTTTCCCTAGAGAAGTTATGTCATTACCTCCTATTCACCCATTTCAAGTTCTTAGTGGATCATGAAGCTTCAATATTTCTTCTTAACAAGCCAGATGTCATAGGAAGAGAAATGCGATGATACTCTTATATTCTAAGAGTTTGATTTTGAAGTAGTTACAAAGCCAAGAAAACTTCATGTTCTTGCCAACCACTTGTCTCAAATTACTTCATGTTCTTGCCAACCACTTGTCTCAAATTCCCCAAGATGAAGCAGAGGAAATTGTGGATCTAGACTTGCCAAATGCAGCCCTCTTCATGGTGGAGACCACAATCCCATGGTATGTTGATATTGCAAACTCGTTGGCTACCCAAAAATTTCCCCCGGCATTCTCGAAACGAGAAAGGAAGAAGTTGTCGGAAGCAGCTCCTTATACTCTCCTTCGTGGTGCACTTTATAAGCAAGATAAAGATGGAGTTCTGAAAGAAGATACATTGACAAGAATGAAAACTCAATTATACTGAAGGCTTGCCATGACGAGCCTTTTTGTGGACACTTTGCAGGAGAAGCAGCTGCCCGGAAGATCCTTCTTTTCAGGTTATTGGTGGTGGCCAACCCTTCACAAAGATGCCTTTGAGTATTGTAAAAGATGTGATGCTTGCCAAACAAAGAATAGGTAAACCCACCAAGAAAGGAGACATTCCACTTAATCCCATTCTTGCCTTGAAGCTATTTGAAAAGTGGGGTATAGATTTTGTGGGTCCCTTTTTGAGCCAACAAGAAGAAGACAGAATCAATATATCCTGGTATGCACAAATTATGTAACCAAGTGGTGTGAAGCAAAGGCAATGAGAATTGTTGATGGTAAGAATGTGGCCATGTTCTTCTATGAGAACATCATCACTCACAAGGTTTGGAAGTCCTTTGGAGTTGGTAAGTGATCAAGGAACCCACTTCATAAATAATGTCATTGAAGAACTTTCTGAAGTGTACAAGATCCAACATAGGAAGTCTAAGCCTTATTATCCCTGAGAAAATTGGTAAGTGCAGGAGGTCACAAACAGAATCCTTTGTTCCATCCTTACCTGAATAGTGGTAACCCATAAGAGGGTGGGACTGGGATGACAAGTTGGTGGAAGCTTTGTGGGAGTACAGGATTTCTCAGAAGGTAACAACAAGACAAACCCTTCTCCAATTGGTGTATGAAACAAAAGTACTCTTCCCACCAGTGGAGCTTGAGTTTCCTTCCCTTAGGGTACCCATGTTGAGATATTGAGCTCATCTAGTGAGGCAATGGACACTGATGACCCACCTGGGGGATAGGCCCCACACTTACACCACTGGCATGGTTGGTGAGATCATGGGTGATATGCGGCCAGTGGGATGACAGGCTGTGTGGTGACAGCCATTCTAGAGACTGGCATAGTTATAGCGCCAGCTCATTTAGTTGGGTTCACACTATAGAGAACCCTAGTATGTATTTGGTTGAGTAGCTTTTCATATGGTGTGTACTCTTATCTTTGTATATGGTGTGTTGAGTGTTGAGTGAAGAAGATTTTCAACCTCTCACCTTGTGTGTTCTCTTTTAGGGTTTTGTGAGTGTGTGAGTGCTTGCAAGAGCTCAAGCTCTCTTCTCCCTTGCATCTTTTCATGGTATCAGAGCCTGGTTCATGCTAAGGGCTGAGCTACAAGCAAGAGAAGCACAGGAAGCGGTATGAGGGTAAGAGCTTCAACTACTCTTCCCTATTTGTGTTGGCGACTACACCCTTGTGGGATCAATGTGGGAAGGATTAGACCTAGGGAAACAAGGAGAACAACCAGCAACTCCAAAGGGGGTTCGTGATACCCTAATGCAACAAAGAAATAAGGAAGTTAGAAGATGCCAAAGCTTTAGTTGAAAAGTACCAACAAATTCATGAAACTAAGGCAAGGGCCAGCCGAGTAAGGGATACCATCTATCCACAAGATGAACCACCCAGCAATAGGACTTTGAACCTACCCACCTCGATTCTGGATGTAACTAAAGAAGACTCCCAAACAAACACAATGACTAGAATGTTTGAGGAAAATGAGTTGGGGGATTCCATTCACTCATTCCCCATGGAAGAATACGAGACACCTTGATGGGAAGAACACTCTATATCCAAGGAACCCAAGGATATAGGAAGCCTAGCCATGCCTATCCAGATGCCCTTGGGTCAATTATTATGCAATTCACACACCTTATGGATAGATATAAAAGAATGGGTCGAAGGAGGTCTAAGGCTAGCTGATAAAATTGATGATGCTCTACCACCCTTGGCAGAAAGACCCTTGAGGCATACAAAGGAAATGCGAGTAGTTAAGATACCAGTTAACCAACTGGGATGCTACTATGAGAGTGACGACACGAATGCTACCATCCCGATTTATTGGCAATCCTGGATGGTGGGGCAGGTGTCAACATCATTACCAAACATTGCTGGGAAAATTGGGGGAATCCGAATCTAAAAAGAGCAGATCTAATCATCAAGATGGCTGATGGAACATCTTCGAGACCCATTGGGCTCTTGGAAAATGTGAAGTTTAGACTCTTCACGTTCCACTATCATCATACATTTGTGGTCATGGACTTCCTATGCCAACCTGATACATATGACGTAAAATTGGGACGACCCTTCATGTGAGGGAATCCAAGTTGGTGCATGATTGGGCCTTGGATCATGTATATGTACGCAGGGTACGCAGGGACTCACAAATATTGAAGATTGATCTAAGAGCATGGAAGGCACACCCCATGGAAGGGCAATTGGTTGGTAACGACTCGGTCACAAAATGGAGTGAACCACATCCCTCTACAGATATGCCAGCCCACAGAGGGAGAGACCAAGGATGAGGAGGATACGGAGATGTATGCATCACTACCTCCCCCGGACTTCAGTGAGAATTGGATGCATGTGTTGGCCCACAATTGATGTGATGCAACCTAAGGGAACCCAATATTTGGAATCTGGAAACATCCCTACGACTTCTATCTTCATGGTTGATTGGTAAACCATGGATGGGGAGTCAATGGAGGAGACATCAAGTACAGAAGGTACCGTGGCACGATTTCGTACCAGTAATCAACGCATCAGGCGATGGCGGAGACAAAAACGATACCTAGCCTAACGAAATGCATTGCTGCGAAGCAGGCCTATGGATGCCCAATGGTTGAGATACCTGGATACAAGGGTACATGATGAATTCTCCAAGGATTGGGGTGAAGAGTTGAGTAAAATATCGTTGGAAGGGAGGGATCTATAGAAAATCACCCTTAAGGAAACCGATACACCCAAACTTACAAAAATGGGATGCCAAAAATGCAACAAAGCCTTAGCAGAGGTAGAAAGTGAGGCTAAGAAAATCATCAAAAAAACCAAAAAGGACAATGAGGACAAAACGGATGTACTCTCATCAGTGCCTGACCATTTCAAAAACTATACAATTGATGATCAGAGAGTAGTCCGATTAACAGCCACACGTCGGCATCATACGATGACCCGAAAGAAGTCAAGGAGGCTGATATTGCGGGAGCAAGGGAAGAAGCAAGGCCCGTATATATTGCCAGAGATTTTACCTCTGCAGAGGAAGAAGAGCTCATTGCTCTCCTCAAGGAATACAAGGATTGTTTCGCCTCAAACTATAAGAAAATGAAAGGGGTACCGCCTGAGGTGGTACAACATACGATTCCAATTATGGAAGGATCATGACCTGCCAGGCAGAAACCATGCCCCAGATGAATCCAAAGTATACAACAATTGTAAAGGAGGAAATCGATAACCTCATTATTACTTCTGCTGAATTTATCTATAAAATCGAACATACGGATTGGTTGTCACCTATTGTGATAGTACCTAAAAAGAATGGGAAACTAAGAGTATGTGTCAATCTTCTTAAGAAAGTGAATGCAGCCACTCAGAAGAAGGACCATTACCCATTACCGTATACTGAACATGTCTTGGAAAGAGTGCCTGGAAGGGAAGCGTACAGCTTCTTGGATGGGTTTTCAAGATACAATCAGGTGTCCATAGAACCAGAAGACTAACATAAGACTGCCTTCAATACCATGTGTGGGGAACATTTGCTTACAAGGTTATGCCGTTTGGTCTCACAAATGCCCCGGCAACCTTTCAAAGGTTAATGTGCATAGCTTTTAAGGACTACTTGCAGAAGTGGTTGGAAGTGTTTATTAATGATCTATGTGCACATTCTCGATGGGAAGATCATTTGAACTGTTTAAGGAAGGTATTTAAACATTGCCGATTATATTGGATATCACTAAACCCTTTGAAGTGCCAGTTCTGGGTCAAGCATGGTGTGATGCTGGGACACATAGTCTCAAAAAATGGCATATCCACTGATGATAGCAAGGTCAAGTTGATCTTGGAACTACCACTGCCTACCACCAACTACAAAGTTGTGTAAAGGTTTATGGGTCATGTGGGTTATTATCAACGCTTCATCGTATTTTATGTAGAGATAGCCAGACCCTTATATAAACTACTCATTATCTTTGAGTGGACCAAAGAGTGTCAAGAGGCTTATGATGATTGTCTGAAGAAAGCCTTGGCAAGCACACCCATTTTTTGACCCCCCAATTAGGATCTTATATTCCACGTACACATTGATGCATCAAATTTTACAATTGGTTGCGTGCTAGCCCACAACCTGGTGAGTTCAAATTGGACTATCCAGTTTGCTTTGCTAGTCATCAATTGAATGATGCAGAGGTGAACTACACCACTACTACTGATGAAAGAGAAGGATTGGCCATGGTCTACGCAATCAAGAAATAGCAACATTATCTCTTGGCTAACAAGTTTATATTTTTTGTAGACCATCAAGCTTTTCTATATCTAGTGAATAAACCTTACACCACAGGAAGAATCACACGTTGGCTTCTATTGTTGTTGGAATTTGACTTTACTGTCAACGGTAAGGAAGGGAACACAACATTTGTTGGCCGACCACCTATCCAAAGTTCCAAATGGAGAACCAGCAACAACTGGCATTGACGATGACTTTCCTAATGCTTGTCTATTCAAATTGGATATGGTACCTGAGTGGAGTGATGAGATCTCAGAGTATTTGGCTTATGGCTTCCCACAGGATATACCCTTAAACAAAGATAAGATGCGGAGGCTTATCAAGCTTGCGGCACCATATCAATTAATTGCCGGAGAATTGTATAAACTGGGCAAAGACAATGTGCTCAGGTGGTGCGTAAGAGAGGACGAATTCGTGACCATACTAGAAGAGTCTCATTCTGGGATAGCAGGCAGGCATTTTGCTAGAGATATTATAGCGGCATTTTGCTAGAGATATTATAGCTTGAAAGGTTCTCCAAGCTGGACTCTGGTGGCCTACGTTATTCAAGGACGCCATAGAGTTCGTCAAAAGATGCGAAGAATGCCAATGTTTCGCTATCCCACAAAAAAGTGACAAGATGCCACTACCCCATCATTATCAGGCAACCATTTGAGAAATGGGGAATAGATTTTGTGGGGTCAATTAGTCCAGCGGCTCATCCATCTTACAAGCCTACTACATAATCATAGCCACGGATTATTTCACGAAGTGGGCAGAAGCCAGAACTTCAAAGAAAGCTGATGTGCGAACAATTGCGAAATTCGTATATGAGCTGCAAATCATATCACGATTCGACTGCCCATTGGAATTGGTAAGTGATCCTGGCTGCATTTCATTAATGAGGTGATTAATCAATTGCTTGTAGGATTCTTAGTAATCCATCGTAAATCGTCACCATACTACCCACAAGCAAATGGTCAAGCAAAAAGTACCAATAAGATTTTGTGTACCATCCTGACGAAAACTGTGGAAGCAAATCAAACAGATTGGGAGCTTACAGCAGCCCTTTGGGCCTATCGCACATCATATAAGGTGACAACAGGATATACTCCTTTCCATCTAGCTTATGGTGTTGAAGCGGTTATGCCCATGGAATACCTAGTCCTAAGCTTAAGAATTGCTATACAAGAACGTCTAACTGAAAATGCATTAGCTGAAAGGCTAATTGACTTGGAAAAATTGGATGAGACCCGGTTGATAACATCACACGGACTCATGGTTGAAAAGTTACGTAGAAAACATTGGTTTAATAGAAACCTCAAGCAAAAAGAGTTAAAAATGGGGGACCTTGTCCTCATGTATGGTGTGGGAAGCACCAAGAAAAAGAAACTGAAATACTGAGGTCTGGGACCATTCCGCGTATCAAAAATCACACCTCAAGGGTTTGTCCGAATAGAGACAATTGACGGCATCCAAATGGAGGGTTATGTCAATGAGCACAATCTAGTAAGAGGCCGCATTCACCAGATACATCCAGTCCAAGCAAATGAAGCAAGTTGGACGACGATGTGCCACTGTCGCATCTTGGCTCTGTCAAAGATGCGAATTCTCAACAGTTCCTCTAGGATACATTGGAAGGCCTCAACGCACTACTCCATGATCCCCTCATAGAAATAGGTGCTGCCACTAGTACCAACTAGGAACAGGAAACAGAAGGTATGGCCTTGCCATTTATTGACAACACATGAAAGATCCTTGTCCCCACCGCGCAACGAATTCAGGGATGCTAGCAGCGGAAGTAGCACTTCTTGCGCAGGGCAAGGTACCTCACTCGGGGCCTTGCCCATGGATATCCGGACAAGAGACTAATCCCTCGATTCTTCCAAAATCGAACCCGAAAAAACTTCTCTCGCCTGAAAAGCACGGGCGATTCCTCTATGATATTTTTACTCTATCATAGTCAAAAGCCTTAACTAACTAAACTGATCTGACCAAACCCGTAAGTCCCATAGTCAGATCAAGGAAAGATTGCACTTTGATCATAGAGACCAACGCTTTTTTCCTCATTGAGAGGCACAACCGTTGATTCTTTTCCCCACAGAACAATTTTTATCCGGGATTTACTTCATCTATCGTACCATAACAAAATTGAGTCTCGTTTTAGGGATCCATCAGTCTAGCCTAACCCCATCCAGTCCCGTGGGTTAGCCAACTGCCCAACCACTGTAGTGATAAGATCCATTTAAGAATTTTGTTAGGTTTTGTCCTGGGTACCAAGGAAAAGAGTTCCCAGGCTCCCTAGCCAGATATTCATGCAAACTTAAAACTAGTCACACCACTTACACACCCAATATGAAATTACCTTTTTCACAGATTAAGCTGTCTTTAAAACAATCATTTAATGAAACTATAGCATCACTGATCATAATCCTCCAAAAATATCCGGTTGAATCCTAATTTCCAATTTTTCCTTCATCGGTGTACCTATGGCATCATTGGCAACCAAAACGCTCACCACCTGTCCACTGAGAGGGGCCTTTTCAATAGTTCCTAGCTCATAGTACCCGGCAATATATTCATTTATAAAAATCAAAATGGAATCTCCGTTGTTGAAGATCAGCAAGATCAACCAATGGATCCATATAAAAGAGCCATGGACTCATCTGTGAGGACCAACAAGGTCAATCAACCAGATCCATGCCCGAATTCAGAAAATAACTCTTACTCTTTGTTCCAAAATCTTCCAAGACGCACGTGTGGGTATCTTCGGTGACCCAGAGCCCGAGCATCGTATGGTTAGCACCCTCTAGGATCCTTCGCAGGTCACCTAGCACTTCATTCACATCTATTCATTGAATTTAAACATAGAATTTAAGAGAATTCTACTTTTGATATAAAAATTCTTCATGCGTCTATTTATGCATAAAAATCAACGTTAATGAGAATAACACTTTTGAAATAAAAATAAATCCTTTATGCATCTTTCTATGCATAAAAATCCAATTTAATGAGAATAACACTTTTGAAATAAAAATAAATCCTTTATGCATCTTTCTTTGCATAAAAATCAAATTTAATGAGAATAACACTTTTGAAATAAAAATAAATCATTTATGCATCTTTCTATGCATAAAAATCAAATTTAATAATTAATATCAGTGATATGCATGCGTATTCATAAGTGAATATGTACATGGAGTAATTAGAATATTTCTTTTAGATGCAAAAATGATGAAAATTACTCTTTTGGAATAACATAAAAACAAGCTTTCTTTTCCACAAAATTCTAGAAAATTTTACCATAACCTCCTTTGTATGGCTGACCATTTCTCATTTTTTTTATTTTATTTTAACTTAATTTAACCCAAATAAGATTCATAGAACTCTTATCTACACAATTTTCTAAAATTCAAGAGAGTAAATAATAAGAAGAGTTTAATTAATCCTTTAGTTAATCTTTCTAGGATTAAGAAAGGCTGGAATGTAAAGAAGAGAAGGGGGTGGCCTTTTCATCAAGGCATAGCATTTGAACTTAATTCAATTTACTGTAAAACATAAAAATCAAGAAAACCATAGATTTAAAATTAAACAAGTAAGAAAATTAACTTACATAGAGCTTGTAAGCTCTCCTTTGGCTTGAGGGATTGAGAGTTCTACTCTTGTTTGAAGCAAGAGTAGCCACCAATTCACTTTGGAGAGGATTAGGCCAAAAATAATTGAATTATTACAAAATTCAATGTAAATGGCTCAGGACAAGAGCAGAGTAATAGTGCATAAACACCATTAAGCTTTTACAAAGGGGGAGGCTTCTATTTATAGGAAAAAGTTAGCCTCTAACTAAGCAAACTGATTCTAGAATTTTCCAGATCAGTTTGGTCAATTTTTTGACCTTTTTTGGTCAGTTTAGCTTACTTCTTGGATCTAGTTGAAATAGGAGAGAGGAGAGAGAAAAATATCTCATTATTTTTTAGTTTAAAACTCCTCCACACATGTGAAATAGCTGCCTCCTTCATGAGGGGAGATCCCCACACTGAGGTGACAAAAATGCATCATTTTCTCTAAATATCTCTTAATTTTTAACTGTACTCAGTCAACTCTTCATCTTATGTGAGCATTTACTCATTTTTGGAAGTTTTTCTTTTATTCTTCAATTTATCTCCTCCCTTCATTTGGATTAATCTTATTGGTTCATATAGGAACCTTAATTGGACCATAATCTAAAAATTTCTGAAAATCTAGACCCTTAGGTTAAGGTCCTTTATACCTATTTTCAATTAATTTCAATTGCACATTGGAAAGTTCTTTTTGAATTTTTGTTTCAAGGGAAACCATTTTAGACACTAGGAGGATTTTTATATCCAAAAATATCTCAATTTTGAATTACCTCCCTCTAGACATTTTCTCTCTCCAGGCCAAAACAGAGTAAAACATGATCTTTCTCTTTTATTTCAGAGAGGGAAATAATTATAAGATCAAAAGGGAAGGTTCTTATACTTGCACACCTCAAAAGCTGGAGGGAGAAATTTTACATCCTACCCCACTTAAAAAACGCGAGATGTCCTCATCTCGCAAATTAGAGGACAACTCTTTCCCTTAAGATCCAACTGATTCTGGGGTTCCTTATAGTCTGGTGAACCCAACAGAATCCTAGGAAAAAGATCCCTTATATAGAACTCATCATGAGATAACAATTCTTTCAGATCATATCATTCATATCTTTAACACAATAATGGTCCATTAGATCGAAATTTCCATCTGAACAGTACTCCTTGGGAATTTTCAATTATACAGATTTTTAATTTGACATCCCTTAACTTGATCCACTGAGTCAAGTGTTAACAGTAGCAATCTGTCAACACAATCCACTAATCTCATAGTGATTTGCTGAAGTCATTAACGTCAAACCAGCTACGAACATCATCACAGAGACTCGTCCCATTCATCCTCATTGAGTTTCTGTAGCTTTTCGCTTTTCAACCAAAACTCAAGAATCATCATTTTTCAATCAAATCCAAATCAACTCATCAGTTCTCAACCAGAGTTTTTAAAATCATATCAACCGAATTCATCATCTGGATAGCATTTTTGCTTATAATTTTAAGTCTTAGATTTACTCGTATATACTGCCCAGTAAAGAGAGCTGCAGTTATATCCTCGGTATATACGGGTAGTCACGGTCCTTAGAATTATAAGGTAAATACCAACATGTCTAGGCCTCAAGCAAAAGTCAGGGATTCTATGCAATTACGGTAAGTACTTCCATCTGAAGACCCAATTAATTTATGAATTTCAGTTTGAATATCAATTTGTATGAATTTCATCACATAATTACAACCTTTTACTACTACTTCATAAATTTTTGACATTTTTGGCGTCTCGATTGATCCACTTTAGCCAAATTTGCTCTGATACCTGTTGAAAGATGCCTGTCCTCCCCACTACGCAACGAATTCAGGGGTGCTAGCAGCGGAAGTAGCACTTCTTGCGCAAGGCAGGGTCCCTCACTCGGGGCCTCGCCCACGGATATCCAGACAAGAGACTGATCCCTCGGTTCTTCCAAAACCGAACCCGAAAAAACTTCCCTCGCTCGGAAAGCACGGGCAATTCCTCCAGGATATTGTTACTCTAACGTATTCAAAAGCCTTAACTAACTGAACTGATCTGACCGAACCCGTAAGTCCCATAGTCGGATCAAGGAAAGATTGCACTTGGATCATAGAGACCAATGCTTTTTTCCTCATTGAGAGGCATAGCCATTGATTCTTTTCCATCGAACAATTTTTATCTGGGATTTACTTCATCTATCGTACCATAACCAAATTGAGTCTCATTTTAGGGATCCATCAATCCTGTGGGTTAGCCGACTGCCCAACCACTGTAGTGATGGGATCCATTTAAGAATTTTGTTAGGTTTTATCCCAGGTACCAGGAAAAAGAGTTCCCAGACCCCCTAACCAGATATTCATGCAAACTTAAAACTAGTCACACCACTTACACACCCAATATGAAATTACCTTTTTCACAAATTCAGCTATCTTTAAAATAATCATTTAATGAAACTATAGCATCACTGGTCATAATCCTCCAAAAATATCCGGTTGAATACTAATTTCCAATTTTTCCTTCATCGGTGTACCTATGGCATTGTGACACAAAGTTGGGGTTTTGACTTCGGTCACTCCTTAGAATCAAAACACACTTGTATGAAACCTCACAGCCTTCTCACCTCCCTTTCTCTCCCTAGGTTAAGATAAAGATAAACACATCAAAGGTGAGATCATAATTCATGGAAGGAAAGATGAAAGGCTCAAGAGAAGCAAGAATTTCTGCCAATCTTGCACCTCCAAACAAGAGGGCAATTCTTTGTTGGAAGAAAATCTTCCGACTCACGATTATGTGAACAGAAACATACGGGGAATGTTGGTAAGGTTCATCCGTTATCGAATTTGGTGATTTGGATGGAACATCTTAAAGTAAAAGAATATAGCAATCACTTACAAGAGGATAAGATACATGGGATTTGCTTTTTGATAAGAGATTAAGAGGATTTAATCATTATTAAGCATTAGAAAAAAAGAGAGCTCATTTTGGGGCCTTTTAGAAGAGAGAGAAAATAGGCTCTCAACCAATCAGGAGTGGGCCAACGTTACGTTGAAAATTCAACAAAAGAAGATGAAAATAAGAAAAAGAAATAGTACTGTATGTTTGTAGAAGCGTGTCACATTAATAAGGTGATCCAATTTGAATCTTTAAAAAAATTATTTTCCGTGCAGAATTTGATGATTCTGACATCGCAAACGCGTTCGAAATGGCCCAAAACTCTAAAAACGGCACTGGAAACGCTGGAATCGGACATCTGGAGGCCCAAAAAAGGCCAAAAAAGGCCCCAAAAGTGGATTTGCAGAGCCAGATAAACGTGATTTGGTACCTTCTTCCTGGCCGAAAATGGCCAAAAAAGGCCCCAAAAGTGGATTTGCAAATAAACGCGATTTGGTACCTTCTTCCCGGGAAGAAGGTACCAAATCGCGTTTACCTGGCTCTGCAAATCCACTTTTGGGGCCTTTTATGGCCGTTTTCGGGCCTCCGGATGTCCGATTCCAGCATTTCCAGTGCTGTTTTTGGGGTTTTGGGCCGTTTCGGACGCGTTTGCGGTGTCAGAATCACCAAATTCTGTACAGAAAAGTGTTGCTCTTATATGAATATTGAATGTAAAGCATGTGAAAGAATATATTTATTCCTTTTCACACTGACATTTCTGACGCAAGTATCCATATTTTCTTGCTTTTGTAGAGAGAGAAAAGAGAAAATAGTGAATTTCTTACAAGGCCCCAAAATGAGCTTCCATTTTTCCTAATGAAGAAATAATGGCCAAAAGTCTATAAAAATAGAGATACACAGAGAATTACAGTTTTAAATCCATATAGATTATATGAAAGAGGATTACATAGGTACGTAGAGCTTGAACAGGGCTTCGTGCCTATATAAAAACTTTCGAAAATGGGAAACCGAGCGAAAAGTTATGAGCATTTTACTACAAGGCTATAAAACTAAAAATTCACCTAAAAGTTAGCAACTTTGGGAGAAATTATGATCATCAATGAAGTAAAGGATTAAGAAATTAGTTACATGAGTGGAAAGAGAATATAAAGAGCTTCCTAGCCATATGATCAATTTTAGAAACCAATACCCGAGTGATGAGTAATTATCGGCGGTTGAAATTTGGGTATTAGACCACAAAAACTGCACTTCCCTCTCTTTGCATGAAACCTCAATTTTCACATAGCCTCTTGCCTTTCATCTCCTTCATGATTCAAGCTAGAGGGTAAGGGTTAACATTGTTCAACGGACAATCGTAAAGATTTACCTATGGTCCCCAAAGTCTTTCCACATGCTCATTACCGCTAAAACCATTGGTACCTCCAAAGAAGGGCGGCAATAAGGCAAGGGCTACCTTGAGAAGTCACAGGCCCACCAAGATAATAACTCCTTATCCCACTTATCATGAATCATCAAAGAGGTCCAAAATTGGGTTAAGCATGAGGAGCTAATGCTAAATGAGATATTCACATGTAAAGAGAGTGCTTGAATAAGGGTTTGAAGATAAGGGTTTGAAGATAAGAGAATGGCAATGACACAAAATGCTCAATTGAGGAGGCTTCATTCATTGATTTGAAAGGGAGAGGAGGATTTTTTTTATAGGTGGAGAATCACCCTCTCTTTCATTGTTACAAATTACAACATAAAAATCTTCAACCCCTCAGTGACATAAGGGTAGATGTCACCATCAAATTATCCTCTTAGGCTAAGTCTTCTATTGATTATTAAATTGAAGACTTTTTTACTTTGAAAGTGTGATGAGATAATAGCCAAGTCTAAGTGACATGTAGGTGGAGATCCCACTTACACATGGCGAAATTTTACTCTTCCATGTAGGCATTCTAGAAGAATCTTTCCCAATTATGCACCTACACACACTCCTCCACATGCCTTCCACACTCCCCAACTTGTAGCCTTATGGTGAATACTATATTAATAATACAATTAAAATCCATGTGAATATGAAGGCCCACTTTTATTTTCCACATCACTAGCCTATCTACCATACCAAAGTATTTATCAAGCATATTTGTGGCATTTACAATGTGTGCACCCTAAATCAAGTAAAACCATTATATTTGAAGATAGAATGTTGTTATCAGGGTAGCCACCAAGCCGCCACATCACCACGTCGTTATTCCATTGTGGGCGCCGCAATCTTCTTGGACAAGCTTCCACCTTATTACCATTGAGAAACCATCAAAATATGTACAAAATTGAAAATGAAAGATATCAATTTTTCATGTCATATCTTTTCCCCCCCAGCAGATCCTCCATGCTTGTCTTGGGGGTCTGCTGGCCATGGTGCTCGAGGGTAAAATATCTTTAGCCGGTACTCATTGGCACGTCCGGGAACCTCCTAGCCACTTGCATCCTCTAGAAGATAGATGTTATTTTTGAACTTTTGCTTTATCCTGAAGGGGCCTTCCCAGCGTCGAAGAAGCTTCTTATCTAGCCGTTTCTCCACACGGCCATCATACCTCATGTGACTAAGCTTCCTTGTTTGAGTTCTGGCTTCTTCTTCTTCTTTCGTAAGAGTTTCATGCCTTGCCTTGCTACGCCGTTGTTGTGCAGCCTCCAAATTTTGAAGTGCCTGAAGTCGCATCTCATCCAAGGTCTCCAGTTGTACTAGGTGTTGGGCATGTGTTTCTTCTTCATTATTCAAGCGTGCAAAAGATGTGCGCAGGCTTGTTATTTCCAATTCTATTGGCAAAATAGCCTCCATTCCATAAACTAACTGAAAAGGTGTGAAACCAAGAGAGAGTTTGTGAGTTGTCCTACAGGCCCGTAGGACCTCTGGCAAATGCACATCCCACTTTCTCTTCATAGTATCCACTAGCTTAGACAAAGATCCACAAAGCAATCCATTAGTTTTTTCTACTAAACCATTACATTGGGGATAATAGGGAGTTGACATAGCATGCTTTATTTTTAATTCCTGCACCAAGGCTTCAATCAAGTCATTCCTGAAAGACCTCCCCCCATCCGTAAGGATTTCTAATGGACACCCAAATCGGGCACATATATATTTCCTGAGAAAGAATGCCACAACCCCACTGCTTTATTATTGACCATGGCCTTTGCTTCTACCCACCTTGTTGCATAATCCATGGCCACCAATATGTAATACTTCCTATGTGAGGAATGAGGAAGTGGGCCCACAAAATCTAATCCCCACCTTTCAAAATGGACCATATGTTGGGATAGGGTTTAAGGGTCCAGGAACCAATTGCTTATGCCCATATGCCTGGCATACTTCACAGCTTCTGCACCACTCATAGACATCTTTGCTGAGTCGAGGCCAATAATAACCCGTGTTAAGGATCCTCCGAGTTGTGCTGGCTAAGGTAAAGTGACCTGAACATTCATGACATAATTCCATAATCCTTTTAGATTCTTACAGGCTCACTACCCTCCTAAGAATCTTATCCTTGCCTTCCCCTAGGATTGTGTAAGGATGAGCTTTCCTTGTAAGCCTTTGCTTCTGTTGAGGATTCAATCCAGGAGGGAAGTATCCTGTATCTAAATAGTGTTGAACATCTTGGAGCTCAGGCCAAACTGTATCCATTAACGCAAGAATAGCTATTTTGAAAAGAAGCCAAAGTTTTAGTAGCCAATTCATCAGCCTTTTGATTATCCTTCTTGTTATATGCACAAATTTACAAAACTCAAAAGCTTCTTTTAACTCCATTGCCCTTTTATACAATTCTTGGAGATTAGGACTCCTTGCCTTATATTCTCCTTTAATTTATCGGATGACCAATTGTGAATCCCCTTTAACCTCTACCTCTTTAATTCCATCTTTTATGCAATATTCTAATCCCCAAATTAATGCATTGTACTCAGCCACATTATTTGATATAGCCTTTGGGAATTCCCTACCTTTGACCCATACCTCTTTTCCTTCTGGATCAAATAA
The DNA here is from genome assembly GCF_041138505.1 of Cibotium barometz. NCBI lineage: Eukaryota > Viridiplantae > Streptophyta > Polypodiopsida > Cyatheales > Cibotiaceae > Cibotium > Cibotium barometz. The sequence goes on from NC_141066.1 coordinate 25,714,789, forward strand.
AACTATCCCCCCAGCCCCACATTGCTTGGAAGGGCTAAAGGCTCCATCAAAATGCATAGTGAAAGCAGTTGGTGGTGTCTCCAAATCTTCATATACTTCTTCCTTTGTTCCTGTTCCTTCTTCCTCTTCCTCCCTTGTAAGCAAATCTACAAGAGATGCCCTAGTGGTGTTTTCTATCATAAAAGTGAAAGAGAATTCTTGAAGCTCACAAATCCACTCTGCAAACTTCCCTCCTACAGGATTGGGTTTGCAGACCAAGAATTGTAAAGAAGGTTGAGATGTGAGGAAGAAAAAAGGGCGAGGTAACAAGTATGACCTAAACTTCTTTACTGCAAAAACAAGAGACAAACCACCTTTCTCCATTTCACCATACTTCTCCTCGGCAGCATCAGTGAGTTGTCGGCTTGCATAATACACTGGTTGCATACGCCCTTGCTCTCCCTTTTGCAAGAGTATAGCACCCACTGAATTGTGATGAGACACTTGGGTTCACATAAAAATCCTCCCCCCACCTAGGAGGCTGCACAATTGAACTTTGACTCATGCATTCCTTGAGCAAAAAAAAAGATTGAATTTGATCGGACCCCCATTGGAAAGAAACATTCTTCCTTGTGTCAACAGATTTATAGGATACATCTTCCCAGAGAACATGTCAACAAAGCGTTGGTAATACTTTGTTTTACCCAAAATCCTCCTTACCTCCCTTACATTGGTAGGTGGTGGGAGGGCCACAATTGCCTGCATCTTCTCAGGATCCATCTCTATGCCTTCTTCTGAGATAACATGTCCCAAGAGAACCACCTTCCTTCGTGTGCCAACCAAGCGGCATTTTCCAGGATTAAGACACCCTTTTGCATCATCAATGCTTTTTTTGCAAGGCCAACCTCAACTTTTCCAAGTGATCCATGCGACTTGAATAAATGCAAAAATCATCCAAAAAGACCCTTATAAACTTTTCCAAGTAAGTGCAAATACCTGACTCATGAAGCGTTGAAAAGTTGCTGGTGCATTGCTCAAGCCTAATGGCATCACCCTATAGGCATACACTCCCCAAGGGGTGATAAATGAGGTTTTCCTTTTATCTTCTCACAAATCCAGATTTGAAAGTATCCAGAGTATCCATCACACACACTGAATACAACTCATGACCTGCAACTTGATCCAAAATCTCATCCTAAAAGGGTAGAGGATAATAACCCCTCTTTGTGCATGCATTCAGAGAGTGGAAGTCCACACACACACGCCATTTTCCATCCTTTTTGGGGGTGACTACGGTTGGGGAAATCCACTTTGAATTCTCTACTAGAAAAATAAATCCAACTTCAAGCAAATTAGTTACCTCATTCTTAAGCACTTCCGCTTGCACTACTCCCAACGCCTTAGCCGCTATACCACTGGCTTACTTTGGGACTTGAGATCAATCTTGTGCTCTACTAGGGTAACTTGGCGTACTTGTGAGTAGCTGTTTGCAAAAAGGTTAAGAAATCCATCCAACATTTTTAAGTAATTCTCCCTTTCAGTACCTGCTATGGACTCATCAAGAAGAAGTTCATTCTGTAGGTGAAGACTAGTGAGGTCCGCATCTCCTTTCTTGAACCTGGTTGAAGAAGCTTCCCCTTCCAAGGCTCCATTGTCTTCAGAATCCCCTCGATCCCTTCCCAGGGAGACACCAAATGCAACTCCCCCCACCTCCCCTTCTGAGACGGAATCCTCGGAGCTACCACTTGTCTCCTCTTCATCGGATGACTCTGACTCTGAACTTTTGGAAGTTGAAGGTTCACCTCTTGCCACTTTCTTGCGACTCTCTTGATGTTGTAGTAGTGGACCTTCTTATTCTCACCTTGTATAATAAGATCACCTGTCTCCCACTTTTGAATTGCCTTCACTTGGCGAAGCCATGGCCTACCTAATATCAATGAGTAAGCCCTAGCATCAGGCTTTGTAGGAATGACCTGGAAAGTTATAGGCACAGAAATACCACATGCATCCACTCCTAAATTCCTGACAACTCCTAAGGTTTTCACCCTAGTATTATCAGTTTGATGCGATAGGGAGAGTTAGTAGAAGACAACTTTAAATCGGCATCTTTCATTGTTTTTCACTCATGACATTGATTGACGCACCTCCATCAATGTATGCATTAGAAATTGTTTGTCCCTTAATGATGACATCAATCTCACAGGCACATCATCTCCTACATCAATATCCACCTTTTGAGCCATAGGAGACCCATTATCCCTCTTCTTCTTTTTCTTAGATTTCCTTGTGCTAGCCTGCTTACCTCATTCCTTTCTGAGCTTTGGAGAGAGTGCCAAAAGCTACCCAAATGTGATTTGTGCCGTTTTTTCACTAAGATCTGTTAAGAGGTCATAACTAAGAGATCCTTGTCCAAGAGGAAAGTCAGATTGTCTAATTTTTCTCCTAGACGACTTCTTATTATTATTATTTTTCTCCTCTTCTTCAGATTTATCTTCTTGTTCTTCTTTTTCTTGGCTCCTAGTTTTACGACCCCTTTTTGCCATTAATGGCATCAATGTTTCCTCTTCTTCTTCTGAGCATGTCTCCTTGAAAAGTGCTAAACTTTTATCCTCTCTTTTCCTCAATTTTGGACACTCAGTGCGATAGTGCCCCTTCTCTTGACATTCATAGCATGTGACACCACTACTTCTATCCCTAGGTTTATCCTCAACTCGTGGAACCCTAGGTGGCCTTGCCTTGACTAAGTGTAACTTCAAATCAACAAATTCTGCCATAAGTTGTGCAATGTTATGATCCAAGGATAGAGCTTGTACCTGAGATGTTGAGGCTATCTCTACTGGTGGTGGGGTCGGCACACTCGGAGAAGATTGGAATGTGGACTCAATATGAAGAGTGGCCTCCTTCTTCAAAAGCAATACAAAGAGCCTCTTTAAAATTAGTGGGATCTTTGATAAAGAACATTTCCATGCAAGCAGAGATCCAAAGAACATTTCCATGCAAGCAGGGATCCAAAGCCATGATAAACTTGCTCATCTTAAGGTACTCCATTGCTAAAGAACTCTTTGAATCTCCCATAGAAGGTGAAAAAGAAGAAGCAACAACATGTAAAGCAGCTTGTTGATATTTGATGAACAAGGCTTCATACTTCATTGAAAAGGCAAAAACTGACTCTCCTTCCTTTTGGAAAATTTGATCCAATTGCAATAGTAAAGCATTTGGTGACTCCACTGTCCCAAATCTCTCCTTCATTGCTTTGGTCAACCTTTCCCAATCATTCTTGGACTCCTCTGGCAAAGCCTCATGCCAAGCTAAGGCCACACCCTCCAAGAAATCTGGAAGTATTTCTGCCCTCTCCTTCATAGACCAACCCGTCAAGCGGCATGCTCGGTTAAACTCTCGGAGATAACTCCCCGGGTCTTCTCTTTTCGATCCTTGGAACACCGGAATGTTGAACATCGTGCACCAAAAGATAAGTAGCACAACAACAAGGAAAATTTACTTATTTCAAAATAACTTTTCTTTAATCATGCGGGACCTTGAGGTTAAAATAGAATAATTCTAAGTAAAATAGAATAATTCTAAGTAAAATCTACCCGTCAAATCCACCAAAACATGTGACACAAAGTTGGGGTTTTGACTTCAGTCACTTCTTAGAATCAAAACACACTTGTATGAAACCTCACAGCCTCCTCACCTCCCTTTCTCTCCCTAGGTTAAGATAAAGATAAACACATCAAAGGTGAGATCGTAATTCATGGAAGGAAAGATGAAAGGCTCAAGAGAAGCAAGAATTTTTGCCACTCTTGCAGCTCCAAACAAGAGGGCAATTCTTTGTTGAAAGAAAATCTTCCGACTCAGGATTATGTGAACAGAAACATACGGGGAATGTTGGTAAGGTTCATCCGTTTGAATTGGACGATTTAGACAGAACATCTTAAAGTAAAAGAATATAGCAATCACTTACAAGAGGATAAGATACATGGGATTTGTTTTTTGATAAGAGATTAAGAGGAATTAATCATTATTAAGAAGAAATAATGGCCAAAAGTCTATAAAAATAGAGATATATAGAGAATTACAGTTTTAAATCCATATAGATTGTATAAAAGAGGACTATATAGGTATATAGAGCTTAAAGAGAGCTTTGCGCCTATATAAAAACTTTTGAAAAGGGCAACCAAGCCAAAAGTTATGAGCATTTTACTACAAGGCTATAAAACTACCAAAATTCGCCTCTAAAAGTTAGCAACTTTGGGAGAAATTCTGATCATCAATGAAGTAAAGGATTAAGAAATTAATTACATGAGTGGAAAGAGCATATAAAGAGCTTCCTAGCCATATGATCAATTTTAGAAACCAATACTCGAGTGATGATTACCGGTTGAAATTTGGGTATTAGACCACAAAAACTGCACTTCCCTCTCTTTGCATGAAACCTCAATTTTCACATAGCCTCTTGCCTTTCATCTCCTTCATGATTTAAGCTAGAGGGTAAGGGTTAACATTGCTCAGCGGACAATCGTAAAGATTTACCTATGGTCCCCAAAGTCTTTTCACATGCTCATTACCAGTGCTAAAAACCATTGGTGCCTCCAAAGGAGGGCGGCAATAAGACAAGGGCTTCCTTGAGAAGTCACAGGCCCACCAAGATAATAACTCCTTATCCCACTTATCATGAATCATCAAAGAGGTCCAAAATTGGGTTAAGTATGAGGAGCTAATGCTAAATGAGACATTCAAATATAAAGAGAGTGTTTGAATAAGGGTTTGAAGATAAGAGAATGGAAATGACACAAAATGCTCAATTGAGGAGGCTTCATTCATTGATTTGAAAGGGAGAGGAGGGTTCCTTTTATAGGTGGAGAATCACCCTCTCTTCCATTGTTACAAATTACAACATAAAAATCTTCAACCCTTCAGTGACATAAGGGTAGATGTCACCATCAATTGTCCTCTTAGGCTAAGTCTTCTATTGATTATTAAATTGAAGACTTTTGGACTTTGAAAGTGTGATGAGATATTAGCCAAGTCTAAGTGGCATGTAGGTGGAGATTCCACTTACACATGGCGGAATTCTTCTCTTCCATGTAGGCATTCTAGAAGAATATTTTCCAATTATGCGCCTACACACACTCCTCCACATGCCTTCCAATTATGCGCCTACACACACTCCTCCAATTATGCGCCTACACACACTCCTCCACATGCCTTCCACACTCCCCAACTTGTAGCCTTATGGTGAATACTATATTAATAATACAATTAAAATAGCATGAACGCCCATTTTTATTTTCCACATCACTAGCCTATCTACCATACCAAAGTATTTATCAAGCATACTTGTGGCATTTACAATGTGTGCACCCTAAATCAAGTAAAACCATTATATTTGAAGATAGAAAGCTGTTATCAGGGTAGCCACCAAGCCGCCGCATCACCATGCCGTTATTCCATTGTGGGCGCCGCAATCTTCTTAGACAAGCTTCCACCTTATTACCATTGAGAAACCATTATCAAAATATGTACAAAGTTGAAAATGAAAGATATCAATTTTTCATGTCACAGCATCATTGGCAACCAGAACGCTCACCACCTGTCCACTCAGGGGCCTTTTCGATAGTTCCTAGCTCATAGTACCCAGCAATATATTCATTTATAAAAATCAAAATGGAATCTCCGTTGAAGATCAGCAAGATCAACCAACGGATCCATATAAAAGAGCCATGGACTCATCCGTTGAAGAGGACCAAGCAAGGTCAATCAACCAGATCCATGCCCGAATTCAGAAAACAACTCTTACTCCTTGTTCCAAAATCTTCCACGACGCACGTGTGGGTATCTTCGACGACCCAGAGCCCGAGCACTGTATGGTCAGCACCCTCTAGAATCCTTCGCAAGTCACCTAGCGCTTCACTCATAGGCCACTTCCTTAGTCCCTCATCTACTATACCAGAAGCTCACCATTTAAATCGAACTGAGGTTGGTCAAGACCTCGGCCGACCTTGCTACGCGAGACGTCCTCCATTGACTCTCCGTCAGCTGTTTCAACTTTATCACATAGGTCTCCACGACCTCATTCACAAGACGGTCAAAATGCTTCCCCAGCATTTTTGGACATAAAACAGTCATTTAAAAACATGTCATAAATACAATTTCTATAACGAACTCTCATCTTTCCACATTGTTCCATATCAATCCTCATTTATTTCATATGTATTCCCATTAACATCACATCATTTTCCATCTCATCACATCTTTCCTCATTTATACGCATCAGTTCTCATCACTCGCATCTACCCATATCCACATCTCATCACATCATATTCATTCACATCACATATCACATCTTTCCCAATTTACATCACATCTCCTTCACTCACATCCCGATTCACATGACATCACATCTCAGTCATTCACATCCCGATTCATATCACATCACATCTATTCACATCCATCACATTCATTTACATCACATCCATTTGCATCCATCATATCACATTCATTCATATCCATCACATTCATTCATTCATATCCACTACATTCATTCTCATAACCATCCCATCACATACATTCTATTCACATTATATCACATCACTTCTATCCACATCGTATCTCATTCATACACATCTCATCTCATTCATCCACATCCATCCAATCGTTCACATGTAAGACTACTCACATCTATCCATCCATTCATATCTATCACTTCACATCCACATATATTCATGTCACATCACATCACATTCTTTCACATACACATCCATATCCATTCTTTCACATACATCCACATCCATTCTTTCACATACACATCCACATCCATTCTTCACATACACATCCATATCCATCCTTCACATACATATTCACATCCATTCTTTCACATACTCATTCACATCCATTCTTCACATACACATTCACATCCATTTTCATCACATACACATTCACATCCATTCTTCACATACACATTCACATCCCATCCTTCACATACATATTCACATCCATTCTTTCACATACTCATTCACATCCATTCTTCACATACACATTCACATCCATTTTCATCACATACACATTCACATCCATTCTTCACATACACATTCACATCCATTCTTCACATACACATTCATATCCATCTTTCGCATACATATTCACATCCATTCTTTCACATACTCATTCACATCCATTCTTCACATACACATTCACATCCATCTTCATCACATACACATTCACATCCATTCTTCACATACACATTCACATCCATTTTCATCACATATCATCCACTCACATCTCATATCATTCATTTACATCCTGATTCACATGACATCACATCTCATCCATTCATTCACATCATATTACATCCATCCATTCATTCACATCTATCTGATTCACATCACATCTCATCACATCTATTCACATCACATTACATCCATCCATTCATTCACATCTATCTGATTCACATCGCTTCTCATCACATCTATTCACCTCACATCTCATCACCTCTATTCACATCACATCTCATCCATCCATTCATTCACATCTATCTTATTCACATCACATCTCAGCACATCTATTCACATCACATCCCATCCATCCTTTCATTCACATCTATGTGATTCACATCACATCTCAGCACATCTATTTACATCACATCCCATCCATCCTTTCATTCACATCTCAGCACATCTATTTACATCACATCCCATCCATCCATTCATTCATTCACATTTATTCATAGAATTTAAACATAGAATTTAAGAGAATTCTAATTTTGATATAAAAATTCTTCATGCGTCTATTTATGCATAAAAATCAACTTTAATGAGAATAACACTTTTGAAATAAAAATAAATCCTTTATACATCTTTCTATGCATAAAAATCAAATTTAATGAGAATAACACTTTTGAAATAAAGATAAATCCTTTATGCATCTTTCTATGCATAAAAATTCAATTTAATGAGAATAACACTTTTGAAATAAAAATGAATCCTTTATGCATTTTTCTATGCATAAGAATCAAATTTAATGAGAATAACACTTTTGAAATTAAAATAAATCCTTTATGCATCTTTCTATGCATAAAAATCAAATTTAATAATTAATATCACTGATATCCATGCATATTCATAAGTGAATATATACATGGAGTAATTAGAATATTTCTTTAAGATGCAAAATGGTGGGAATTACTCTTTTGGAATAACATAAAAACAAACTTTCTTTTCCACAAAATTCTGAAAATTTTTTCCATAACCTCCTTTGTATGGCTGACCATTTTTCATTTTTTTTATTTTATTTTAACTTAATTTAACCCAAATAAGATTCATAAACCTCTTATCTACACAATTTTCTAAAATTCAAGACAGTAAACAATAAGAAGAGTTTAATTAATCCTTTAGTTAATCTTTCTAAGATTAAGAAAGGCTAGAATGTAAAGAAGAGAAGGGGGTGGCCTTTTCATCAAGGCATAGCATTTGAATTTAATTTAATTTATTACAAAACATAAAAAATCAAGAAAATCATAGATTTAAAATTAAACAAGTTAGAAAATTAACTTACATAGAGCTTGTAAGCTCTCCTTTGGCTTGAGGGATTGAGGGTCCTCTTGTTTAAGGGATTGAGGGTTCTACTCTTGTTTGAACCAAGAGTGGCCACCAAATCACTTTGGAGAGGATTAGGCCAAAAACAATTAAATTATTACAAAATTCAATATAAATGGCTCAGGACGGACAGGAGCAGAGTAACAATGCATAAACACCATTAAGCTTTTACAAAGGGGGAGGCTTCTATTTTTAGGAAAAAGTGAGCCTCTAACCAAGCAAACTGATTCTAGAATTTTTTAGATTAGTTTGGTCAATTTTTAACCATTTTTGTGGGTCAGTTTAGCTTACTTTTTGGATCTAGTTGAAATAGGAGAGAGGAGAGAGGAGAGATAAAAATATCTCATTATTTTTTAGTTTAAAACTCCTCCACACATGTGAAATAGGTGCCTCCTTAATGAGGGGAGATCCCCACACTGAGGTGACAAAAATGCATCATTTTCTCTAAATATCTCTTAATTTTTAACTAATAAACCTTGTACTCAGTCAACTCTTCATCTTATGTGAGCATTTACTCATTTTTGGGGGTTTTTCTTTTATTCTTCAATTTATCTCCTCCCTACATTTGGATTAATCTTATTGGTCCATAGGAACCGTAATTGGACCATAATCTAAAAATTTCTCAAAATTTGGACCCTTAGGCTAAGGTCCTTTATACCTATTTTCAATTAATTTCAATTGCACATTGGAAAGTTCTTTTTGAATTTCTGTTTCAGTGGAAACCATTTTAGACACTAGGAGAATTTTTATATCCAAAAATATCTCAATTTCGAATTACCTCCCTCTAGACATTTTCTCTCTCCAGGCCAAAACAATGTAAAACTCGATCTTTCTTTTATTTCAGAGAGGAGAATAATTATAAGATGAGAAGGGAAGGTTCTTATACTTGCACACCTACTGCACGACCGGAATGCTAGCCTATGGAAGCAGCTGAAAAAAGCCAATGCGCAAGTACAAAGTGTAAAAGATAATTTGGCGGCAGCAGAAGAAACACATAGAGAAGTAATCATGAAAATTTTAAAGGCTGCAAAAGAACAAGAAATAAGATACAGCACATTGGAGAGCAATAACTTAGTTTTGAGTCAAACCATTGTACAAAAAATCAATGAGAATGCTGACTTGAATGCAAGGCTGGAGCAAGCAAAGGAGCAACTACAAAAAGAGATAACTCACACACAGAACCTAACAACTGGGCATGCCAAGGAAATGCAAGCGTACCAGGAGGACGCAAAGCATAATGAGGATATGCTTCGACAACAAATAGAGCTTCTCACAGCCAACCTCAAAGAAGAACGAGAAAGAGTACAAGGACTGCAAAACAGGAACGAAAGCAGGCTAACAAAGTCCATGCAAAAAAAATCAAGGCTCTTAATGAGATAATCATCACCAACCAAACAAAGACGTAAAGAAGCCAAGAGACAATATCACAACTACAAACACGATTACAGGATACACAAAGACTCGCAGCACAACAAGTAACTCAAATTACTGAGGCCCATCAAAGAGAAGCTACTGCTGCCAGAAGAGCACAGGAAGTGGCAACAAGAAGATTTGAAGAACTAGATGCTGAGCGGATGATCAGAGAGACATCCATTTCCAACCAGCTCAGCAACACTGATATCTGCATGCAAGAATTGGCCCGCCAACTGGCCACACAAGAAAGGAGTCAAAGGCCGGAGCCCACAGATGATTTGTGTACCCTCCTTGAGCGCGCCTCGAAATTGGGACAGTTGCCACCAGTAACTCCTCGGGCCCCTTCTCAAACTCTTACCTTGTTTTTTTCTACACTAACACTCTTATTACCTCAATATGGCATCAACTTAGCTGAAGATATTAGCTTAGGAGAATTGACCCTTATTAAACAAAATACTGAACGAGATGCTGACCCAACAGTCATTATGGGCATTTTAAGGGGGGATCTTATGTAAGATTCCTCCCCAGCCTCTCAAGATGTCCAGCATCTTACCCCGTAATCAAATCCCTCTTCAAAAATATAAAAGATCTTGTTTCTACCAGTTTTGGCCTAGAGAGAGAAAATATTCTAAAAAGAGAATATTCAAATTTTAAATAATTTTGGATAGAAAAATATCTCATCTTATTAAAATAAGTTCCCTTGAAACAGAAGTTCAAAAAGATTTTCAGAAGGTGCATTAGAAATTAAGTATAATCTGTTCAAGAAGCATTATCCTGGGGGTGAAGATTTTTTTAAAATTTTAAATTAAGGTTCCTATGGACCAATAAGATTCATCCAAATGTAGGGAGGAGATAAATGAAGAAATAAAAGAAAAATCTCCCAAAAATGAGTAAATACTCACATACGATGAAGAGTTGACTAAGGACAAGGTTAATAGTTAAAAAAGGGAGATATTTAGAAGTAATGATGCATTTTTGACACCTCTGCATGGGGGAATTTCCCTCATGAAGGAGGTGCCTATTTCACATGCTTGATAAGTTTTAAACTCCCAAATAATGGGATATTTTTATCTCTCCTCTCTCCTGTTTCAACTAGATCCAAAAAGTGAGCAAAACTGACCTAAAAATGGTCAAAAATTGACCAAACTGATCTGGAAAATTCTAGAATTAGTTGGCTGTGTTAGAAGCTCACTTTTTCCTATAAATAGAAGCCCTCCCCTTTGTTGAAACTTAATAGTGTTTTGCACTGTTACCCTGTCTCTCCCAAGTGCCAAAAACAATGAATTGTATTCATAATTCATTAGTTTTTTACCTTCCTTCTTCTAGAAGATTGGTGGCCACTCTTGTCTCAAACAAGAGTTGAACCCTCAAACCATCAAGACAAAGGAAATCTCTCAAAATTCATTAGTTAGTTGGTGATTCTTCTCTTTTCCATTTATTTTATGGTTTTTTATGCTTTTTGTCTTCTCTAAAATTGCAAGTGATGTTATGCCTCATTGCAAAAGGCATTCCCCTCTCTTTTCTAGTAAATCCAACCATTCTTTATCCTAGGTGAATGATTAATAATTAAAGTCAAGTTTTTTATAATGTTAGAAAAATGTTTACTTTAGAATAATTTCAATACTCTTGGTACACTTTTAATTAATTTTAGAGACTTAAAAATTGAAAAATGGTCAGCCATACAAAGGAGGTTATGGCAAATGTTTTTGAAATTAGTAAAATAAATTTTATCTTTTATTATTCTAAAAGAGTAATCCTTATGGTTTCTATATTCTAAAGTATCATTTTCATGCATAGAAGATGCATTTTGATTATTTGTATAAAAGAAAATTAGTATTATTATAAAAGCATTACTTTCATTATATTTGATTTTCATGCATAGAAGTATGCATAAAAGATTAATTTTTATTATAAAAGTGTTACTTTTATCATATTTGATTTTTATGCATAAAAGTACGCATAAAAGATTTTTTTTTAATTATAAAAGTGTTACTTTTATCATATTTGAATTTCATGCATAAAAGTATGCATAAAAGATATTTTTTTATTATAAAAGTGTTACTTTTATCATATTTGTTTTTTATGCATAAAAGTATGCATAAAAGATTATTTTTTTATTATAAAAGTGTTACTTCTATCATAATTGATTTTCATGCATAGAAGTATGCATAAAAGATTTTTCTAATATTATAAAAGTGTTACTTCTATCATAATTGATTTTCATGCATAGAAGTATGCATAAAAGATTATTTTTTTAATTATAAAAGTGTTACTTTTATCATATTTGATTTTCATGCATAGAAGTATGCATAAAAGATTATTTTTTATTTATTATAAAAGTGTTATTTTTATCATATTTAATTTTCATGCATAAAAGATTATTTTTTTATTAAAAGTGTTACTTTTATCATATTTGATTTTTATGCATAAAAGTATGCATAAAAGATTGTTTTGTTACTTTTATCATATTTGATTTTCATGCATAGAAGTATGCATAAAAGATTATTTTTTTATTATAAAAGTGTCACTTTTATCATATTTGATTTTTATGCATAGAAGTATGCATAAAAGATTATTTTTTTAATTATAAAAGTGTTACTTTCATCATAAATGGTTTTTATGCATAAATGGATGCATAAAAGATATTTTTTTATATTAAAAGTGTGATTTTCATCATAAATGGTTTTTATGCATAAATGGGTGCATAAAAGATATATTTTTTATATTAAAAGTGTGATTTTCATCATAAATGATTTTTATGCATAAGCATATGCATAAAAGATATTTTTTATATTAAAAGTGTGATTTTTATCGTAAATGATTTTTATGCATAAATGGGTGCATAAAAGATATTTTTTATATTAAAAGTGTGATTTTCATCCTAAATGGTTTTTTATGCATAAATGGGTGCATAAAAGATATTTTTTTAATTAAAAGAGTGATTTTCACCATAAATGATTTTTTTATGATGATAAAAGTGTGACTTTCATCAGAATCGGATTTTATGCATAATTAGATGCATATAGAATCTTTATAATTAAATAAGGGTTCTCCTTAATCCTCTATTTAATTTTCACAAAAATTGGAAAAATGAATAAGTAGATAATCTGTGAGAAGAAATGCTACCGTAATGAAAAAAATCAATAAAACTATCGAAGTCAGAGATCGAGATAAATGACTATCTTATTCCTCATAAGGAATTCATGTTTTAGAAACCTGTAAGCAAATATTCATCGAACGAAATTTAGAAAAAGAGAAATTGAAAGAGTATCTTCAAGAGAGATAGTTTAAGAAGAACCTTTCCAGACCCAAACTCAGATTCAGACTATTGACCAAGACCTAATTCCTTCGTCAAATTCAACCAATGACAATGTGCCCAGTTCAGGAAAAATGTACTCAAATCCCCCACCGAATCTGAAACTAAGTTAAGACTTTTGATTTTGATATGAGGATCAAGTTAACAGAATTCGAGGAATTCTGTTTGGAATTCATACCTGGATCTAGAAGTATTGAGATACGGATTTAAGATTATTCATGGTTTTCAAACAAAATCAAAACTATAAACTTGCATAGAAACCCTGTTTTCTTAAAAGACTATCTTACGCCAGAATGCTGGAGGGAGCATTTGGCATATATGTTTATCTAAGAAAAGTTCGGTTGCAACAGCTGGCGGGGAGTGTTCGAGGGACAGCTCACGCGACAAAGCCTGCTGAGGTCTTGACCAGCCTCCTCGGTATGGTTAAAATGGTGCACTTCTGGTACGATGGACGAGGGCCGACGAAGCGGTCCCTGAGTGAAGTGCCAGGACACCTAAGGAGGATCCTGGAGGGTTCTGACTAGGCAATGCACGGGCTCGCGGTGCCGAGGACACCCATATGTATGTCGAGGAAGATATTGTATGACAGACCAATGTTATTGTAGTCTATCACTGGTTCTCGTTGTTGACTCGCTGGTCTCAACGGAGAGTCCAGAGTGATACTGTTTTGTGAGAAACAGACCACCAGACTAGTCTCGTGCCCAGATATTTGTGGGCGAGGCCCCGAGTGAGAAACCCTGCCCCGCGCATGAGGGGGCTGCTTCCGCTATCAGCTACTACCGAGAATCCGGCGCGGAGGGGATCCCACAGTTGGTATCAGAGCAGAAATTGCCTTAAAAAAAATTTTATAGAAATCTGGGAAAGAAATGTTTTTTACTTGTTAATACTATGGGAATAAACTTCAAAAATTGAAAACTTATAAATTGAATTGGAAATTTATAGATGGCCACCCCAAACCTATCTGGAATTCCTGGACTCTCTTAGAGTCAGGATATGATAGCTTTTGCGTTTGATCACCTCATCAGCTCTGCTATGACCCGAATGAGTAGAGTGAGACTCGCTTGCCATTTTGAGAGTCTTTACTTTCCTGATCCTCTTGAGCGATGTCGGTATATGTGGTTCAATGGAGGACGGTACATTAATGTCAGTACCAGTCAGCGTCGGAGGCTCAGGCAAAATATTTCCTTGGCCATGATTCTGATAAGACTAGGGCTTGTTTAGCATGTTCAGCTCTTTGATCATTCACCCAAGAATTTCAGAACTTCATGCCGATTTTTTAGACTTCTTAGCCGCTTTATCCCTAGGAATAGAATTACAGCACCTCTTTGTGTAATGAATCGTGTGTACCATGCTATGACTTCTTCACAGTTTCGCTTCTTTATACGATTACGTCTGAGGCAGTGATTCTAGAGCCGAGCTGCTCCATGTACATATTGCAACTTTTATATAAATATAAAAATGTTTTCGAAGAAAAATTTCTTGTTGTATAAGTGATTATTTACGGACGATCTGATAAAGAAAAATCTGTTATCGGACATATGTCATAGATCTCCAATAAGCTCATTGTCTTGTTTGAGAAATTATTTTCCGAACCTCTTAAGTCTTAGGATCTCGTGGATAATATCAAAAAAAAATTAATAATATATAAATTTTGGCAGAATCATGAGACAAGAAAACCGTGGCCTTCAGCCAGACCCTGTCTCTGAAGATGACGAGCTTGACCCTGATGTTCGCAAGGCTCTTCATAGGACTCAGCCCAAGACCCTTCAAAGGAGAAGGGGAGAACCTGGGCGAGGCTGTGGAGAAATAGGTGGAAGCCATGGAAGAGTATTTTGACGTCACAAGCTACAATGAGCGGAGCAAAATGGCTCTTGCTCGGCTGAAAATAGTGGAAACAGCCAGGGTAGCATGGAGGAACCACTGTGACACCAACCGTCTGGACAGAAATACTCAATCCTGGAATGATCTAAAAACCTATCTAAGAAAGAGATTTTGTCCTCCTGGATTTTTGGAAACCAAAATGAACGAATTCTTAGAGCTAAAGCAGGAGAGCAAAACCATCGAGGAATATCACCAGGCCTTTGCTGTTCTACTCAAATATTCACCACCTCTAGATGAAGAACAACTCATGGCCAGGTTCATTCGGGGAATGAACGAACCCTTGGACACACTGGTCAAAAATGCCAAGCCAGTGTCCATGGCTGAAGCAGTAAGAATGGCAAAGGATTTTGCCAAAGCCTTTGTAGTAAAGGTCCTGCCTAAGCTTGCACCCTCTAACTTTAAAAGATTCCAAGCCCAGGGAAGTACTTCAAACTTTCCACCCCCAAAGAGGCAGCAAGGCCCGAATCAGAATCAAGATGCAGGAAGATTCAGAAGTGAAGGAAGATCCTTCTCCCAGAATACTTTCTCAGGAGCCCCACCTCTTTCAAGAAATCAAAGGGATGAGCTCAAAACTGAAAACCGATGTTTTGGATGCCAGGGTTTTGGTCACCAGTTAAAAGACTGCCCGACTCCTGCCATGTCAAGGGGACAGGGAAGTCAAGGACCTCGAATTCAGAGACCAATCCCTTCATACCAATCTAATCAAGGTCCGTCTCGTCCAAGCTAGGGTAACCCCAGAAGGACTCCAGCTCAGCCATCTGCCTCTGTCCAGAGTAACCTCAGAACTCCTTCCCAGAACTGGGGCAGCCAAAGAGAAAGAGTTCCGCCTCAGACTGCAGCAGCCAGAGCAGTCACAATTTCAGATGTAGTATAGAAGAGGAAAAAGGACAGATCTATGATGCAATTGAAAATCAAGGGCCTAACCAGCAGTTCTCCATCATCCATACTCCAGCAGAGTATCAGGGTAAGCCTTTTAAGCTTTTCATTGATTCAGGTAGTTCTCATTCTTTCATTTCCCCTGGATGCTTGCATAAGCTAGTCTTAGAACAAAAATCAGGGAAACCTATGCAAGTTGAATTGGCCAGTGGGAAGACTCTTTTCACTCACCATGAGACAGATCTTATCCAGTTCAATCTAGATGGTAATGTAACCGACTGTCAGTTTAAAGTCTTACCTCTAGGAGTTTTTGACGGGATCCTTGGAATGGATTGGCTCCACAAAAATCAAGCTGACATACACTGTCACAATGGAACCATTTCCTTCCATGACCTTCACGGGAACAAAGTTCAAGGAACTGGAGTTTTCGGATCCCTAGACCTTCAGTTAGTAAAAGCTTCCAGGTTACTGAAAGGACTTAGGAAGAAGCAGCAAATTTATGTTGTCAAAATGAACCCAGTAGACTCAAAGCTTAAGGCTAATGAACCAGAATGGTTAAGTGAATTTGATGATCTATTCCCAACAGAGCTAACTGAAATGCCTCCAATTCGGGAAGTAGATCATGTGATTGAATTGACCCCCGGAGCTCAGCCAGTAGCCCTGCGCACGTAAAAGATGCCAGTCCCTGAAGCCATCGAACTCAAGGAACAACTTAGGTAGCTGTTAGAACAAGGGTTTGTAAGACCCAGTGTTTCACCTTGGGGTGTGCCAGTTCTCTTTCAAAAAAAGAAGGATGGAACGCTTAGACTCTGTGTGGACTGTAGAGGTCTAAATCAGCTGACAGTTAAGAATAAGTATCCTATCCCAAGAATTGATGAGCTTTTGGACAAGCTAAATGGAGCCCAGATCTTCACAAAGATAGATCTCAAATCCGGGTATTACCAGATCAGGATCAATGATCAAGATATACCAAAAACAGCCCCATCAATACTCAGTATGGGCATTATGAATTCATGGTCATGCCGTTTGGATTGACAAATGCCCCAGCTACATTCAATCGCTTAATGCAAGACATTCTCAGAGAATACTTGGATGATTTTGTTCTTGTTTTCTTTGATGATATTCTGATTTACTCAAAGAATGCAGCTGACCATGAAGCTCATGTCAGAAAAGTTCTTGAGGTTCTAAGGAAGCATCAACTCTTTGCCAAAAACAGCAAATGTACTTTCTCTATCGACCAAGTTGAATACTTGGGCTTTCTAGTATTATCCAAAGATGGAATTTCTCCAGATTCCGCAAAAGTCCAAGCAGTCATAGATTGGTCGGAACCAAAGACAGTGAAAGAAGTCAGAGGATTCTTGGGATTAACTGGTTGGTATAGAATTTTTATACCAAAGAATGCTCTCATAGCTTCCCCCCTGACTAACCTTCTCAAAAAGAATACCCCATTTCAGTGGTCTGCTAGGTGTCAGAGTGCTTTTGATAAGCTAAAGACCGCCTTGGTAACCAGTCCCATTCTGAAGTTACCAGATTTCTCTCTACCCTTTGAGGTAGTAACTGATGCAAGTGGTTTTGCCCTAGGAGGTGCACTCATGCAGGAAGGTCATGCAGTAGCCTATGAATCCCGAAAGCTCAGAACGTATGAGAGGAATTATGCTATCCATGACCTGGAATTACTTTCAGTAGTTTATGCCTTAAAGTTGTGGAGACATTACCTACTAGGAAAAAGATTCACTTTGATGACAGATCATCAGAGCTTAAAGTGGATCTTTACTCAGAAGGACCTCAACATGCGCCAAAGAAGGTGGATGCAAACCCTGCAGGAATTTGATTTTGAAATCAAGTACCACTCAGGCAAAGAAAATGTGGTAGTAGATGCCCTCAGCAGAAAAGCCTCCTTGCTTGCAATTACTGTGATATCAAATCCTTTGATTATTGAAGCAAGAGAGAAGATCATGCAGGATAGATTCTTTGGCCCTATTGCTACCCTACTTATGCAGGAAAGCAAAACTCCACAGGAGTTGAACAGAGTTCAAGGGTACAGCCTGGATGATGGCATCATGTATTATAATCACAAGCTATGCATCCCCAATGATGAGGGAACCAAAGATCAAATTCTGAATGAAGCCCATGATAGCCTTATAGCAGGACATCCAGGTTTCATCAAAACCTACATGTCTGTAAAGAAAAGCTTCTTTTGGCCTGGTCTGAAAAAGGATGTACTGAATCATGTACGTCAATGTCTAACATGCCAGAAAGTCAAAGCTGAAAGAGTAAAAATACCTGGGAAGTTACATCCATTGGACATCCCCCAGATGAAATGGGAATGTATCAGTATGGATTTTATTACTGGATTACCTTCAGTGCAATCACGTTACAACTCCATTTTCGTGGTAGTTGACAGACTAACCAAAGTTACCCATCTGATCCCAGTAAAATAAACCTACACTGCAGTGGATGTGGCCAGAGTGTTCCTCAAGGAAATCTTCAGATTGCATGGCCTACCCAAGAGAATAGTAAGTGATTGAGATCCCAAGTTTACTTCAAGGTTCTGGACTGCATTTTTCGAAGCAGTGGGAACTTTCTTGGATCTCAGCACAGCTTATCACCTTGAGACTGATGGTCAAACTGAAAGGGTAAACCAAGTAATCGAAGATATACTTCAGTCATGCTGTGGGCAGAGAACCCAAGATGTGGCTAAGCTATCTGCACCTAGTCGAGTTCGCCTACAATGCTTCTTATCACCGAAGAATCGGGATGAGCCCTTTTAAAGCTCTGTATGGACAAGATTGCTTAAATCCATTAACTTGGTCCAACCCATTGATTAGGGTCAAGATGTCCAGACCTGACGACATGGAGCAGCAGATGCAGGCAATTCGTAAAGATATAAAAGCTGCCCACGATCGACAGAAGCAGTATGCAGATAAGAAGAGGACAGACAGAGAATTCAAAGAAGCAGATATGGTCTTCATTCAAGTACGACCCAAAAGGAGTTCTTTATCTCTTGGGAAGTACAAGAACTTATCCCCCAGATATTGTGGGCCATATCTGATTACAAAGAAAGTAGGTGACTTAGCCTACGAGCTTTTTCTGCCTCCTCATCTCAAAGTTCATAATGTATTTCATGTAAGCCTTGTAAAGAAATACGTGCCAAGCCCAAATTATGTGCTTGATGATGAAATCCTAACCTCTTCAACCCAAGGGCAGATGGAACTCCAACATGAAGAAATTCTTGATATTCGAGAAAAGATTCTCAGGAACAGAATTCTTAGAGAATTATTAGTAAAATGGAAGTTCTATCCTTTTGAAGATGCCACCTGGGAGAATAAAGCCGATCTGTTGCGGGATTATCCCCAGTTTGCGAGATGAGGACATCTCGCGTTTTTTAAATGAGAGAGAATGTAAGATTCCTCCCCAACCTCTTAAGATGTCCAACATCTTCCCCTGTAATCAAATCCCTCTTCAGAAATATAAAAGATCTTGTTTCTACCAGTTTTGGCCTAGAGAGAGAAAATATTCTAGAAAGAGAATATTCAGATTTTAAATAATTTTGGATAGAAGATAGCTCATCTTATTAAAATAAGTTCCCCTGAAACAAAAGTTCAAAAAGATTTTCAGAAGGTGCATTAGAAATTAAGTATAATCTGTTCAAGAAGCATTATCTTGGGGGTGAAGATTTTTTCAAAATTTTAAATTAAGGTTCCTATGGACCAATAAGATTCATCCAAATGTAGGAAGGAGATAAATGAAGAAATAAAAGAAAAATCCCCCAAAAAATGAGTAAATACTCACATAAGATGAAGAGTTGACTAAGGACAAGGTTAATAGTTAAAAAAGGGAGATATTTAGAAGTAATGATGCATTTTTGACACCTCTGCATGGGAGAATTTCCCTCATGAAGGAGGTCCCTATTTCACATGCTTGAATGAGTTTTAAACTCCCAAATAATGGGATATTTTTATCTCTCCTCTCTCCTGTTTCAACTAGATCCAAAAAGTGAGCAAAACTGACCTAAAAATGGTCAAAAATTGACCAAACTGATCAAGAAAATTCTAGAATCAGTTGGCTTGGTTAGACGCTCACTTTTTCCTATAAATAGAAGCCCTCCCCTTTGTTGAAACTTAATAGTGTTTTGCACTGTTACCCTGTCTCTCCCAAGTGCCAAAAACAGTGAATTGTATTCATAATTCATTAGTTTTTGACCTTCCTTCTTCTAGAAGATTGGTGGCCACTCTTGTCTCAAACAAGAGTTGAACCCTCAAACCATCAAGCCAAAGGAAACCTCTCAAAATTCATTAGTCAGTTGGTGATTCTTCTCTTTTCCATTTATTTTATGGTTTTTTATGCTTTTTGTCTTCTCTAAAATTGCAAGTGATGTTATGCCTCATTGCAAAAGGCATTCCCCTCTCTTTTTCTAGTAAATCCAACCATTCAGGTACACTTTTAATTGATTTTAGAGACTTAAAATTTGAAAAATGGTCAGCCATACAAAGGAGGTTATGGTAAATTTTTTTGAAATTAGTAAAATAAATTTCATCTTTTATTATTCTAAAAGAGTAATCCTTATGGTTTCTATATTCCAAAGTATCATTTTCATGCATAGAAGATGCATTTTGATTATTTGTATAAAAGAAAATTAGTATTATTATAAAAGTATTACTTTCATTATATTTGATTTTCATGCATAGAAGTATGCATAAAAGATTAATTTTTATTATAAAAGTGTTACTTTTATCATATTTGATTTTTATGCATAAAAGTATGCATAAAAGATTATTTTTTTATTATAAAAGTGTTACTTTTATCATATTTGAATTTCATGCATAAAAGTATGCATAAAAGATATTTTTTTATTATAAAAAAGTTGCTTTTATCATATTTGATTTTTATGCATAAAAGTATGCATTAAAGATTATTTTTTTATTATAAAAGTGTTACTTCTATCATAATTGATTTTCATGCATAGAAGCATGCATAAAAGATTTTTTTTTAATTATAAAAGTGTTACTTCTATCATAATTGATTTTCATGCATAGAAGTATGCATAAAAGATTTTTTTTTATTATAAAAGTGTTACTTTTATAATATTTGATTTTCATGCATAGAAGTATGCATAAAAGATTTTTTTTATTATATTACTTTTATCATATTTCATTTTCATGCATAGAAGTATGCATAAAAAATTATTTTTTTATTATAAAAGTGTTACTTTTATCATATTTGATTTTTATGCATAAAAGATTATTTTGTTACTTTTATCATATTTGATTTTCATGCATAGAAGTATGCATAAAAGATTATTTTTTTATTATAAAAATGTTACTTTTATCATATTTGATTTTTATGCATAGAAGTATGCATAAAAAAAAAATTTTAATTATAAAAGTGTTACTTTCATTATAAATGGTTTTTATGCATTCATCCATTCATTCACATCTATCTGATTCACATCGCTTCTCATCACATCTATTCACCTCACATCTCATCACCTCTATTCACATCACATCTCATCCATCCATTCATTCACATCTATCTTATTCACATCACATCTCAGCACATCTATTCACATCACATCCCATCCATCCTTTCATTCACATCTATGTGATTCACATCACATCTCAGCACATCTATTTACATCACATCCCATCCATCCATCCATCCATTCATTCACATCTATTCATAGAATTTAAACATAGAATTTAAGAGAATTCTAATTTTGATATAAAAATTCTTCATGCGTCTATTTATGCATAAAAATCAACTTTAATGAGAATAACACTTTTGAAATAAAAATAAATCCTTTATACATCTTTCTATGCATAAAAATCAAATTTAATGAGAATAACACTTTTGAAATAAAGATAAAACCTTTATGCATCTTTCTATGCATAAAAATTCAATTTAATGAGAATAACACTTTTGAAATAAAAATGAATCCTTTATGCATTTTTCTATGCATAAGAATCAAATTTAATGAGAATAACACTTTTGAAATTAAAATAAATCCTTTATGCATCTTTCTATGCATAAAAATCAAATTTAATAATTAATATCACTGATATCCATGCATATTCATAAGTGAATATGTACATGGAGTAATTAGAATATTTCTTTAAGATGCAAAATGGTAGGAATTACTCTTTTGAAATAACATAAAAACAAACTTTCTTTTCCACAAAATTCTGGAAAATTTTTCCATAACCTCCTTTGTATGGCTGACCATTTTTCATTTTTTTCATTTTATTTTAACTTAATTTAACCCAAATAAAATTCATAAACCTCTTATCTACACAATTTTCTAAAATTCAAGATAGTAAACAATAAGAAGAGTTTAATTAATCCTTTAGTTAATCTTTCTAGGATTAAGAAAGGCTGGAATATAAAGAAGAGAAGGGGGTGGCCTTTTCATCAAGGTATAGCATTTGAATTTAATTCAATTTATTGCAAAACATAAAAAATCAAGAAAATCATAGATTTAAAATTAAACAAGTTAGAAAATTAACTTACATAGAGCTTGTAAGCTCTCCTTTGGCTTGAGGGATTGAGGGTTCTACTCTTGTTTAAGGGATTGAGGGTTCTACTCTTGTTTGAACCAAGAGTGGCCACCAAATCACTTTGGAGAGGATTAGGCCAAAAATAATTAAATTATTACAAAATTCAATATAAATGGCTCAGGACGGACAGGAGCAGAGTAACAATGCATAAACACCATTAAGCTTTTACAAAGGGGGAGGCTTCTATTTATAGGAAAAAGTGAGCCTCTAACCAAGCAAACTGATTCTAGAATTTTCTAGATCAGTTTGGTCAATTTTTGACCATTTTTGTGGGTCAGTTTAGCTTACTTTTTGGATCTAGTTGAAACAGGAGAGAGGAGAGAGGAGAGATGAAAATATCTCATTATTTTTTAGTTTAAAACTCCTCCACACATGTGAAATAGGTGCCTCCTTAATGAGGGAAGATCCCCACACTGAGGTGACAAAAATGCATCATTTCCTCTAAATATCTCTTAATTTTTAACTAATAAACCTTGTACTCAGTCAACTCTTCATCTTATGTGAGAATTTACTCATTTTTGGGGGTTTTTTTTTTATTCTTCAATTTATCTCCTCCCTACATTTGGATTAATCTTATTGGTCCATAGGAACCGTAATTGGACCATAATCTAAAAATTTCTCAAAATTTGGACCCTTAGGCTAAGGTCCTTTATACCTATTTTCAATTAATTCCAATTGCACATTGGAAAGTTCTTTTTGAATTTCTGTTTCAGTGGAAACCATTTTAGACACTAGGAGAATTTTTATATCCAAAAATATCTCAATTTCGAATTACCTCCCTCTAGACATTTTCTCTCTCCAGGCCAAAACAATGTAAAACTCGATCTTTCTTTTATTTCAGAGAGGGGAATAATTATAAGATGAGAAGGGAAGGTTCTTATACTTGCACACCTAC
Source organism: Cibotium barometz (assembly GCF_041138505.1). Taxonomy (NCBI): domain Eukaryota; kingdom Viridiplantae; phylum Streptophyta; class Polypodiopsida; order Cyatheales; family Cibotiaceae; genus Cibotium; species Cibotium barometz. Next base: position 25,738,297 of record NC_141066.1, read on the forward strand.
TGCACGACCGGAATGCTAGCCTATGGAAGCAGCTGAAAAAAGCCAATGCGCAAGTACAAAGTGTAAAAGATAATTTGGCGACAGCAGAAGAAACACATAGAGAAGTAATCATGAAAATTTTAAAGGCTGCAAAAGAACAAGAAATAAGATACAGCACATTGGAGAGCAATAACTTAGTTTTGAGTCAAACCATTTTACAAAAAATCAATGAGAATGCTGACTTGAATGCAAGGCTGGAGCAAGCAAAGGAGCAACTACAAAAAGAGATAACTCACACACAGAACTTAACAACTGGGCATGCCAAGGAAATGCAAGAGTACCAGGAGGACGCAAAGCGTAATGAGGATATGCTTCGACAACAAATAGAGCTTCTCACAGCCAACCTCAAAGAAGAACAAGAAAGAGTACAAGGACTCCAACAAGAACGAAAGCAGGCTAACAAAGTCCATGCGAAAAAAATCAAGGCTCTTAATGAGATAATCATTACCAACCAAACAAAGGCGTAAAGAAGCCAAGAGACAATATCACAACTACAAACACAATTACAGGATACACAAAGACTCGCAGCACAACAAGTAACTCAAATTACTGAGGCCCATCAAAGAGAAGCTACTGCTGCCAGAAGAGCACAGGAAGTGACAACAAGAAGATTTGAAGAACTAGATGCTGAGCGGATGATCAGAGAGACAGCCATTTCCAACCAGCTCAGCAACGCTGATATCTGCATGCAAGAATTGGCCCGCCAACTAGCCACACAAGAAAGGAGTCAAAGGCCGGAGCCCACAGATGATTTGTGTACCCTCCTTGAGCGCGCCTCGAAATTGGGACAGTTGCCACCAGTAACTCCTGGGGCCCATTCTCAAACTCTTACCTTGTTTTTTTCTACACTAACACTCTCATTACCTCAATATGGCATCAACTCAGCTGAAGATATTAGCTTAGGAGAATTGACCCTTATTAAACAAAATACTGAACGAGATGCTGACCCAACAGTCATTATGGGCATTTTAAGGGAGAATCTTATGTAAGATTCCTCCCCAGCCTCTCAAGATGTCCAGCATCTTCCCCCGTAATCAAATCCCTCTTCAGGAATATAAAAGATCTTGTTTCTACCAGTTTTGGCCTAGAGAGAGAAAATATTCTAGAAAGAGAATATTCAGATTTTAAATAATTTTGGATAGAAAAATATCTCATCTTATTAAAATAAGTTCCCTTGAAACAGAAGTTCAAAAAGATTTTCAGAAGGTGCATTAGAAATTAAGTATAATCTATTTAAGAAGCATTATCCTGGGGGTGAAGATTTTTTTAAAATTTTAAATTAAGGTTCCTATGGACCAATAAGATTCATCCAAATGTAGGGAGGAGATAAATGAAGAAATAAAAGAAAAATCTCCCAAAAATGAGTAAATACTCACATACGATGAAGAGTTGACTAAGGACAAGGTTAATAGTTAAAAAAGGGAGATATTTAGAAGTAATGATGCATTTTTGACACCTCTGCATGGGGAAATTCCCCTCATGAAGAAGGTGCCTATTTCACATGCTTGATAAGTTTTAAACTCCTAAATAATGAGATATTTTTATCTCTCCTGTCTCTTGTTTCAACTAGATCCAAAAAGTGAGCAAAATTGACCTAAAAATGGTCAAAAATTGACCAAACTGATCTGGAAAATTCTAGAATCAGTTGGCTTGGTTAGAAGCTCACTTTTTCCTATAAATAGAAGCCCTCCCCTTTGTTGAAACTTAATAGTGTTTTGCACTGTTACCCTGTCTCTCCCAAGTGCCAAAAACAGTGAATTGTATTCATAATTCATTAGTTTTTGACCTTCCTTCTTCTAGAAGACGGTGGCCACTCTTGTCTCAAACAAGAGTTGAACCCTCAAACCATCAAGACAAAGGAAATCTCTCAAAATTCATTAGTCAGTTGGTGATTCTTCTCTTTTTCATTTATTTTATGGTTTTTTATGCTTTTTGTCTTCTCTAAAATTGCAAGTGATGTTATGCCTCATTGTAAAAGGCATTCCCCTCTCTTTTCTAGTAAATCCAACCATTCTTTATCCTAGGTGAATGATTAATGATTAAAGTCAAGTTTTTTATAATGTTAGAAAAATATTTACTTTAGAATAATTTCAATACTCTTGGTACACTTTTAATTAATTTTAGAGACTTAAAAATTGAAAAATGGTTAGCCATACAAAGGATGTTATGGCAAATTTTTTTAAAATTAGTGAAATAAATTTCATCTTTTAGTATTCTAAAAGAGTAATCCTTATGGTTTCTATATTCTAAAGTATCATTTTCATGCATAGAAGATGCATTTTGATTATTTGTATAAAAGAAAATTAGTATTATTATAAAAGTATTACTTTCATTATATTTGATTTTCATGCATAGAAGTAAGCATAAAAGATTATTTTTTATTATAAAAGTGTTACTTTTATCATATTTGATTTTTATGCATAAAAGTATGCATAAAAGATTATTTTTTTTATTATAAAAGTGTTACTTTTATCATATTTGAATTTCATGCATAAAAGTATGTATAAAAGATTTTTTTATTATAAAAGTGTTACTTTTATCATATTTGATTTTTATGCATAAAAGTATGCATAAAAGATTATTTTTTTATTATAAAAGTGTTACTTCTATCATAATTGATTTTCATGCTTAGAAGTATGCATAAAAGATTATTTTTTTTAATTATAAGAGTGTTACTTCTATCCTAATTGATTTTCATGCATAGAAGTATGCATAAAAGATTATTTTTTTAATTATAAAAGTGTTACTTTTATCATATTTGATTTTCATGCATAGAAGTATGCATAAAAGATTATTTTTTATTTATTATAAAAGTGTTACTTTTATCATAATTGATTTTCATGCATAAAAGATTATTTTTTTATTAAAAGTGTTACTTTTATCATATTTTATTATTATTCATAAAAGTATGCATAAAAGATTGTTTTGTTACTTTTATCATATTTGATTTTCATGCATAGAAGTATGCATAAAAGATTATTTTTTTATTATAAAAGTATTACTTTTATCATATTTGATTTTTATGCATAGAAGTATGCATAAAAGATTATTTTTTAATTATAAAAGTGTTACTTTCATCATAAATGGTTTTTATGCATAAATGGATACACAAAAGATATTTTTTTATATTAAAAGTGTGATTTTCATCATAAATGGTTTTTATGCATAAATGGGTGCATAAAAGATATATTTTTTATATTAAAAGTGTGATTTTCATCATAAATGATTTTTATGCATAAGCATATGCATAAAAGATATTTTTTATATTAAAAGTGTGATTTTCATCGTAAATGATTTTTATGCATAAATGGGTGCATAAAAGATATTTTTTTATATTAAAAGTTTGATTTTCATCCTAAATGGTTTTTTATGCATAAATGGGTGCATAAAAGATATTTTTTTATTAAAAGAGTGATTTTCACCATAAATGATTTTTTTATGATGATAAAAGTGTGACTTTCATCAGAATCGGATTTTATGCACAATTAGATGCATATAGAATCTTTATAATTAAATAAGGGTTCTCCTTAATCCTCTATTTAATTTTCACAAAAATTGGAAAAATGAATAAGTAGATAATCTGTGAGAAGAAATGCTACCGTAATGAAAAAAATCAATAAAACTATCGAAGTCAGAGATCGAGATAAATGACTATCTTATTCCTCATAAGGAATTCATGTTTTAGAAACCTGTAAGCAAATATTCATCGAACGAAATTTAGAAAAAGAGAAATTGAAATAGTACCTTCGAGAGAGATAGTTTAAGAAGAACCTTTCCAGACCCAAACTCAGATTCAGACTATTGACCAAGACCTAATTCCTTCGTCAAATTCAACCAATGACAATGTGCCCAGTTCAAGAAAAATGTACTCAAATCCCCCACCGAATCTGAAACTAAGTTAAGACTTTTGATTTTGATCTGAGGATCAAGTTAACAGAATTCGAGGAATTCTGTTTGGAATTCATACCTGGATCTAGAAGTATTGAGATACGGATTTAAGATTATTCATGATTTTCAAACAAAATCAAAACTATAAACTTGCATAGAAACCCTGTTTTCTTAAAAGACTATCTTACGCCAGAATGCTGAAGGGAGCATTTGGCATATATGTTTATCTAAGGGAAGTTCGGTTGCAATAGCTAACGGGGAGTGTTCGAGGGACAGCTCACGCGACAAAGCCTGCTGAGGTCTTGACCAGCCTCGGTATGGTTAAAATGGTGCGCTTCTGGTACGATGGACGAGGGCCGACGAAGCGGTCCCTGTGTGAAGTGCCAGGACACCTAAGGAGGATCCTGGAGGGTTCTGACCAGGCGATGCACGGGCTCGCGGTGCCGAGGACACCCATACGTATGTCAAGGAAGATATTGTATGACAGACCAATGTTATTGTAATCTATCACTGGTTCTCGTTGTTGACTCGCTGGTCTCAACGGAGAGTCCAGAGTGATACTGTTTTGTGAGAAACAAACACTCAATGGAAGTTTTGAAGTATGACATGTGTAACCAGTAAATTGTTTGTCAATGGATTGTTTTTATTAAAGTTTTAAAGAGGAGTGTGTGCATATCTGTTTTCTAAAGCTAAAGTTAAGAAAGGTATTTCAATTATGGGTGGGTGAGTACTTGTTTCGTTCCACCGATTCCAGTGGTAGGTTGGTGGCTAACCCATGGGCCTGGAATCATGGAGTTTTAATAATCAAACTGAAAAATCTTAGGATTACGCTAGGCTTCGAGTAGATAGTTAATGCCCTGATAAATTTCTCGATTGAGTGGATCAACGGCTGTGCCTAATCTTGATTAGGAAAAAAGCGTTGAATTGCTTAGATGATCAAATTATATCAGTGATAGTTTCCTTCTATCTAGTTTATTCAAGTGGAGGATAGTTTAGATTTTGATCTCGTTATTAGAAAACTCGTTAAGAAAAAATCAAAAAGGTGGAATCGTCTCCACTTTCTGAGCATGGGAAATTTTCCCGATTTCGGTTTTCGGAGTGACCACCAGACTAGTCTCGTGCCCAGATATTTGTGCGCGAGGCCCCGAGTGAGAAACCCTGCCCCGCGCATGAGGGGGCTGCTTCCGCTATCAGCTACCGAGAATCCAGCGCGCGGAGGGGATCCCACAGTTGGTATCAGAGCAGAAATTGCCTTAAAAAAAATTTTATAGAAATCTGGGAAAGAAATGTTTTTCACTTGTTAATACAATGGAAATAAACTTCAAAAATTGAAAACTTATAAATTGAATTGGAAATTTATAGATGGCCACCCCAAACCTATCTGGAATTCCTGGACTCTCTCAGAGTCAAGATATGATAGCTTTTGCGTTTGATCACCTCATCAGCTCTCCTACGACCCGAATGAGCAGAGTGAGACTCGCTCCCCATTTTGAGAGTCTTTACTTTCCTGATCCTCTTGAGCGACGTCGGTATATGTGGTTCAATGGAGGACGGTGCATTAATGTCAGTACCAGTCAGCGTCGGAGGCTCAGGCAAAATATTTCCTTGGCCATGATTCTGATAAGACTAGGGCTTGTTCAGCATGTTCAGCTCTTCATGCCGATTTTTTAGACTTCTTAGCCGCTTTATCCCTAGGAATAGAATTACAGCACCTCTTTGTGTAATGAATCGTGTGTACCATGCTATGACTTCTTCACAGTTTCGCTTCTTTATACAATTACGTCTGAGGCAGTGATTCTGGAGCCGAGCTGCTCCATGTACATATTGCAACTTTTATATAAATATAAAAATATTTTCGAAGAAAAATTTCTTGTTGTATAAGTGATTGTTTACGGACGATCTCATAAAGAAAAATGTGTTATCGGACATATGTCATAGATCTCCAATAAGATCATTGTCTTGTTTAAGAAATTATTTTCCGAACCTCTTAAGTCTTAGGATCTCGTGGATAATATCAAAATAAAAATTTAATAATATATAAATTTTGGCAGAATCATGAGATGAGTTAACCGTGGCCGTCAGCCAGACCCTGTCTCTGAAGATGACGAGCTTGACCCTGATGTTCACAAGGCTCTTCATAGGACTCAGCCCAGGACCCTTCAAAGGAGAAGGGGAGAACCTGGGCGAGGCTGTGGAGAAATAGGTGGAAGCCATGGAAGAGTATTTTGACGTCACAAGCTACAATGAGCGGAGCAAAATGGCTCTTGCCCAGCTGAAAATAGTGTTAACATCCAGGGTAGCATGGAGGAACCACTGTGACACCAACCGTCTGGATAGAAATACTCAATCCTAGAATGATCTAAAAACCTATCTAAGAAAGGGATTTTGTCCTCCTCGATTTTTGGAAACCAAAATGAACGAATTCTTAGAGCTAAAGCAGGAGAGCAAAACCATCGAGGAATATCACCAGGCCTTTGCTCTTCTACTCAAATATTCACCACCTCTAGATGAAGAACAACTCATGGCCAGGTTCATTCGGGGAATGAACGAACCCTTGGACACACTGGTCAAAAATGCCAAGCCAGTGTCCATGGCTGAAGCAGTAAGAATGGCAAAGGATTTTGCCAAAGCCTTTGTAGTAAAGGTCCTGCCTAAGCCTGCACTCTCTAACTTTAAAAGATTCCAAGCCCAGGGAAGTACTTCAAACTTTCCACCCCCAAAGAGGCAGCAAGGCCCGAATCAGAATCAAGATGCAGGAAGATTCAGAAGTGAAGGAAGATCCTTCTCCCAGAATACTTTCTCAGGAGCCCCACCTCTTTCAAGAAATCAGAGGGATGAGCTCAAAACTGAAAACCGATGTTTTGGATGCCAGGGTTTTGGTCACCAGTTAAAAGACTGCCTGACTCCTGCCATGCCAAGGGGACAGGGAAGTCAAGGACCCCGAATTCAGAGACCAACCCCTTCATACCAATATAATCAAGGTCCGTCTCGTCCAAGCCAGGGTAACCCCAGAAGGACTCCAGCTCAGCCATCTGCCTCTGTCCAGAGTAACCTCAGAACTCCTTCCTAGAACTGGGGCAACCAAAGAGAAAGAGTTCCGCCTCAGACTGCAACAGCCAGAGCAGTCACAATTTCAGATGTAGTAGAAGAGGAAAAAGGACAGATCTATGCTGCAATTGAAAATCAAGGACCTAACCAGCAGTTCTCCGTCATCCATACTCCAGCAGAGTATCAGGGTAAGCCTTTTAAGCTTTTGATTGATTCAGGTAGTTCTCATTCTTTCATTTCCCCTGGGATGCTTGCGTAAGCTAGTCTTAGAACAGAAATCACGGAAACTTATGCAAGTTGAATTGGCCAGTGGGAAGACTCTTTTCACTCACCATGAGACAGATCTTATCCAGTTCAATCTAGATGGTAATGTAACCGACTGTCAGTTTAAAGTCTTACCTCTGGGAGTTTTTGACAGGATCCTTGGAATGGATTGGCTCCACAAAAATCAAGCTGACATACACTATCACAATGGAACCATTTCCTTCCATGACCTTCACGGGAACAAAGTTCAAGGAACTGGAGTTTCCGGGTCCCCAGACCTTCAGTTAGTAAAAGCTTCCAGGTTACTGAAAGGACTTAGGAAGAAGCAGCAAATTTATGTTGTCAAAATGAACCCAGTAGACTCAAAGCTTAAGGCTAATGAACCAGAATGGTTAAGTGAATTTGATGATCTATTCCCACCAGGGCTAACTGAAATGCCTCCAATTCGGGAAGTAGATCATGTGATTGAATTGACCCCCGGAGCTCAGCCAGTAGCCCTGCGCACGTACAAGATGCCAGTTCCCTGAAGCCATCGAACTCAAGGAACAACTTAGGTAGCTGTTAGAACAAGGGTTTGTAAGACCCAGTGTTTCATCTTAGGGTTCGCCAGTTCTCTTTCAGAAAAAGAAGGATGGAATGCTTAGACTCTGTGTGGACTGCAGAGGTCTAAATCAGCTCACAGTTAAGAATAAGTATCCTATCCCAAGAATTGATGAGCTTTTGGACAGGCTATATGGAGCCCAGATCTTCACAAAGATAGATCTCAAATCCGGGTATTACCAGATCAGGATCAATGATCAAGATATACCAAAAACAGCCCCATCAATACTCAGTATGGGCATTATGAATTCATGGTCATGCCGTTTGGATTGACAAATGCCCCAGCTACATTCAATCGCTTAATGCAGGACATTCTTAGAGAATACTTGGATGATTTTGTTCTTGTTTTCTTTGATGATATTCTGATTTACCCAAAGAATGTAGCTAACCATGAAGCTCATGTCAGAAAAGTTCTTGAGGTTCTAAGGAAGCATCAACTCTTTGCCAAAAAGAGCAAATGCACTTTCTCTGCCGACCAAGTTGAATACTTAGGCTTTCTAGTATTATCCAAAGATGGAATTTCTCCAAATTCCGCAAAAGTCCAAGCAGTCATAGATTGGCCGGAACCAAAGACAGTGAAAGAAGTCAAAGGATTCTTGGGATTGACTGGTTGGTATAGAATTTTTATACCAAAGTATGGTCTCATAGCTTCCCCCCTGACTAACCTTCTCAAAAAGAATACCCCATTTCAGTGGTCTACGAGTGCTTTTGATAAGCTGAAGACCGCCTTGGTAACCAGTCCCATTCTGAAGCTACCAGATTTCTCTCTACACTTTGAGGTAGTAAACTGATGCAAGTGGTTTTGCCCTGGGAGGTGCACTCATGCAGGAAAGTCATGCAGTAGCCTATGAATCCCGAAAGCTTAGAACGCATGAGAGGAATTATGCTGTCCATGACCTGGAATTACTTTCAGTAGTCTATGCCTTAAAGTTGTGGAGACATTACCTACTACTGGGAAAAAGATTCACTTTGATGACAGATCATCAAAGCTTAAAGCGGATCTTTACTCAGAAGGACCTCAACATGCGCCAAAGAAGGTGGATGCAGACCCTGCAGGAATTTGATTTTGAAATCAAGTACCACCCAGGCAAAGAAAATGTGGTAGCAGATTCCCTCAGCAGAAAAGCCTCCTTGCTTGCAATTACTGTGATATCAAATCCTTTCATTATTGAAGCAAGAGAGAAGATCATGCAGGATAGATTCTTTGGCCCTATTGCTACCCTACTTATGCAGGAAAGCAAAACTCCACAGGAGTTGAGCAGAGTTCAAGGGTACAGCCTGGATGATGGCATCATGTATTATAATCACAGGCTATGCATCCCCAATGATGAGGGAACCAAAGATCAAATTCTGAATGAAGCCCATGATAGCCTTATAGTAGGACATCCAGGTTTCATCAAAACCTACATGTCTGTAAAGAAAAGCTTCTTTTGGCCTGGTCTGAAAAAGGATGTACTGAATCATGTACGTCAATGTCTAACATGCCAGAAAGTCAAAGCTGAAAGAGTAAAAATACCTGGGAAGTTACATCCATTAGACATCCCCCAGATGAAGTGGGAATGTATCAGTATGGATTTTATTACTGGATTATCTTCAGTGCAATCACGTTACAACTCCATTTTCGTGGTAGTTGACAGACTAACCAAAGTTGCCCATCTGATCCCAGTAAAATAAACCTACACTACAGTGGATGTGGCCAGAGTGTTCCTCAAAGAAATCTTCAGATTGCATGGCCTACCTAAGAGAATAGTAAGTGATCGAGATCCCAAGTTTACTTCAAGGTTCTGGACTGCATTTTTTGAAGCAGTGGGAACTTTCTTGGATCTCAGCACAGCTTATCACCCTGAGACTGATGGTCAAACTGAAAGGGTAAACCAAGTAATCAAAGATATACTTCGGTCATGCTGTGGACAGAGAACCCAAGATGTGGCTAAGCTATCTGCACCTAGTCGAGTTCGCCTACAATGCTTCTTATCACCAAAGTATCAGGATGAGCCCTTTTAAAGCTCTGTATGGACAAGATTACTTAACTCCACTAACTTGGTCCGACCCATTGATTAGGGTCGAGATGTCCAGACCTGACGACATGGAGCAGCAGATGTAGGCAATACGTAAAGATATAAAAGCTACCCAGGATCGACAGAAGCAGTATGCAGATAAGAAGAGGACAAACAGAGAATTCAAAGAAGAAGATATGGTCTTCATTCGAGTACGACCCAAAAGGAGTTCTTTATCTCTTGGGAAGTACAAGAAGTTATCCCCCAGATATTGTGGGCCATATCTGATTACAAAGAAAGTAGGTGACTTAGCCTACGATCTTTTTCTGCCTCCTCATCTTAAAGTTCATAATGTATTTCATGTAAGCCTTCTAAAGAAATATGTGCCAAGCCCAAATCATGTGCTTGATGATGAAATCCTAACCTCTTCAACCCAAGGGCAGATGGAACTCCAACATGAAGAAATTCTTGATGTTCAAGAAAAGATTCTCAGGAACAGAATTCTCAGAGAATTATTAGTAAAATGGAAGTTCTATCCTTTTGAAGATGCCACTTGGGAGAATGAAGCCGATCTGTTGGTTGCGGGATTATCCCCAGTTTGCGAGATGAGGACATCTCGCGTTTTTTAAGTGGGAGAGAATGTAAGATTCCTCCCCAACCTCTCAAGATGTCCAGCATCTTCCCCTGTAATCAAATCCCTCTTCAGAAATATAAAAGATCTTGTTTCTACCAGTTTTGGCCTAGAGAGAGAAAATATTCTAGAAAGAGAATATTTAGATTTTAAATAATTTTGGATAGAAAAATATCTCATCTTATTAAAATAAGTTCCCCTGAAACAAAAGTTCAAAAAGATTTTCAGAAGGTGCATTAGAAATTAAGTATAATCTATTGAAGAAGCATTATCCTGGGGGTGAAGATTTTTTTAAAATTTTAAATTAAGGTTCCTATGGACCAATAAGATTCATCCAAATGTAGGGAGGAGATAAATGAAGAAATAAAAGAAAAATCCCCCAAAAAATGAGTAAATACTCACATAAGATAAAGAGTTGACTAAGGACAAGGTTAATAGTTTAAAAAGGAAGATATTTAGAAGTAATGATGCATTTTTGACACCTCTGCATGGGAGAATTTCCCTCATGAAGGAGGTGCCTATTTCACATGCTTGAATGAGTTTTAAACTCCCAAATAATGGGATATTTTTATCTCTCCTCTCTCCTGTTTCAACTAGATCCAAAAAGTGAGCAAAACTGACCTAAAAATGGTCAAAAATTGACCAAACTGATCAAGAAAATTCTAGAATCAGTTGGCTTGGTTAGACGCTCACTTTTTCCTATAAATAGAAGCCCTCCCCTTTGTTGAAACTTAATAGTGTTTTGCACTGTTACCCTGTCTCTCCCAAGTGCCAAAAACAGTGAATTGTATTCATAATTCATTAGTTTTGGACCTTCCTTCTTCTAGAAGATTGGTGGCCACTCTTGTCTCAAACAAGAGTTGAACCCTCAAACCATCAAGCCAAAGGAAATCTCTCAAAATTCATTAGTCAGTTGGTGATTCTTCTCTTTTCCATTTATTTTATGGTTTTTTATGCTTTTTGTCTTCTCTAAAATTGCAAGTGATGTTATGCCTCATTGCAAAAGGCATTCCCCTCTCTTTTCTAGTAAATCCAACCATTCTTTATCCTAGGTGAATGATTAATGATTACAGTCAAGTTTTTTATAATGTTAGAAAAATATTTACTTTAGAATAATTTCAATACTCTTGGTACACTTTTAATTAATTTTAGAGACTTAAAATTTAAAAAATGGTCAGCCATACAAAGGAGGTTATGGCAAATTTTTTTGAAATTAGTAAAATAAATTTCATCTTTTATTATTCTAAAAGAGTAATCCTTATTGTTTCTATATTCTAAAGTATCATTTTCATGCATAGAAGATGCATTTTGATTATTTGTATAATAGAAAATTAGTATTATTATAAAAGTATTACTTTCATTATATTTGATTTTCATGCATAGAAGTATGCATAAAAGATTAATTTTTATTATAAAAGTGTTACTTTTATCATATTTGATTTTTATGCATAAAAGATTATTTTTTTATTATAAAAGTGTTACTTTTATCATATTTGAATTTCATGCATAAAAGATATTTTTTTATTATAAAAAAGTTGCTTTTATCATATTTGATTTTTATGCATAAAAGTATGCATAAAAGATTATTTTTTTATTATAAAAGTGTTACTTCTATCATAATTGATTTTCATGCATAGAAGTATGCATAAAAGATTATTTTTTTTATTATAAAAGTGTTACTTCTATCATAATTGATTTTCATGCATAAAAGTATGCATAAAAGATTTTTTTTTATTATAAAAGTGTTACTTTTATCATATTTGATTTTCATGCATAGAAGTATGCATAAAAGATTTTTTTTAATTATAAAAGTGTTACTTTTATCATATTTGATTTTCATGCATAAAAGATTATTTTTTTATTAAAAGTGTTACTTTTATCATATTTGATTTTTATGCATAAAAGTATGCATAAAAGATTATTTTGTTACTTTTATCATATTTGATTTTCATGCATAGAAGTACGCATAAAAGATTATTTTTTTATTATAAAAGTGTTACTTTTATCATATTTGATTTTTATGCATAGAAGTATGCATAAAAGATTATTTTTTTAATTATAAAAGTGTTACTTTCATCATAAATGGTTTTTATGCATAAATGGATGCATAAAAGATATTGTTTTATATTAAAAGGGTGATTTTCATCATAAATGGTTTTTATGCATAAATGGGTGCATAAAAGATATATTTTTTATATTAAAAGTGTGATTTTCATCATAAATGATTTTTATGCATAAGCATATGCATAAAAGATTTTTTTATATTAAAAGTGTGATTTTCATCGTAAATGATTTTTATGCATAAATGGGTGCATAAAAGATATTTTTTTATATTAAAAGTGTGATTTTCATCCTAAATGGTTTTTTATGCATAAATGGGTGCATAAAAGATATTTTTTTTATTAAAAGAGTGATTTTCACCATAAATGATTTTTTTATGATGATAAAAGTGTGACTTTCATCAGAATCAGATTTTATGCATAATTAGATGCATATAGAATCTTTATAATTAAATAAGGATTCTCCTTAATTCTCTATTTAATTTTCACAAAAATTAGAAAAATGAATAAGTAGATAATCTGTGAGAAGAAATGCTACCGTAATGAAAATATTCAATAAAACTATCGAAGTCAGAGATCGAGATAAATGACTATCTTATTCCTCATAAGGAATTCATGTTTTAGAAACCTGTAAGCAAATATTTGTCGAACGAAATTTAGAAAAAGAGAAATTGAAACAGTACCTTCGAGAGAGATACTTTAAGAAGAACCTTTCTAGACCCAAACTCAGATTCAGACTATTGACCAAGACCTAATTCCTTCGTCAAATTCAACCAATGACGATGTGCCCAGTTCAGGAAAAATGTACTCAAATCTCCCACCGAATCTGAAACTAAGTTAAGACTTTTGATTTTAATCTGAGGATCAAGTTAACAGAATTCGAGGAATTCTGTTTGGAATTCATACCTGAATCTAGAAGTATTGAGATACGGATTTAAGATTATTCATGGTTTTCAAACAAAATCAAAACTATAAAATTGCATATAATAGAAATCCTGTTTTCTTAAAAGACTGTCTTACGCCAGAATGCTGGAGGGAGCATTTGGCATGTATGTTTATCTAAGGGAAGTTCGGTTGTTGCAATAGCTGGCGGGGAGTGTTCAAGGGACAGCTCACGTGGCAAAGCCTACCGAGGTCTTGATGAGCCTCGGTATGGTTAAAATGGTGCGCTTCTGGTACGATGGACGAGGGCCGACGAAGCGGTCCCTGAGTGAAGTGCCAGGACACCTAAGGAGGATCCTTGAGGGTTCTGACCAGGCGATGCATGGGCTCGCGGTGCCGAGAACACCCATACGTATGTCGAGGAAGATATTGTATGACAGACCAATGTTATTGTAATCTATCACTGGTTCTGGTCTCAACGGAGACTCCAGAGCAATGATTTTATATTCACGTGATCACAATTTTTTTTTGTTAATAACATGTGTTAACATGTTAACATGTTCCCAAAAAAGCCGGTGGGAGGTTCCCTGGTAACCGGCTAAAATCCCGCCGGGATTTTTGCAATACCCGGCGGTCCCACCGAGAATATTAAAACCCCGGCGGCCCCGTCGAGGTCGTCATTTAGCCCGGCGGGCTATATTTTTGTATATATACGGGCCCGGGGGGCCCTTTGGGAGTTCATTGCTGACAGTATACACAGGTAATAACAGTTGTGGGTGTGTGTGTGTGTGTGGGTGTGTATGGGTGTGTGTGTTCATGCGGGCAGCCGCCCATGGTCGCAATGCGCGGCAGGATGTGGGTGGTCCGCCACACGAGGGGTGTGTGTGTGTAAGGCCATTCTTCGGAATGGTGCTTATCGTGGGGCACATAGTCGGTAACGCTGGTTTGTGTCCTATGGTAAGTATGGCACATCGTAGCGGTACTAGTCGGTAACGTGGCAAGCATAGTATCGTTATGGCAATGTCACCTTCCCTTCCCTTCCCTTTGTCAAATGCGAGCATATGGTCGGTAACCCGGCCAGTGTATGTCCGTATCCTATTCGTATTCCCATAGATTCGGGCGGCATTTTGTCGTTAACGTGGCAAGTTGGTGTCGTCCGCCGCTAGTGCATATATTGTTTTTTGCATATTGCGGGCATTTGATCGTTAACGCGATCGAAAAAATGTCGTAAATTTGCTTGATGCGGCTTGTATTGTTTTTATTGTGTGTGATCCATGCGATACTTGGTTGGTAACGCGGCATGAGTATTTCATGGATCAAAGTTTACATCATATTGTCTTTAAGTTTAATTTCATGATGTCGTGACTCGTAAAAATGAATATCTCTCTCTCTCTCTCTCTCTTCCACCCCCCTCTCTCTCTCTCTCTCATGATACACTTCACAACTCTCTCTCTCTCTCTCTCTCAATACACTTCACAACTCTCTCTCTCTCTCTCATGATACACTTCACAACTCTCTCTCTCTCTTTGTGTCACGATAGGTGTGTAGATGAGGAGTTCTTTTTTTTCTCTTAAAATATACATAATCCCTAATAAATTACCTTTTCTCCCTCTATTTTCTTAAAATATAAAACAATACTAAACATTATTTTTCTCTCTTTAGGAACTCACAAAACTATTGAAAATGCCATCTAATGTTTCCTCTCTCTCTATCTGTCACGACTCTCTCTCTCTCTTCCTCCCCCCTCTCTCTCTCTCTCTCTCATGATACACTTCACAACTCTCTCTCTCTCTCTCGATACACTTCACAACTCTCTCTCTCTCTCTCTCTCTCTCTCTCTCTCTCTCTCTCTCTCTCTCTGTGTCACGATAGGTGTGTAGATGAGGAGTGCTTTTTTTCTCTTAAAATATACATAATCCCTAATAAATTACCTTTTCTCCCTCTATTTTCTTAAAATATAAAACAATACTAAACATTATTTTCCTCTCTTTAGGAACTCACAAAACTATTAAAAATGTCATCTAATGTTCCCTCTCTCTCTATCTGTCACGACTCTCTCTCTTCCTCCCCCTCTCTCTCTCTCTCTCTCTCATGATACACTTCACAACTCTCTCTCTCTCTCTCTCTGTCACGGTAGGTGTGTAGATGAGGAGTGGAACATGTATGCACTTGATAAGTAATGATAAGTAATGATGCACTTGTTGCGGTTGTCTCACGTTCGATAATATATTGCATGATGCTGAGTTTAGTAATATTGTTTGATATTCTATTTTTGTTTGATCATTGATAAGTAATGATACACTTGTTGCGGTTGTCTCACATTTGATGATGTATTGCATGATGTTGATTTCAGTAATATTATTTGATATTCCATTTTTGTTTGATCATTGATAAGTAATGATACACTTGTGGCGGTTCTCTCACGTTTGATGATGTATTGCTTGATGTTGATTTCAGTAATGTTGTTTAATATTCCGTTTTTATTGTGTTTAGTGATATTTGCTAGATTTGTGAAGATGACCACCATGCTTTCCCCTGAAGAGCATAAAATCGTTCTACGAGCAATTCGCATTGAAGCAGTCATCGCAGTGTCACAATGTTCAGAAGACATCGTCAAAAAGATCAATGAGTCTGAGATACTCATGCGAGATCTATTAGAGCAGATATTGGAAAATGCACAGTGTCGACTTCGAAGCGGGACTTCTAAGCGGAGGCAACGCTCAGTTGCTTGATAGACAAAAGATAGCAGACTTCAACCATCAACATATAACACGAACTATTTTGGGGAGCATGCGTGTAGCATGCAATGATCTTAGAGATGCTGCCCCACCTGAAGCTAATATGCATCGTCTACAGTTATGGGATGCTGTATGGAGCAAGCAAAGAGCCAAGAGCAAGCGCATGAAGGCGCTGGATGCAGAGTCACTCCCTAAAAGAGTGCGCATTGCCCAGGACGTCGCTGCAATGTCCAGCCAGCCAGATGCGAGTGGGACGGGTGCCATTAATCGCACAATCTACAATTCTATGTGCACACACCTCATTGGCGTCCCGCACGAGGCTTTTCTCGAAGGGCGAACAATAGACTCTGGTGTTTTTGGCACAGTAAAAGAGTATACAGTTAGAGGTATATCCCAGAGCACATTACTTTTTGCAGAAAGCACTACAAAGGAGAAGGCAGCGCCAAGTTTGAGATCTTCCAGGTAAAGCAGGGCATGCAGGTTCTACACCCATCAATTGTCAGGTGTATTGCCTTCACAAAAGAATCTCCTTGGATCACTATTTTCCCATACTATAATGGCGGCTCGCTTGGTGATACTCTTCTGAAGGTCCCCTTCAGATTCAGTGAGTTCACCAGAGCAATTTTCCGTTTGGATCAAGGATGGAGAAAACCCCCGCCCAATAATATTCCTTTAAGTCATCTAGAACTTTCTAAAATAAAACAAATAGTAATAACCATGCCACATATTATGCATGCCCTGGTGGAAGGCCTAGCGGCAGCACATTTGGCAAGAATTGTACATACCGACCTACATCCATTCAATGTAGTGTTGGATTTTACAAAAGAGTTGAAGCCACGCGTAGGTATTATCGATTGGGGGTTATTGCTGAGAGTGCCCAAAAAATGGATGTCTTTCAATTTTGTATTTGAAGCAGACAAGAACCCTGAGAAGGTGGCAGAGGCGGTCTCCTACGTAGACAGAGAGCGAAATAAACGGCCGTGGATAGCCTCGAAAATTTTTGATCCTTTTTTGGCAGATGCATACACTCCTGCATCTGATGTTTTTGCTTTAGGGTATTTATTACAAATTTTATATGACTTTTGGCAAAAAGTACAAGAGTTGTGGATGGACAATAGTTCCTACGATAAAGTTACCATGGATACTATTATTTATAGAGTCAAAAATTGGATGTGTCTACCTAATCGTGACGAGCGAAAATCTGTTTTGCAAGTAGGAAAATTTTTTAGATCACTAAATACTGACGATGAGGGCACAACATCCTCTTGTAGAGCTATCGGTGTCATTCACCCCAATTTTGTAATTTAACAGTATCAAGAGATTTAGTTTCAAGAATGGCTCTTTGTTTGTCTCTCTTCAAAATTTGATATATGCGCACTGTTTGAAATATTTTCTCATTGAGTCTTTGCAATATCTCTCTCCTCTTGTGGTGTTTAAGTTTATGTTTTCTCTTCAAAATTTGATGTGCATGCATTGTTTGAAATATTCTTTGAGTCAAGTGGATATTTCTCATTGAGTCTTTGCAATTCGTATCTCATCTCGTGGTGTTAAACTTTAAGTTTTTGAGGGTAATGGTCAATTTATCTTATGTTGATCTTTATAGTTCATTAAAATCCTAAAGTCATTTATGTTCATGCAGATTGTTAAGATTCTAGAAATGGGATTAGTCATGGTGAAGGACATAGATTAAGCATAAGATTAAGGTGGATTAAACCACACTAAAAACTCCATGACTAGAGAGAGAGGGAGATTGCACACTCAACACTATTCCCTTGTATTGCATATCACAATGAACCATACAATGATATAGGCACTCTAGCCTTATCCCACTTTACATGTCATCATCCATGTGGCAACTCCTTTTCCACTCTTTTGGTCAACACTCACACACCATACAATATTACATGTGGCATTCCATCTCACCACAATATCTTGCACTTCTAGAGTGCTTTCCCACATACACACAATATCTTGCACCTCTAGGGTACTTTCCCACATACACACAACACCGCGATTATATCTCTCAACACCCCCTCTTAATCGAGGTGTTCCACAACTCACCCATCATCCATCACCCATATCAATGTAGCATTGCACAACCGCAATCGCTACCTCTCAACACTCCCCCTCAATGATACATTGGAGTGTCCATCATCCAAACATGTGTGCGCGTGTCTATTATCTTAGACACCTAGTCCATTTTGAGTCGACTCATCGCTCACAGCGGAACCACTGAGTCCGATTTGAACATGGAAGTTCGGGTGGGATCCAACCCATGTACATGCACCTCACACGTGCATCGCTTTTGCACACATCACAACAACTACCGTTTCGAGCTTCTAGGTGAGCTCGGGCAGGGCGACCCTCATACCATGGATGATTACAAAAATTTTTCTGTTTTGAGCACGTAGGCTTGTGGACGATTGTCCATCATCATATTTGGGTGAAAAATAAAATTACAAACTCCTTGGTCGCAACCGCGGAGGGGATCCTCAATGTGTGAATTTCTTCTCCTTAAGGAAGATTACATTTAATTTCAACACTAGTGAACAAGCTTTAATTAGGAATCTGTGTGTAATTCCAAAAGTGATGTTTGCGTTGCAGGCTGCTGGCACGCAGTTTTTTTTTTTAATTAAATTTCAGCGCCATTTTCGGATTCTCTGACATCAGTGGGCTGTCTTCTTCGCTTTCCTCTCGACTGCTTCTGCAAAGCAGTTATGGCGGAGTCCTTCCTCTCGACTGCTGCTTCAATGTCTTCTCCATCGCCACAGCTTTTTTTCTGCTTCGTCGCTTCTTTCTTCTTATACGTATTCGCCTCTCACTTGCATGAGTGTTCGCCTCTCACTTGTACGAGGTGTACACTGCCTGGACGTCTACCTGTTGCCCAGCATTGCTTATGCTTTCAGTGCCAACCCTATCCTCTTCTTTCCTTGCCTGCGCAGCGCTGCAATTGTCTTCTTTCCGATGATGACGTTGAGCAGGTGATGCATGCCTTTGTGCTCACAATGGCCATGCTTGAAGATTGATTAAAATCTTTGAATCGACTGAGTTACTTCAGTCAAGGTTATCACCTCTCTCTACTACTTTCGACACTGCTCTAAGCTTTGTAGGCTGTGCTGCTGTCCAGTATGCAAGCCACCTTGTCTCAATTCATTGGTCCCTTCTCTAATATAGAAGGAAGGTTGAAGAGGCTTTCTTGCAAGGTTCTCTTCTTGTCCAAATGTGCATGCATCTGTTGCTCCATAGGCTTCTTCCTAGCCTTCTTGCCATGGAAAAACTGCCTTCATCATCTTTCATGTTGCTAAGGCTTTCCAAGCCCTTCCATTTGCTGCAATTTTGTCAAACATAGCTTCTTCATTTGCCGATTCTTTTGCCTCTCCAAGACCTCCAAGCTGAGGTCTTCCATGACCATTGACATGGTCTTCATGACCTCCAAATCAGCATGCTTTTCCTTCAATGCATGCATCCATTCAAGGGTGCTTTTCCATTTTGGTTTCTCTCAAGAAACCAAGGTGCAAACCAATGTGAAAACTCTAAAAGCTTCCACCAAACATTGCCCATCTTCTATGAGCAAAACCATGAGCATCACTCTTTCCAATGTGCTCAACCATGGACTTCTTCTAAGCCCATAACCGCTTGTCCCTTCTTAGACAAGCATTGCACCTCTTACACTCTTTGCCCAAATGCAAAGAACCATGGGATCCACAAATCCCACACATAGCAACCCTTCTCAAATATGAACATTCTTCCATGCTCAAATACAAACTTTGAGGTAAAACTTCACAAAACCAACCTTCTTGAGGCATAATCAGCAGCATATCTTCTCTTGGCAGCTTCTCCTTGATGGTGATGAAGACTCCATAGCCTTCATAATGCTGAAATCTCCATTTTCAGCTTCCTTGATGATGAGCAAGCTCTCCATGTTGCAAAACTCCATTTGCAACTCTCTTGGGCAGCTTCTATGCAACCTCCTTGTTGCAAATCTCCTCTCAAATCCTCACAAATGCAAATCTCCTCTCAAATCCTCACAAATGCAAATCCAAATGATAATATGAGTGTGCATAATTTTTTTCATAATAAGCTGAAAATATAATGCTTAATCAAAGAAACACACAACCAAACTAATATACATAATAATCACCCATGACCAAGAGCCCATTTGGCTCTGATACCATGTTAAGATTCTAGAAATGGGATTGGTCATGGTGAAGGACATAGATTAAGCATAAGATTAAGGTGGATTAAACCACACTAAAAACTCCATGACTAGAGAGAGAGGGAGATTGCACACTCAACACTATTCCCTTGTATTGCATATCACAATGAACCATACAATGATATAGGCACTCTAGCCTTATCCCACTTTACATGTCATCATCCATGTGGCAACTCCTTTTCCACTCTTTTGGTCAACACTCACACACCATACAATATTACATGTGGCATTCCATCTCACCACAATATCTTGCACTTCTAGAGTGCTTTCCCACATACACACAATATCTTGCACCTCTAGGGTACTTTCCCACATACACACAACACCGCGATTATATCTCTCAACAAGATATGGCAGAAGCACAAGCAAACAAGCATCAAGAGTTAGCCAAGAAGGCATATGAGCGAATGAAGGCCCTTGCACATGGACTGACAGCCCGCGAAGCTACGAGAACAGCATGCAGGTTGTCGAAATGGACAAATCCTACTTATGCCCAATGGAAAGACATAAATAAACGCGTAACCACAGAGATGATCAAGGAAATATGGCCATGTCCAGATGGCGAGATTAAGAAGGGAAGATGGAAGGTTTCGCGTTGCACTCATAATGATATCAAAATTAATGCCGAGCGCATTTTCTTGGAGGTGTACGGTCATCCTCTCCATAATGCTGACGCTCCACTCTATTTTGCTAAGATGCTATATGCACAATTTATCCTAGAAACTCCAGTGGACTTCGCCTCCAGAGAGGCCACTGTCAGCACCCACGACATACGTGAAGAGACAGTGACATTCACAAGGGATGAACTTGCTCTCATGGTGGAGGGCGCTGGATTGGAGTTAAACAAGGTCAAAGAAAGCTTAGGGGCACAGCTAGCAGAGAAGGAGAAAGAAGCTGTACGATTATCTCAAGTGTCAACTCCTCCCCCACAGCCACCAATAGAGGGATTCAAGAGCAGCTCACAAAGATCAACCAAGATGTACAGACCCTCTCTTCGCGTATGGCTCCTGTGCGCCAAGGGAACTACATCTCTCATTTTTTGATACATCCTGATCTTGTGGGAGTTTTTGTTGAGGCTACTAGTTCCTCCACCCCCCAATGTCCTGTATGTTACAAAGTATTCAATGGGCGGAGCGGCCAATATATACTGCCCTATGGACACTACTACCACTTAATATGTTTAGTGAGGCACATGCAAAGTATTTCCACATGTGCATTGTGCAGTGTCCCAATAAATCAAGGTATTTATACAGTGTTCGGCATGGCTAGCGAATATAAACCACCAGGACCTTTAGATGCAACTCCTAGTGCAATTCGCAATTTATTTCAAGATGAAAGCTAAGAAAGACATAAATCCTACTTTTGTATTGATAATTTCTCCAAATACAATCATTTGTACAAGTATTTTTTATGAAATTAATGAAATGGCTTCTTCCTCTATGTCAGTATCTTGCTCCAAAATTCTTTCACCGTTTACCCTCTCGTCTGCTAAATTAAGCTCATCTAAGTCAATGTCCAAATTGTCTTCTATCTCAAGGCTAGTGCACGATGTACGTCCAACATCAAAGTTCTCATCTACTACATCATCACAATCGTACATCCATCTGGGCATATCTTCTTCATACTCTTCGCTTTCAATGTCTCACAAGATCTTTTCATTGCAATACATGTAAACAAGTTTATCTGCTCGATCTGCAAGAAGTCGATTGCGAATAGTATTGTGAATATATTTGTACATGCTCCAGTTTCTTTCTGAGCCTGAGTTTGAAGAGCACTGACTTAGAACCTTCATCTCGCAAGGTTGCGCAATAAAGCATAGTGCTCACCACCATTCATCATCCACCACTTCCATGCAGGCTGCTCTTTAGCCATTTGTTGAACAAGGGAGTTGGAAAATAAACCCTCTTTCAATCGAAATGAGGTCATCTCCTTTATGCACTTTACACGATCATCAACATTATTATAAAAAGTGTTTACCACTTTATAAAAATCTTGAACCACCTCAACGTTGGACATCAAATCCATATTCCAGTATTCAAGATGATCTAGCATGTAAGTAGCACTGTGTAGTGGTGAATGCGCTCCAATCCATCTAGCATGGAAGTACTTCAATAGGACTTTTCTTTGTCTACTGGAGAATGGTACACGCCATTGCTTTTCCACCACTGAATGGTCTAATTTCTCAGGACACTCCAAACTCCGCTGGACAGTCCACCATTGCATCCATGCTTTCCTGAGATTAGGCGCTCTTTGATCAAGATTTCGTATGGCATACATAACAGGCATCATTACATGCCATCACACTGTTCCACCAACTTCTTCTCGTAAGCGCTGCCTTCAAGACTTTGATTTTCTCTTTCACTTTTTCAGGTTGAGTGCTCTCCCAGTCCATGAAATGTCATGCATGTAAATGTTTCGCAAACTCTCAAAAGTGTAAAAGTGAGTGCAAAACCTAGTCTCCGCTGGAAGCTTTAACATAGCTGACATGCAAGGTCGAAAAATATCTAACACTCTCTGTCTCTTGAGCATGAATCTCACAAGCTGGCGAGCAGTGTCGACGATTGAGGCAAACCATTTGGTATCATCACTTTTATACCAATCTTTTAATACAAGATTCAAACTATGAGTATTACAGCCTACCGGAAAAACATGTGGATAGTGCCGCTTTAGGATTTTGGATGCATTCTTGCAATTCTTTGCATTGTCCATGACGATTTGGACTACATTTTTGGCACCCACTTCCTCTATCACAGAGCCAATGACTTGAGCAATGTAAGCCCCAGTTTTGATTGAACCAGCAGAATCCACGGCACGGATGAAAGTCTCACCTCTATATTGCTAAGAATTATTCTTTGTACACGTTCTTTTATTTGCGCATAACATTTCTCTAATAGATCATTTCGCATAGCATGGTACGTAGGCGGGGAAAACCCTGGTCCCCAAACTCACCAATTTTCTTCCATGCTCTCTTCCAATGCTCACTGTCCACCATCATCATAGCACTCCCAGAAAAGTAAATCGCTTCAGCAAGGGCGAGTTGTGCATCATCGAGCCGACCTTGACGTAGGCTTTCCTGCAATGAAGTTTGACGCATGGGTATATTTCCTACGTCAAAGTTCCGCTTTTGCAGGAAGATGCACTGGGTAGATTACTTTCTGGTTGCATATTGACGTTCGGAGTACAAGCAGGCGATGTAGCCGGAGTTTGATGATTAGAACAACAGTGTTCTTGCTGCCTTGATACATTAACGGTAGGAGTGTAATGTTTTCTTGAATCTTTCTTTTGAATTTCTTCTCTTCTGCGTTTGGCCACTACAGGTGCAGAGGGGTGGGTACATGACTTTTTCTTCGCTCCGCCTAAAAAGTGTTCTCTTAGTCGAGGCGCCCCACCTGATTTTACTGCATGGCATAGCTTACACTCCCAATCTATGAATCGATCACCGACGTCAATTGCATATTGCCACTCTATCCCAGGTGCCTTTTTTTTCCTACTATTTGGAATTTGGACTCTATTAGAGGTATCACTGGATCCAACATTGTCCTCCATCTCAAATAACCTATTCAAGCAAGCATATAACAATGAATACACAAATGAAAAAACAACAAAGTCACTCACGTATTACAAAACATACATCAGCAGACAAACTACTTCGAAACTATCTTGACAAACACAAAAGATCATCACATAACACAAAACTACTTCGAAACTATCTTGCAAGGTCTGACTACAATTGCCCAATACTCTAGTATAGGACAATAGACCCTTATCTACTCTAAACTATATCAAGTATCAAGAACCAATACAAGCCCCTAAGCAGGACTCTTGGCTCCATCAAACCATTCATAAAGCAGAATGAGGTAGATTACCTACATAGCTCAAATGCAAAGTTGAATGACTCCAACTTTGTCCCTAAATCTCCGCAAGTATTAGCTACGAACCACACCCTGCCCCCAATTCAAAGAACTAAGAACGAGTGGCTCAATAGCCTAAGGAGTGCCTACAAGGAAAGACGACAGCCCCTAAGATAAGGAGAGGATACTTCTAGCAACTCGAGAGCTCTACAAGTACTTTGAGGAGAGATATCACACCCCCAAAACAAGGAATATCTCCCCAAAAGTTGCAAGATGGGTGTCAGGCAATGTTTATAAACATGACAGAACCCCGGCGGGGTTACAGGACTAGTAGGTTTTGGCAGGTCATTGCTCAGGTCATGTGAATATACAATGTTATCACAAGTTTTAATATGTTAATAACAGGTTTTGTTAACGTGATCACGAAATTGTGAAGACCTTAATGAAATCCCTGGTCCAGAGTGATACTGTTTTGTGAGAAACAAAGACTCAATGGAAATTTTGAAGTATGACATGTGTAACCAGTAAATTATTTGTCAATGGATTGTTTTTATTAAAGTTTTAAAGAGGAGTGTGTGCGTATCTGTTTTCTAAAGCTAAAGTTAAGAAAGACATTTCAATTATGGGTGGGTGAGTACTTGTTTGGTTCCACCGATTCCGGTGGAGTGGTAGGGTGGTGGCTAACCCATGGGCCGGATGGGGTTAGGCTGGAATCATGGAGTTTTAATAATCAAACTGAAAAATCTTAGGATTACGCTAGGCTTCGAGTAGATAGTTAATGCCGTGATAAATTTCTCGATTGAGTGGATCAACGGCTGTGCCTAATCTTGATTAGGAAAAAAGCGTTGAATTGCTCAGATGATCAAATTATATATCAGTGATAGTTTCCTTCTATCTGGTTTATTCAAGTGGAGTTAGATTTTGATCTCGTTAGAAAACTCGTTAAGAAAAATTCAAAAAGGTGGAATCGCTCCCGCTTTTTAGGCATGGGAAATTTTCCCGGTTTCGGTTTTCGGAGTGACCACCAGCCTAGTCTAGTGCCCGGATATTCGTGGGCGAGGCCCCAAGTGAGAAACCCTGCCCCGCGCATGAGGGGGCTAATCCCACATCTTATATTAACTAACCCACAAGATATCTTCTTTCCCTTGCATCCTAAAGTTCTCAACCTCCATAGTTGGTGTCGTGTATTACAAAATTCAGGCATCCTAGACAAACATGTCACACAAACTCGATCAGTTTGTTCCAAATGGCATACCAGCCAACTACAAGGTCGTGGGGCTAACACTTATCAATGGGTAATTAGTCCGGGTGGCTAGAAGTATATAATACTCACCAATATTTAAATCTTTGTGAGTCTACCTTATATCACCCGATGGGCATACTCAATCTGTATACTAATATACACAAGCATTTAGAGGCTATGCTCACCAACATCAGCTATAATTTTGATGCCACCCACATAAATTACCCATATATTGATAACAAAGAAATCCCTGAAATTCAAAACTTTTTCAAAGCGCATAAACCTAGCCACCCACCCCCTAGTTTGGGGTCAAGGCGAAGATGAGGGTCCATCTTCCTTTTTCAAAAACACTTATCCTCTATGTTCTAATATTGCAAGTAGGCTTCTTAACCCTTATCCTAGCGAGCCTCCTACTACCTCTTCCCAAGCTGAATGTATATACTCTTCTTTCTCTCCGCCAGAATTAGATTTTCCCACTAACACTCTCGCCCCCGAGGAGATATTGGGACCTATCCCAACTCCAATACAGCAACCTCAGGAGGTACGTAATCTGTTGCGCTAGTTAATAATGTTGTGCCTTACATTGACAATAATGTTTTGGATTCCATGATAGCTGTAGAATATGAAAGCCAAAGCTTATGTTCAAGGTGCTAATACAGATTGCTCTGGTTGATCCTACTAGCAAGATTCTTCCAGGAGGCATATTCTGCAGTCACACCCACACGGCAACACTATGTACCGTACCCTCTCTGTGCCATCACCCATCCAGAATTAGAAGAATTACTTCCATTAGCAGGAGAGGGAACATTGTGGGCAAATGTCACCAAACACACAAGGCTTGCGAACCCCCATCTCTCAAACTTGTTGGAAATTCACCTAGTCACTTTCATGATCAGTTATCGTTACAGAAGATGGAGGAGGCGACATTCGTAGAGGAGGATACACCACCATCCACACAAATGAAGAAGCACCATAGCTACCGGATTTTGGAGTGCAACCTGCATGGAGAAAGGAATTCTTAACAATGCCTGAATACAGCAGCATTTACATGAGTGCGCCGCCAACACTATGAGTGGATCCACTCTACATGCCTATCAAGCGGAGATAGACACCACTGGAGTTTAAAGATGCCAAAGATAGGGATTCTCATATCTGCTACAACTTTTCTATATTCAATCCAGCAACATTTGTCAGTATTCAAGCACAAAGACAGCAACTGCTAAATTGGATCAGGGCTTGGCGAAAAATCCTAGATCCTCGTAGAGCCAGTGTAAGGTTCATGAAATTATTGGTGGTTCTCATAGACCAACCTAAACAACCTTATGATGGATTTGAGGCTCAGCACCTACAGTTCGACATGAACCAAGGGCCATCAGACAGGGGTATCATGTTGTATTACCGCTGTCTAAGATGTCTTCCAGCATATATGCACCTAACATTTGAAGACATGATCGACATAGGATTCTGGAAGTCCCATTTGGCATTCCGCTGGCACACTCCAAAACCTCCTGTCCCGTCGCTCGCAATTTCTATCGACATGAGTTTGGTGACCAGGTCTTCCGACCTTGGTAATAGGTTTTAATAAGGACAGAACCTACATAAGGAAGGTGGGAATGTTAATTCCATTCGGATAACACCATGATCCTCAATTGAGGACATTAATAAGTGTCATGTAAAGGCACTATATAAAGGTTGTACATTATGAGAGATTGGCCACCCAAGGCCTAGTTAGTAAGTTTTGGGTGCCTAAGTGTGAATAAGGGCTAAATTTATATAAGGTATTTTCTCATATAAGGAAAAGGACACAATCCCCTTTGTGCTATTGAGAGCTCTTCCCTTGTACTTTGTGAGAGAGTGAGGAGTGAGAGCATTCTAGCATTGTGTCTCTTTTATGCTTATGTGTTTATGCTTGTATGAGAGAGTGAGAGAGAGTGTTATTGGCCTATGTGATGGTGTGAGCGACTCCACCGTGACAGTGTGGAGGTGGAGCTTGGAGTTTGGAGCATACAAGCGAGCTTGGAGGCCTCAAGAGACATGAGCTCGAAGCATTGGCCACGACGGTTGTGTTCTATGCTTGTCTAATAGGTGAATGTGTGTAGAGCTCCCTCTTGGAGGTGTGGTAGCCGATAACAGCACTTTATACCCTTTACATCCATCGCATTCATGCTTATTTCTCCTTGCTCAAATCTAATCCCTCCTCTATTCCCATTTTAGCTTTTTTAGAATCTAACCTTTCTATATTTGAGCCCACCCCTTTCATTAATGAGCTCTCTTTGGAAATCCTTCCCTTTTGTCCTCCCACCTCCATTCCTTCTTCTTTCCTATATCCACCTCCAGTCACCTCCTTTAATGTGTCCACCCTTTCTACTTACCATGAGTCATTCCCCCATAACCTCATTTTTTTTCACTTTCCCATTGCTTTCCTCACCCTAGGTTGTATCATTGCCTAAGTTGGTCTGCCTAAGTTGGTCGAGTGTTCCCCTAACCCTCCTCCAAATGTTAAATGCAATCCTTTGTATGATGGGATAATCATCCGTATAAGATTGTGGTCTAAGTTTGATACTCTCACAAGCCCCATTATCAATTGGCCATTTGTCTGAGGAGATTGGAGTGTTTCTAGCAACTACTACCGAAACTACCGGTCCTTTTATGATATACATCATACCAGTGGGATCCAATTGGTAGCTCACTTCTATGGCTTTTAGCTTTCATGTTAAGGGAATATCCAACATGCGATATTAATATCAATGAAGATGTCAGATGTCAGGATGTTGATGGTTTGTACTTTCATACACAAGCCATGAGTAGCCACTACACTCTTCTAGTGGAGTATATGTGCACATTGTGGTATGTTATACTACTCTCATGAGACTTGAGGTTGAGATAGATGTAGAGCCATGGGCTCATTCCGCAAGCACAAACATGGCTAAGCTTCCAGATATTTAATGGGTTGTGTATTAGAGAGTTGGAGTGACGGTACCACCCTCTTCTCCAATTTCAAGTAATACGTAATGGTCATTTCAAAGGAATAAAGATCTCATATTTCCAATGATTATTATGTCAAAAAGTTTTGCAAATGACATGTGTACAAGTTCTCTTGTATTCGCGCTCTTGTATTCGCGAGGATACTCCCTATTCAAGTGTGGGAAAAATGTCAATACCATAAATAATCACATTTTCAAACACTTCTTCTGTTATTTTATTACCAATAAATGCATATACGTGTCCTAAATACGTCCACAATATCATGTGTTCCTAATTTAAACATACCGTAAAAACTCCCAAAAAATACTCTAAGTCCCACACGGTTTCTTCATTGTTTTTATCACTGTAGTCATCATTGTTTTTAACCAAGATCCATCCTATTACATTCAAAAACCTCCATATTCCTCTCATGAAATCAATATAGTCCTCACTATAGCCTAACACCTCCATACATTTCCATATACCTCTACTATATTCGCGTTGTTTTAGCCAATACTAAGATTGTTCCCATAAGCAGTGATACAAGAGTGCTCCATTCTGACATACTTATCCTTAATACAATCTTTTCCAAATATTTTACATCATTTACCCAACATTAGATTTCACTATAGTGACTACCCTCTCTATACACTCATTGTACCAACCCTTTTCCTCACTATTTTTCGTTCCTTGTATAAACATCCACCTACAATTTTCCCCCACTTCAGCCTATACTATCCATATACACTCCTATAGTCCTTATACCTTCATGAATCATTCCTATTATCGCCTATTCTATCACTATACATCATTGTTCTTAACACTATTGTTACACTGTACTTCATTGTTTTCACCTATATTATCACATTTTCTCACACTTGAGAAGCGAAGAACGTGACTACTGATGCAATATATAATGTTCTTGGAAGATCTTAAAAGGTTCCTATTCAAAACAGTGTCTCGTCGCATCTTGGGTATATGCACGCCTTATCATATCCGTTGGAAACCTATAAATAGAGGAGGAAATGAGCTCATTTGACAAACCATACCCGCATGAGAGAGCCTCATATAGTCAAAAGTCTAGCCCATGAGCTCTTGCCCTCCCTCAACATCCCATGATTACTTTCTTTTTTACTCTCATTCTTGATGGGATTAACCAAGTTTTCCTTATGAATATCAATCAAAGAGAGTAAAAACAAAGTCAAAAGATGAAGAATAGCAAAGTTTAAAGACAAGGACTCGAGAAAAGTATTGAATAAACAAATCAAAGCCAATCATCAAGAAGTTTTGAAGATATTTGATTCTTTTTTAGAGTTCTATCAACAATGTACCAAACATCCATCAATCAAATACAAAGTTCCCTTGATCCAAAATATTGTCTTCAATCCAATGTTTGTTAAAATATGTGGGAGGGACTAAAGTAAAAGTTGTGACTTTCTAAACAAAGCTCAAACAATTAAATGTTTCAATATCTTGATGATTATATAAGATAGACTTTCTTGTTAAATACCATGCGTTTCGATGTTTCTCGGTAGAGTCCCATTTTTTTGTTCATTTTGGTTAGGACAAGGCTATTTTTGTTCATTTTGGTTGGGACAAGGCTAGACATGGGAACTGCAAAGAAAGGGTGATGTTCATAGGTGCATTGGTTGAGAAGGGGGCTGGTCTCAAGATCAGCACAAGGAGAAAGGAAGAGTGTTGAGTAAAGCTTTGTTGTAGTAAGATGATCAAGGGGAAGGAGAAAATCCTCACGGTAGCAATACCTTGTAGATAATACACCGTAGGCAGGGACACCACACATAGATGAAATCCTAGCACAAAGAAGAGAAAGATGTGAATGTGGAGGGCCTACTAATTCTCACCAGTGTGCTGGCCGTTCTAAACGGGCATGCATAATAGTGGAGGCTTCAACGAGATGGTCAAACTCCTCTACTACGTTCTCCTTTACATGGATAAAAGTAAAAGATGAAGAACAAGGAGGAGGAGGGATGTAGGGCAGCCAAGGAAAAAAGAGAGAGAGAAATCGTAGATCAATCAGCCTCTTCTCCAACGATGGCAAGATCTTCATCAAGCAGACCTGCAAGCAGTTAGGTTGGACATGGCGTCGACACAAATCTGTTTTTAAGATTGCCTGCTCAAATGGAAACATCATGCTTCATCAAGATATCCATGGCGGCTTACGCTTCTGCAAACACTTGTTGCACTCCAAGCTAGCCAGTCACATCATCGCTCTTCTTCTTTTCTTTTCTTTTTTTCGAGCCAAGGTCAGAAGCGAGCAAGCTCATTCTGAGACTCGAACAGAGAAACGCTTTTGTCATTAGCCGGTCACATCATCACTTTTCTCTATATCAAATTTGCAATGTCCACATCATGATCTTCATGGAGGTGCGGCCAAATTTGCTCTGCAGTTCATAACGGCCCCACCACCTAACATCATCAGGTACCTAGAGGTTGGAGACTGGCACAACTTGCAACAATCAAACCAACTACCTGACAACCTGACAGACTGGCAGAATCTACAAGTTTTGTAACTATCACCCGTGATAAGAGAGGAGATAAAGTTTTATTAAACCTTATTTAAAAACGTCTTCTTTTTAAAAAAAATGGTAGTATAAATGGCCTTACACAAGCAGCTATTCACATGGAGTCTTTGATTTCAAGCTCTCTTTCCAGCCTAGTTCCTATGTCATCCTTTTCCATCCTCTCAAGTGCCAATGAAATTCAACCCATTTCACTCAAGAACCCATAGTTTAGTTTTTTTCTTCTTTTCCTCATAAAATTTTAAAAAAAATCGTTTGCTTTCCAAATCAAAACTATACACACACATTTATCGGGTGTAGTTCTTAATGCCAATGCCATATCATATATAAGAGAGTGCTTTCAAGCTTTATCTTTTGATGGGAATTTTTACCATGGTTTAGCCATGGTTTGATGTGCTTCATGGATGGTGGAGTTCATTGCCTTTCTTTTCCTCCAAAGATTGTGGGCATCTTTGCTCGTATTTAGGGAGGTTATTTTGCCTTGTTCTTTCAAAATTAGAGTGGAAAATCGGTATGAAGTGTTGGTGATGAAGAAGAAGAAGAAGTTGGAGATTGTATGAAGTGTGACGTGTGTGAGAACAAGCATGGTGTTTTTGGGATGGGTACCGATTGAGGTGGCCCCATGGTGGAGTTTGAAGATTGTGGAGTGTTCAAGATGCATAGCTCTTTATCAACATGTTCAAGGTGCTTATTCCAAGGCAAAAATTTATTTTCTAAGTGTTCGCGAGACAACAAGGATGCTTCACAATTAAGTGGAGTAAATCATCTTATTTTATGTGCTTTGCAATGTAAAATCCATTTGTAAAAGGCAAGGCAAAATTAGCAGGTCCACTTAACATTTAAAAGCCATGGTCAAATAATATTTGTGTGTGCGTTTTTTCAACTTTTGGAAGGTTTGAGGATACTTTTTAGTTTCTTTAGTTGCGAAAATGAAAGGTCTTTGGACCTTAGGCCAAAAGATGTACATAATTTTTAATAATATCAAGAAAAGAAAAAGAGGGAAGTTGGTTGAGGAAGTTATGCATGACTCCTTTACGTGCATGCTTCTTCTTCTTCTTCTTCTCTCTCTTGGTTGGCACAACTCTTGCTCTCCTGTCTTGTGCTTTCTTGTTCTTGAATTATGGAAGAAGAAGGCGATAGTGAGGATTGTGAAGATGATGATATGTCTTGTGTGCCTTTGTTCTTGTGAGTGAGTGGGTTGTGTTTCTTAGTAAGAAGAGCAAATTTGCAAGTTTCATGGTGAGGGGCTAAGCCCTAAGCATAGACTTTGCTGCCTTGAACCCTGGTTTCGTGTCATTTTTTTGTGATGGGTGAGAGATGTTCAGTTATGCTAGATAGTATCGTCATAGTACTATCTATTTTAGTACTATATATCTATCTGAGTACCCGACAGTGCTGCTAAATAGTACTAAGTAGTATTATACAATGATATATGGTAATACAATAGTACTATTCATCACTATGGTACATAGGCCAATTAACTTCATAAAAAAAGAAAATTGTAAGTGCTTACTTTTACTGAACCCAAAGACAGCCACCCATGCTTTTGATACGTGGTCTGCTACAAAATGATGCACAACATTAAAGGCTCTCCAAAAAGTGCACTACTGCATAAACCATGCGGTATGTGTGGAGACGTGGAGTGACAAGCACATCCAATGTCTCGCTAGAAAAGCCAACCCCACATAACATGCACCTGTCATACATTACGCACACAAAATATTAAAGAAACATTCAAACTTTTTCCTATCTATCTTGACAATAATGTTTGTCATACAAGTAAGATGTTCAATTGGTGCAAGAACCATCATTCGTAGATTATGCTACATGAGGCCTTGGATTGTTTGGTCCAAGTTTGACATAGATCTCATTGTGTTAACTAGCTCCTCTTCAATGTGTATATTGTTTATAAAACGTAGTGCTCATGCTACATCAAGATATGTGGAGGAGAGAGACTCACAAAATACAAGAACACATCTTGTTTATTAAGTTGCTTATGAATACAACTTGGCCTTTGCTCACACCCAAATGCCTTCTAGCTTCACCTTTAAATAGGTGAGCTAGTGGACCATAAGTCCATTCACACACACACCCTTCTCCTACCCTTTTACATGACTTCAAAAAGGAGATGCAAGCACTCAAAGACTTCCACCACACAACCAAGCTCTAGATACCATGTTAATAAAACTGTTGAGATATCGAGCTCATCTAGTGAAGCGGTGGGAACTGATGACCCGCCTAGGGGATCGGCCCCACACTTACACCACTGGCATGGTTGGTGAGATCATGGGTGATATGTGGCCAGTGGGATGACAGGATGTGTGACAGCCATTCTAGAGACTGGCAGAATTATTGCACCAGCTCATTTAGTTGGGTTCACACTATAGAGAACCCTAGTATGTATTTGGTTGAGTATCTTTTCATATGTGTGTACTCTTATCTTTGTATAGTGTGTGTTGAGTGTTGAGTGAAGGAGAAGAAGATTTTCAGTCTCTCACCTTGTATGTTCTCTTTTAGGGTTTTGTGAGTGTGTGTGTGCTTGTGCAAGAGCTCAAGCTCTCTTCTCCCTTACATCTTTTCATGGTATCAGATCTTGGTTCATGCTAAGGGCTGAGCTGCAAGCAAGAGAAGCACAGGAAGCGGTACAAGGGTAAGAGCTTCAACTACTCTTCCCTATTTGTGTTAGCGACTACACCCTTGTCAAGAGCTCTACGGGAGGCACCGACAAACGATCTCTGATTGAGGAGCTTTCTTCGCGGAAGCAAATCTATAGGGCAACTATACTATCCTATCGAACTACATTTTTCTAGTCGAAAATTCGTATCGGCTCGGGTGCGTTACGACCTTCGTTTTTCAGAAAGCAGGCGATTTCGAGCACTGCGGGTAAGTCATCGATTCTCTGCAGAACTCTATTTTAAGAACTGCAAGAAGACAGATTGGTTGTGCAGACATTGTGTGTGCTACAAGGAGGTCACCAATTGCCATTGTGTGTGCTACAAGGAGGTCAACAGTTGCCATTGGGTGTATGTATACACATTGAGGTCACTGGTTGTGACATTTGAGTGTACTACAGTACCACTGCAGAAAATACAACAGTTTGTGCAGGACAAACCAGAGTGCTGTTTCTAGTAAATTTGTGTGTCTGGCAAGATGTCAAATGATGGCATAAACCAGATTGTTGCTGAGAAGCTTGATAAGAATAACTTCCATGCTTGGAGGTTCAGGTTGACGAATTTCCTGATGGGAAAGGGTTATTGGGACTACATAGAAGGTGAGCATGAAGAGGCACCGAAGATACTGGAGATCAATCTGACTGCTGCAGATCTGAAAGAGTTCAAGGATTGGAACCAAGGAGCCAGAAAAGTTATGTATTAGCTCTCTATCAGTATACAGGACACCATGATTGGGCACATACAGGATGCCAAGTCCCCCAAGGAGGCGTGGGACACCTTGGTAAAACTCTATGAAACAAATACCAAGGCACGAAAGATACAGTTGAAGAATGAACTTCATACGGTGGAGAAAAAGAGTATGTCTGTGAATGACTATGCATTGAAGATAAAGGGTATTGTGGAATCCCTTGCATATATTGGTGTTTCAGTAGATGATGATGATAAGGTGGAAGTCTGTCTACGTGGTCTCAGGCCACAATACAAGGCGTTCCAGACGTCTATTCAGACTCGGGAAAACATTCCCAATTTTACAAATTTGGTGTCTATGTTGATTATAGAAGAGAAGAGCTTGGGTGAAGACCAACAGTCTTCACAAAACAAAAACAGTTCAGAGCAACAGGCCTTCTACACAAGTTCAGGAAGAGGACGAGGTAGAGGAGGCAATGGACGGGGTCAAGGAGGTGGCCAAACAGGTAATCAAAATTATGGCAAGCAGCAGCAACAACAGTCCCAGAATTCACAACAACGACAACAACAACACGCAAGTGGAAGAGGCCAATTCAGAGGCAGGGGGAGTCAAAGAGGTCGTGGAAATCGGCAAAGGTAGTATAATGATACATGTGGATGCTTTTATTGTGGTAAGCCTGGACATGTGCAAGCAGATTGTTATAAGAAGCAGGCTGAGATGCAAAATGGAAAATTGCAGCAAAACAACTATGCATCCTCGAGCAGAAACAATGAGGATAATGAAAGGTTGTTTGTTATGCAGCATGTCATTAATGCCATGTCTGAAAATGTTAAAGCAGCACATAAAGATGATGTATGGTACGTTGATTCAGGTGCTTCGAACCACATGACAAGTCATTGGGAGTGGTTCAAGGAGATGAAAAACCTTGAAAGACCAGGTTTTGTGGAAACAGGGGATGACACTGCTCATCCAATTGCCCATGTTGGAGATGTGCCATTGTCTATACAAGATGGCAAAGTGAAGTTGCAGATGTACCATATGTTCCGAACATAACAAAGAATCTGGTTTCAGTTGGCCAGATGATTGAGCAGGGTTTGCAGGTTCGGTTTAATCCTGATGGTTGTTATGTTGAAGACTTTAAAGACAAGTGTAGGTTGGTTGCAAAAGGCAACAGAGTGGGCAGAATGTTTACATTGAATGTAAACATGCCTGAAGTGAGTGCTGCAATGTTTGCAAATGGTTCACGAATTGTTGCAGACACAGACATTTGGCATAAAAGAATTGGACATGTGAATGAGTAGAGAATGAAGTCTATGCAGACTAAAGGAATTGTGACAGGGCTACCAAAATTTAAAGTTGAAGGTATGCAGAGAATATGTGAAGCATGCCAATTTGGAAAGCAAACAAAGCATGTATTTCCACGTAACAGAAATGTGAGCAGAAATGCACTAAATGTTGTGCATTCAGATGTATGGGATCCTACGAAGACCATGTCTATGGGAGGTTGCAGGTATTATGTGACATTTATTGATGACCACACAAGGAAAGTGCTTCATGAAGGAGAAGGGTGAGGTGTTCACTCACTTTCAAAATTTCAGAGTTATGGTTGAAAAGCAAATAGGAAAATATATAAAGTGCCTAAGGTTAGATGTAGGGGGAGAGTACTTCTCCAATGAGTTCTTTGAATTTTTGAAGAAAAATGGTATTTGGAGACAGTTTACATGCAGATACACTCCGCAGCAAAATGGAGTTGCTGCGCGGAAAACAGGCACATTGCTGAGATTGCGCGAGCATTCATGGAAGAGAAGAATATGCCGCATAGCTATTGGGCTGAGGTTGTTTCTACAGCAGTTTACATCATGAACAGGACTCCAACTGTAGCCATACATGATGTAACTCCAGAGGAGAGGTTTACTGGGCAGAAAACCTGATTTGTCTCATCTAAAAGTTTTTGGATGCATTGCATATGTGCATGTGCTAGATGAGCTGAGAACTAAGCTGGATCCAAAATCTGAAAAATGTGTGCTTATTGGATATTCCCTTGAGCAAAAGGGATACAGGTGTTATAACCCTACTACACGTGAGTTAAGAGTAAGCAGGGATGTTGTTTTTGATGAGATGAGCAGCTGGTATGCTGCTGAAAAAGAAGCTATTGGGACTGATGTGAGTGGAAATGTGGCTGCACAAAATGCAAGTCAGCAATCACAGTCTTTGAGTGGACCAGGAGAGTCCTCATCTAGTGGTTTAGTTGATAGACCATGGACTGGCAGGCTGCATCATAATACTAGTCCTGCTGCAAATGTGATTAGTACATCACATAAAGGCAAAGAGAAAGTGGTTGAGCCCCTTAGTATGCTTGACATTTCTGCAGGGCATGCTCATGTTGATGGAGAGTCTAGTGGCTCAGAGATGAGCCTTGATGAGGAGCTTGGGATCCCAGCTATGAGAACACCTGGTGTAAAGAAGGCTATGGAAGCCATGAATGCAAAGCTGCAAAGATCTGGGAGAGTAAAGAATCTTGTGCAGAGGTTTACATATGATGGTTATGTGGCACATCACTATGCATACATGGCAAAGGTTGTGCAGGTTGTAGAGCCCACATGCATTGATGAGGCTGTTGGAAATGTGTATTGGGAGAAAGCTATGGATGAGGAGATGGATGCACTATATGGAAATGAGACTTGGGATTTAGTGCAATTGCCTCTGAAGGCAAGAAAGCCATTGGATGCAAGTAAGTGATGAAAGCATAAGCAGGTACAAGGCTAGATTGGTAGCCAAAGGATATTCGCAAACAAATGGCATTGATTATGAGGGAACTTTCAGCCCAGTTGCCAAGATGGCAACAGTGAGAGTTGTGATAGCAGTGGGTGCGTCAAAGAAATGGTCTTTACATCAGATGGATGTAAAGAATGCATTCTTGCATGGGGATTTGCAAGAAGAGGTGTATATGTTGCAGCCACCTGGTTATGAGGATGTGAGTCACCCCGAGCATGTGTGCAGGTTGAAGAAAGCCTTGTATGGCTTAAAACAAGCACCAAGATGGTCTCACAAGATTTCTGAATATCTTGTCCCTATTGGCTTTCATGTAGCTAATGCAGATTTCTTGCTGTATGTGAGACACAGTGATAGAGGGGTTGTGCTTGTTGTCATCTATGTAGATGACTTGATCATTACGGGGGACCATGATGTAGAGATCTTTGATGTAAAGATCTTGCTTAGACAGAAGTTTGAGATGAAGGATCTGGGGGAGCTCAGATATTTCTTGGGCATTGAGGTGATTAGGTCACCACATGGTATTGGATTACTGCAGAGACAGTATGGCTTGGACATGTCCAAGTATGGTATGACAGGCTGTAAGCCTATCTCAGTGCCATTGGTCAAAATGACAAGTTAAGTGCAGATTTAGGAGAGATTTTGGAGGATCCTACTATGTATAGGTGCATAGTAGGAAGCTTGATCTACATGACGATCACCAGGCTAGATTTGAGCTATGCAATTTATGCAGGTTCCTCGGAA
The DNA here is from genome assembly GCF_041138505.1 of Cibotium barometz. Classification (NCBI taxonomy): domain Eukaryota; kingdom Viridiplantae; phylum Streptophyta; class Polypodiopsida; order Cyatheales; family Cibotiaceae; genus Cibotium; species Cibotium barometz. The sequence continues at coordinate 25,776,134 of NC_141066.1, forward strand.
GCCGCATTTGGATGCATTGAGACACGCATACTGAGGTATGTGAGGTCTACTTTGCATTGTGGACTATTTTATGAAACTGGGACAGAGATATGTGTACATGGATACACAGATGCTGATTGGGCTGGTAGTATCTCAGATATAAGGTCTACTCGTGGCTTCATGTTTTCTTTGGGGAGTGCTGCTGTGACTTGGAGCAGCAAGAAGCAACCTATAGTTGCTCTATCCAGTACTACAAAGGCCGAGTACAGAGGTGCTGCTATGGCAGCATGTGAGGTAGCTTGGTTGAGAAAGCTACTTGTAGATTTGGGTCTATCAGTGGATAGACAAGTTGTCATTTTCTGTGACAACATTAGTAGTATACAGTTGGCCAGGAACCCAGTTTTTCATGCTCGCACGAAGCATATAGAGGTCCACTACCATTTTGTCAAAGAGAAGGTCTTGGCAGGAGACGTTGACCTTGTTTATGTCAGCACACAGGATCAGGTAGCTGACATCTTCACCAAATCATTGGGTACAGAGAAGCTCCGCAGATTCAGGGCTTCGCTTGGTGTACATGAGATGGAGTTCAGCTCGAGGGGGAGTGTTGAGATATCGAGCTCATCTAGTGAAGCGGTGGACACTGATGACCCGCCTGGGGGATAGGACCCACACTTACACCACTGGCATGGTTGGTGAGATCATGGGTGATATGCGGCCAGTGGGATGACAAGCTGTGTGACAGCCATTCTAGAGACTGGCAGAGTTATAGCGCCAGCACATTTAGTTAGGTTCACACTATAGAGAACCCTAGTATGTATTTGGTTGAGTACCTTTTCATATGTGTGTACTCTTATCTTTGTATAGTGTGTGTTGAGTGTTGAGTGAAGGAGAAGAAGATTTTCAGCCTCTCATCTTGTGTGTTCTCTTTTAGGGTTTTGTGAGTGTGTGTGTGCTTGCAAGAGCTTAAGCTCTCTTCTCCCCTGCATCTTTTCAAAAACGTGGTGCTCATGCTACATCAAGATATGTGGAGGAGAGAGACTCACAAAATACAAGAACACATCTTATTTATTAAGTTGCTTATGAATACAACTTGGCCTTTGCTCACACCCAAATGCCTTCTAGCTTCACCTTTAAATAGGTGAGCTAGTGGACCATAAGTCCATTCACACACACCCCCTTCTCCTACCCTTTTACATGACCTTGGTCTTTTAATACATATGACCTCTTGTAGGTTGGTCTAGACTGTCATTGTTCATTTTTAATTCTGCCTTGAAGCCAGCCAAGTCCTTCAAAAATTTCAACTACATTGCTACTCTTGTGGAACTTGAGGCCTCCTAAACACTGTGAATCTTATTTTTGACCTACTTTAATGTGAAATGTAATGAGTCCACTTTCTTCTGTGCATCCAACTCTATAGTTTCTATAGCCACAAGCTCTATCTTCAATGCTATATTTATACTATCAAGCCACTGCTTCCAACTGGACATGATCATCTGTTGCTCCTTGGGATGCAACTGTTTGAAACTGACTTTTTCCCACTAGCCCTATGTTGGGAATAACATCTAGCTCCTCTTTCACACCTAAAGTGCCTTGGTTAATTGCCCTCGAATCTCTATGGTGGGTAAAGCCATCCCAGTCTACCTCTATCCCAAGCTTATATGAAACAAAGTCACAAGCGAGTACTGTGTCCACTTCGTTATTCAATATTGTCATTGAGTGGTAGATCTTGGAATACAACTGCATAAACTCCTCCTTCTAGTAACCTTTCAGACTGTTGATGTGATAGCCACATCAGCCACTAAACTTATATAGGTCACCCCATGTGTTGATCATCCACTACTTCATTTGTAGATATACATCAAGTTTACGTCAAAGGAATAAGTTCCAATCGAGTTTATTACCTATGGGAATTGTTAGGCTGGAATGAACATAAGGTTTTCCCTTCAAGCCCTTTGATGCGAACTTCTTCTGAGTAGACCAACTTGATTTCTTGGGGGTCAACATACCACAGCACCTATTTGTTCATGCAATCAATGACCCAGCACATGAGAGAGAGAGAGAGAGAGAGAGAGAGAGAGAGAGAGATTATAATCAAAATTTTCATGTATACATGAGAGAGAGAGAGAGAGAGAGAGAGAGAGAACTAACCTGTTTGGAGCATCTAGGTAGCAAAGTTGGAGCTATAGAACATAGCTGGGAAACTTCCTCTAGGTAGAGAGCACAAAGTATGCAAAGAACAATTAGATCAAAATTCTCTAGAGTCCAAAAACACTAGGGTAGAGGGAAAATTACAAAAAGTTAGAAATTTAGAAACCTAGAGGGATATTGGAAAAGCACAGACTGACATGAAATTCGAGAAAATCTTAAAACTAAAAGGGGTTGATCGAACATGGATTTTCTAGAAAAAGACATTGATGAAACATATAGTTTTGGGAAAAGACCATTGCACACTTCCACCTAACATGCAATTTTACATACAAATTTTTTTATTTTCACCCTAGAACACACAAATAGTATAGTACACCCTTTTTCCAATAGTGTATACACCCTTTCATGCTTTCATCCTCTTCCTAGGGTGTATATTTCAAAATATCTCAACCCATATATGACCTTGCCAATTAATGGCTACAAAACTCTTGGTTAGTAATTCGTTGTGTATATAATGAAACCATAGGCTTTGATACCAAGTGTAAGACCCCTAACCCCTTATTCTAGACTAAATGGTCAGCAAAAGTCTTTATCTTGGGGTAGAGAATCTTTACTTGAAGCCTCTTGTACAATTTTCTCTACCATTGGCTATCTTGGTGGTAGCTCTCTGAGGTGTTAGAAGACATGGTGTGAGCTTAAGCTTACAAATGGTTAAGTGAATCAAACAATGAAGATGATTATTATATAAGCTAACTCACACTAATGAAATAACACATATAATCACTTAGATTAAGATAAGATCAATGAGAAATAGAATGTGCTCAAGAGCCACCACTTAGACATAACCATGAAAACTATGCAAGTTGAGAGGATCTTCCACAAAGGACCACTTAGTATATTATGCACTAAGAAATTACATAAGGTAGACTCGTCACACTGTCCACACACTCTAAAGATGTATATATAGGCTTCATGGAGGGGGCCACCTAGAGCCCTTGAATCTCTCCACCTCCCTTAGATTTCTCACGTGACTCACCTAAAAGGTGATGCCTACATCAAGAGGATGTACCTATTGGACCTATACCCAATAACTCTAGTAAACAAGCCTTCTAATCTTAGAACAAGGTATTCTAAGGTACCACTAACAATCCACTAAGGTTTGCACACTAAGGATGGATACTAGACCACATAAATGCTAACACCCTTCCTTGATCAAGCATCCATACCACGCAGGGTGTGCTTGGATAAAGTATACCACAATGAAAACAAATCATAAGATATCACTAAGATAGAAAATGCCCCACGGGCTATTAAGTGCCATACATAGCAAATGCTAGAATAATGTGTTAAAAAAGTTGGCCACTTCCTTCTTTGGATGCCTTGTCTTGCCCTTCTCTTTCTTCTCTTCATCCTTCTTCCTTTTGAAGCAATCCTTGATGATGTGTCCCTTTTTTTTGCAATAGTAGCAAGAACGAGGAGGCTTTGTATTCTTCTCTTTGTCCATGACTATGGTTATAAAGGCATTCTCTACTAGAACTTGTGTTGAAGAGGTCAAAGCCTTGGAACCCTCCATACACGTTTCCTCTAGAATAAGGACAGAAGTAACTGAGGCAAGAGTATGATTTGTTTGGTTTGCTATTACTGAGACACATGCTTATAACAAGGAGGCATGCTAGAGAGCAACACATAGATTGCCTCCTCTTCATCGATGGTAACACCTACACCACTTAGTTTATAAATCATACATCTAATATCATTGACATGAGAAGAAATACTAGTTTTGTCATCCTTTTCCTTCCTATAAAGTTTCTTCCTTCTCGCAACTGCATTGGTTTGCCCAAAAATGGATTTGAGCCTAAGCCACACTTATAGAAGTCTCTGTTAAGCTTACCTCATGAATTTGGCTATCACCTAGCCCATAAATGATGAGGATAAGTCCTTGGAGTCTAGATTGGTCCATTTGGTGATAAGATTTGGATCTCTATTTGGCCTCTTTTCAGTGCCATTGACCACACCCCACATGTCTTTCTCTATAAGGCACATTTTCCTCTTGATGCACAAATTATGGTACTTGGTTCCATCAAACTTGTCTATTTTATCAAACATTTTTTCCACCATATTTTCCATGGTTCTTAACCTCACACACATAGTGTAACTCAATGAGAATAGGAAAGTCCTTTATGAATACAGGACTTGTACAATGGAGGTTGTCTTTCACATAGACACTACTCAGATGAAGTTGTGTGCACATAAACTCTAACCACCCAAGTGATTTGCAGCGTTGATAGTAAGTTGGTTTTGACGGACACTTCATAATTTTCTTAGATGTTTTTGCTAACACAAGCGGAGCTTTGGTTTTAGTGTATGAAGATCTAGGCATTGTGACCAACACATTACACACTTGGACTTTTACCCTTTTCACTGAGTTTTTTTGTTGATCCTGACCTCCTTGAGTAGGGCTATCAAAACCCTAAGGTGCTGCCTGCAAAGCTTGGCTTAGATTGGTGAATTACAGCCTCCAAATGCGAGTGTGTTTCTCCTCATAGAGGCTCTGCGACCCCCGCCTAATAACTGGGTTGCAGCCTCCTCTGCTTATGCAATTTCTGCATACCTAAGTTACAGAGCTTAATGCCTTGAGGTGAGTTACTTAAGCCATAAAACAATAGTGCCAATAGATGGCCACAAAGATGCAATTAAATCCACCAAACAATCAGAGCTATTTTTTCACTCTGTTTTACACACATAGAAAATAGAGAATTATACCTTGATTGTTTGAGCACTTGTTTCCTTGATACCCCCTTAACGGTGGTCTTTGATTTCTTGATGAAGCTCTTAATGGTGGTATTTGATTTCTTGATGAAGCTCTTAATGAAGCTTCCAATTACTTGATCCAAGCTTGAAGGTTACTAAAGCCCTAAAATAATAGTGCCAATAGATGACCACAAAGATGCAATTAAATCCACCAATTAGAGCTATTTTTCACTTTGTTTTGCACACATAGAAAAATAGAGAATTATACCTTCAATGTTTGAGCACTTGTTGTTTCCTTAGTACTCCCTTAATGGTGGTCTTTGATTTCTTTATGAAGCTCTTAATGAAGCTTCCAATTACTTGATCCAAGCTTGAAAGATTTGTCCAATGGTTGTCTTCAAGCTTGATAAGTATGATGCTTTCCTCTTCTTCTTCTCACAAAGAGCTTCTCATAAATGATTATCTCTTCACTCTCTTGTGCCACTTAAGAGGAAGAAAAATGTTTTCCCTCTCTCAGTCTCTCAATGTGCCACTCATTAGGGTAATGAGAATGATTTCTCAAGGGAATCTCACAAAGGAATGATCACATAGAAGATTGTGCTCGCATAGAGGCTCATACACAAATGTGGAGATAGATTTGACACCTTCTTCTTCACTCCAATGTGCCACTCAATGAAGTAATGAATCGCAACAATTGCAACAATGAATTTCTCACCAATTGTCACTTAATGATAAGAGAAAAAATGGTTGTGAACAAAGCACACATACACCCACAAACACTAAGATGTATCCTATCAACACATAAAGGAATACACTCCCATGGAAAGGAGCTCTGATACCATGTTAAAATACATGGTGTGAGCTTAAGCTTTGCAATGGTTAAGTGAATCAAACACTGAAGATGATTATCGCATAAACTAAATCACACCAATAAAATAACACATTGAATCACTTAGATTAAGATAAGGTATGACCAATGAGCAATGGAACCACTTAGACATAACCATGAAAGCTATGCAAGTAGTGAGGATCTTCAAAGGACCACTTAGTATATTATGCACTAAGCAAGTACACAAGGTAGGCTCATCACACTCTCCACACACTCTAGAGATGTGGTGTGAACACTTGTATATATAGGCTCCATGGAGGGGCGTGCCTAGAGCCCTTGAATATCTCCACCTCCCTTAGTTTCTCACCTGACTCACCCAAAAGGTGATGCCTACATCAAGGGGATGTACCTACTAGGCCTACGGCCAGTAACTCTAGTAAATGAGCCTTCTAACCTTAGAACAAGGCATTCTAAGGTACCACTAAGGTTTGCCCTACGGATGGATGCTAGATCGCATAAATTCTAACATGAGGCTTAACTAGAAGAATCCCATAGTAGAGAAATGTAAGTGATTCCTCCATATATTTAATCTAGAACCATTCTTAGTCGTGGTAGTTCTTCAGGCTTAACTAGAAGAATCCCCTAGTAGAGAAATGTAAGTGATTCTTTTAGATTTTTAATCTAGAGCCATTTTGAGTCATTTTCTCCTTTTTAATCCTCACAAGTGGCTCCCCAAAACTCAACAATATAGACCCTACTCAATTAAAGAGAGAAACTCATAAGTATTCTCTCCCATGAATGTTTCCGTGTTTTCGGTTTCAGTTACAAAAGTACTCGTATTTCATTTTCCTAATGTTCCCAAATCCATTGATTAATTTAATCACCATGAGTCTAGCCAACTGCCCAACCAATTAAACTATAGATCCAATGTTTTGATTAAAGTTGTTGGTTTGTGCTCAGGTATAGTAGGACCACACCCCCAATCCCCCGCCGACACCTGGGTATTAAGAACTCATAAACACATCAAAATATTGGCACACCTTTTTCAAAATTAGTTATTTAAATTCAAACAATCCTTTTTGGTACCACACAAATCAATTTCACCATTCTTCAAAACAAGCATGATCACCATGGCCTAGAAACAATTGTTGAGAAGTGTGGTGCCATAGAGCACATGTAGAAGCAGGGAGTGAGTAGGTGAGGAGGAAGCCTTACGGCAAAAGTGGAATATCCCACATGCATGGACCAAGAAAAGATGTACTCTACCCATATAAAAGGGGTAATTTTCAAGCGATGGAAGTATGAAGCACTTGCACATATCTCAAGCCTCTTTATGAGTACAAGTCTTCATCTTGTAACCTAATTGTGCTTGAGTCTAATGCATACACTCATCAATTTGAGTGCACTTAGGCACCATCCACCATAGGTTTAACTTAATCATGTGTCATTAGTATGTACTTAGCATGTCATTAGGCTAATTAGCTTCCTATAGGAGGTACCATAATCTTAACATGGTATCAGAGCCTTCCCTCTCTCCTTTCAGCTCTCTATTATCATTTTCTTAGTATTATCTCTCACTAATTACATCATTAGTGGTTCTAATCCACCTTATCCATTTCTCCCCTCTTTGTGACTACAATTTGAGCTCTTCATTCTCCCATTTCCCTTCATCATTGCTCAAGCCACTTTAGGAGCTTCATTGTTATACTATAGCTAACCTCCAGCTCAAAGGAATGGACGCATTTCGTCGCCAGTAGGAGAAATTCGTGAATCTGCTCTGAATAGTCTTTAGCTCTATTCGCCGCTTGTACTTCAAATTGGGACAAGCCCCTTTAGGATCTTGTTAGCAATAGTAAAAGGATTCTACAAATAAAATCTCATCATAAAATAATTAAGGTTTGAGCCGAATCTCGCAAAAAACCACACAGGAGAAATCATCATTTTGGTGTGGATTAATGCTTCCATTGAAGGTGTTTTCATACTTGGGGACTCTTATTCAAGCAAGGGCAACATTATTATGTGAAAATCTCCTTCAATGTTTTCTTCCACAAGCTCAATTTGAGCCTCCACCTTGTTGATTGTTTAATCATTGTAATTAAGATTAATCATAGTAATTAACATGTAATTAGTAGAATTTGAGCCTCCACCTTGTTGATTGTTTAATCATTGTAATTAAGATTAATCATAGTAATTAACATATAATTAGTAGAATTTGGGTGCAATTGGGGATAAAATTAAGCAATTAGGGATCCATTTAGTGTGTTTACACATAAAAAGCACTAATTTTGCATTGGGGCTACCATCAGGAAGCTCTAGACGCAAAAAATTAGAATTTGGAAGCACATGCACTACTTGCATTTCATCCTGTTTAATGCATCCACATTTACCAAGTTGTACGAGAATAGACACTGCTAATTGAAGCATCATAAGCTCATTGGTAAGACCTTCTTATTATGGCAACATCAACAAGCATCACTTCGCATGTAGAGAAGTTCAATGGGGAAGGGTTCCACACCTTGGCTACATAAATGAAGTACCTTCTCATGCATAAGAAATTGTGGAAAGTCACTAAAGAAAATGTGCCAGATGAACCAAGTGAAGGGTGGGTTAAAAAAGATGAGCAAGCATTGTCACTCATTGGTTTACACCTGCACGCAAGACTTCTTCATCACATTAACTCTATGGAACACGCAAAAGATGCATGGGATACATTGAATCTCGTATTTGGAGCTAAGGCAAAGAACCAAGAAATTCACTTAAAGATTGAGTTCTATGGTCTAGAAATGAAATTTAATGAATCTTTGGCTTAGTTTATCAGTAAAGTGAAAAGCATCATGACTCGATTAGATGGCATAGATGCTAGGATTGGAGATAAAGATGCAGTTGCAATAATCTTAAAAAACATGCCAAAGCAATACAATGCACTTGTCACAACCTTGAAGAAACTACCAAAGCCAACATTTGATGCAATGTGTCTCCTCTCCTTTGGAGAAGGAGAGAGAATTAAAAGGAAGTAATCCCAGCACTGTTGAGCATGCCTTGTTCAACAAAAGTAATTTGAAATGTCATGATTGTGGCAAGAAAGGGAATTTTCAAAATGAATGCAAATTCAAAGACAAGCCAAAGTGTAGCTTCTACAACAAGTTCGAGCATAAAGAAGAAGATACTAGATTGAAGAAAAGCAAAGGCAACTTTATGGGGACTACTTCGACCACCAAGTATGAAGAGACCCCTAGAGATCAGCTCTTCTAAAGAGCAAGTTTACTATGGATCATGTATGATTATTTTGAAATGATAATCTTAAATAAGTGCCAACAATGTATTCGATTTTCACAAAGGAAAAGGTGAATGGAAAATTTTTGATCGGAGCCACAATGGAAAAGATGTGAAACTTATAAAGTATACGTATTTGCACATTTTGCTAAGGTTTATAATTAAACTAGGGTAAATTGTATTTGTATATTTGAATTTAATTTAATTAGAAGCTTAATAGTCTAAGGTTGGAGGTGTGTGTGTAAGTGGACGTTAAGACCATAGCGTGCATGAGAAACACGCAAGTAGCCCACTAAGCATGGAGGAGAAGGAAGCCATCTTCCACTCTCTTTTGCTTAATGGACGTAATAGGAGTGGAATGTGTCTATCTTATAGAAATTTCCATCAAAAGAAATTACCATTGCTACACATAACATCTCTCCAAGGTTTATGAGGTTTCTTATAGGAACTTCAATAAATGAGCTTTAAGTTGAGAAGTTTGTGATTTGTGATGGGAATCTATACTTCAGAATTAGACTTTGTATCTGAGATCTACTTGAGCTTAAGAGAAGGATCCTCAAAGATTATCTTCTTGTTATAAAAAATAAGTGTGATGTTATATTAAAAAAGGGTAAACCAAATTCGAGTACAAAAAATGTTTTTTATTCAAGAAGCATAACTTTCCCTTAGAGGCAAGCTCATCCCTTAGTGTAGCGAGGTTATGGATATAGTTTTTTAGCTCAAAATCTTTACGCATTATCTCCACTTCTTCGATAGCCATCTGTCCATCTTGTTCCAAATGCTCCTTCTAAATTTGGCTAATTCTCTCTTATTTGGTCTTTTCCATCTGTAACATTTCTTCCATGTCACTCTTTGTGTATTGTGCTTCACATGCTTTGAGGCTTACTTTGTGTAGTACCTTCATCTCCAAATACAGCTCAACTCTCAGACCATGAAGCAAGTTGGTATTTGCATGTTTAAACATACAGTTATTTCTATGTATCCAAACAATCCACAAGTATTCAGCAGCATGGATAACATTCCATAATTATGTCAATGTAAGGTTCCTCCCTTCTAAAATGGGAGAAACACTTAAGATAGTCCACTAAGTCTTAACTTGGAGAAAATTTCCTATTCATCGACACCTTGACCATGTAGAGATTCAAGGATACGATTCATAGGTGAGACCTAGTTCTATCCCGCAGGGGAAGCGTAATCTTCTAAACATCAAATCACCCATAGGGCAATTGATCATAAATTGGGCAACTACTAGACTTGATTTCTAGAGGCAACGCTTTTTTCCTCATCTTATGCAAGGCATAGCCGCTGGCCTAGTCTTCTAGAATAGAGTTGCCCAAGAACCTATTTATCTAGCGTAGGGCTTTCTCTTAATCTGTTGGAAAGCTACCCGACTAATCGGGTCCACCCGTCCGTAGGATGGTGCCGTCGGGGCATTCCATCCTCCCACTTTCCACCCTACTCACGCATCAATTTGTTTTCTAATTAATCCTACCACACTGTTTGACATAAATAAACATATTCCTTAATTAAGGCCCTTTTCACAAGGTTTGTTAAAACAGCCTTTTTACACAATGCAATCATGCCAAAGACAAGATATATTTATATAAAAAGTTTATACATGAGTCAATTCCATATAAGCCAAACTGGCTCTCTTATTCATTTCCTTTATTCTGCCGATGATCTAGAATTCGGCCTTCCAGCCTCTACATGCTGGGCAAAACCCTACGGGACCATACACCTCATCGTCGGCCGCCGCTGGCGAGGACTCAAGCCGGCCTGTCGCCCTCTCAGGCTCCATTGCTTGATCCTCCCGCCCCTCAGAGGGATGTCTGCACACTAGGGTGGGCTTATTTACCGCACTAGCCTGGGCCCTCAGAACTAGGCAGCCTCATAATCTCTCACCTCAATCGGCGATCCTTATTCTCCCAATGGTATGAGGGATACCTTGGGCCATTCTCGGGCTTTGCTAAAACGACGTCGCCCGGCTACACAAGCACGGAACGGAGTTAGCGTTGAAGTCAAAAAAAATCTTGAATTCTAAAGATAACAACTTCAATGCAATTTATTAACTATAGCATTCACAATTCGTGAAGATAACAATTTCAACGCAATTTATCGAATACAGCATCACATAATTCGTAACTTCATACAATTTTTATGTTGTCATTTTAAAAGGAAAAGATACCATTCATTAACACTAATTTAAGAAAATTCTCTTCTTTTAAAAATTAGCCAAGCTAACCTGGCCACCATTTCCTTGAGGAGCTTGAAAAGGGAGGGCTTGGAGCCGCATTGGGAGCATCTTCCCTCATCTCGTTATTGCGCGATCCTCTTGAGGCAATATTTTGACGTCTCCGAGAAGAGGCCATCTTAGGCAACGCCTTGTAGATCTCGCTGCTACGATCGAAACGCTTCAGTCGTATCTGAATTCTGAGCTCGTTTGCTCACCGTATGAGCAAAAGAATATGGCGCACGAACCCTTTCTTGAGGCAAAAAACCCTTATTAAAGTCTACGCAAATTGGGGGGGGGGGAGGAATTGTGAGATGTCCTTAAGGGCAAAAACGTGGAGAGGGCTGGGAGGGGCTACTGGAAGTCTCTTCACACGGGGGGGGGGGGGGGGGGGAGAGAGAGAGAGAGAGAGAGAGAGAGAGAGAGAAGAGTTAAGGACACTGCCTCTAAGGAAGAGGGGGATGGAGGAAAATTGGCCTATCTGAAAAGAGGCAAATGAGGGGGGTGTGAGAGGGTGGCTGCAAGGGGTGGCTGTACTACAGCAAGTACGCTGCACAGGGACAGACGGCGGTACGGACGACGGTACAACAGGGCATACGCAGCATAGAGATGCGTGCCGTCTGTGGAGCACCCCGGGGGTTTATATAGGTGAGGGGAGAGGGTACGGGCGCTGCGTAAAGCAAGGACGAAAGGACGGTGTACCGTCAAAGGCTATGGATCAGTGGCCTGCATGGGTCTAGGGAAAAGGTACAGTGTCAGTTGTCTGGGAAAGGAGTGGTACGCACGTACCTTATCTGGTCTGAGGCAGCATGGGTGTCCACGTAAGGGTACGTGTGGACCACATAGTGGGTGGCCGTCCTTAGGTTCTTGGGCGGCCATCGCACGGGCACCTTAGTAAGTGTGTACGGACCAAATTTTGGGGCGGGTACCCAAATTTGGGACATCTGTCTCGATTTGCGTGCCGGACCGCCCCGGGGGGCGAAAATTTTTTTTTTTCGGGAGGTTCTCCTGGTCATAGGGGTTCAAACCGTTCGTCAATCGGACGCTCGGTCGTGCATTTATTAAGGTTTAAAGGTCGCCGTTTTTTAACTAAAATGACTGAAATTTGCGTATAGGCTTGATCCGATGTCCGTTTTGGATGCTGTAAAATCCTATATTAGGGTAAAATCGCGCGCAGATTCCAAATTTGGGCTCAAAATTTGAAGATTCTAAGTAGAAATGACTCAAATAATAAAATCATTGATTTTTATACCATAAAGACTCATAATTACATGGACATTTTTTTATTATGAAGATGGGTCTGTTACATCCTTCCCCCCTTAAAGAAATCGAGATGTCCTCATCTCGTCATGAATTCACGATAATCTTTTAAGAGTGTAGCTTCATCTTCCCAAGTTGCATCCTCTTCAGGGTAATCTTTCCACTGTACTAGATGTTCTACAAGAGTTCTATTTCGGAGTTGTCTTTCCCTAGAATCTTTTAAGAGTGTAGCTTCATCTTCCCAAGTTGCATCCTCTTCAGGGTAATCTTTCCACTGTACTAGATGTTCTACAAGAGTTCTATTTCGGAGTTGCCTTTCCCTAGAATCTATGATGCTACTGGGCTGTAATTCAAGGACTCCTTGAGTAGGGATTACAACTTGTTCATCATCAAGAATATGATCGAGACTGGGGACATATGGTTTTAACAAACTTACATGAAATACATTATGGACTTTGATATGGGCTGGGAGTTGGAGTTTATAGGCACTTTTACCTAGACACTTGATAACTGTATAGGGACCACAATACCTAGGACTGAGCTTCTTATATTTCCCAAGTGATAGAGAACTTCGTTTGGGTCGCACTCCTAGAAGAACTCTGTCTCCTTCCTTAAAGATCCTTTCAGACCTCTTGTTGTCAGCATAATGCTTTTGTCGATCTTGGGCAGCTTTAATATCCTTTTGGATTGCCTTGGTTTGCTCCTCCATTTCTTCGAGCATTTTCCTGGATGCCTCGACTCTTATGGTTGGATCAGAGAAATTTAGAGGAGACAGGCATTCTTGCCCATAGAGTGCCTTGAATGGTGACATTCCTATGCTTTGATGATAAGACGCATTGTAGGCGAATTCTACCAGAGGAAGGTATTGAATCCACCTTCTTGGTTCCCGTCCACAGTATGCTCTGAGAATGCCTTCAATTACTTGATTGACTCTCTCAGTCTGGCCATCGGTCTCTGGATGATAAGCTGTGCTAAAGCAAAGTTGAGTTCCCAGGGCTTGAAATAAAGACTGCCAGAACTTTGAAGTGAAGTCAGAATCCCGATCACTTACTATCCTTTTTGGGAGACCATGAAGTTTGAGGACTTCCTTGATGAATATTCGAGCAACATCAGAAGCTTTGAAGGTCTTCTTTGCTGGTATAAGGTGAGCTACTTTGGTAAGTAAGTCCACTACTACCAGAATGGAGTCATATCCTCCTTGAACAGTGGGGAGACTTGTGACAAAATCCATACTAATGCACTCCCACTTCATTTGGGGAATATCTAAGGGTTGAAGTTTTCCAGGCATCTTGACCCTTTCAGCTTTGATCCTTTGGCATGAGAGACATTGCTTCAAGTACCGAAGGACATCATTTTCAAGCCTGCCCAATGAAAGCTCCTTCTTACGACATTTAATGTTTTTGCATAGCCTGGGTGTCCTGCAGAAGCAGGGCTATCATGAGCTTCATGGAGGATTAGTTTCTTTAAAGTAGGATCCTTAGGGATACATAGCCTGTGATTGAAGTAGAGGCTTCCTTCGTGAGTGGAGTATCCCTTGATTAGATTCTTCTCTTTCTCTGAATGTCCCCCTTCTTCTACTAACTTTATCATCCTCTGATAATCTGGATCATGAGATGAGACTTCTTCCACCTTGACCAGAATGGGATTATTTGGCATTGAAATAGCACTCAAGAAAGATTTGCAGCTAAGTGCATCTGCTACCACATTATCTTTCCCAGGGCGGAATTTGATGTCGAAATCATATTCTTGTAGAATTTCAATCCATCTCCTTTGCCGCATGTTGAGGTTAGGCTGTGAAGATCCACTTTAGACTTTTGTGGTCAGTTACAAGCTGGAATTTACCTCCCAAGAGATAATGTCTCCATAATTTGAGGCAATGAACAACTGCTAAGAGTTCCAAATCATGGGTGGCATAATTTGCTTCATATTGCTTCAGCTTGCGGGAAGTATAAGCAACTGGTCTTCCTTCTTGGCCTAAGACACCACCAAGTGCTAGACTACTAGCATCGGTAACCACTTCAAATTCTTTGGAGAAATCAGGAAGCTTTAAGATTGGGGCAGAAGTAATAATGACCTTCAGCTAATCAAAGCTGTTTTGATGGATTGGCAGCCACACTATTTTGCAATCCTTCTTAAGAAGATCCGTCAAAGGTGCAGCTACCAAGGCATAATCATGATAAAAATCCTATACCAACCCGTGATTCCCAAAAACCCACGAACTTCAGGAACTGATTTAGGGGGTAGCCATTCTAGAATATCCTTGACCTTGGCGGGGTCTACTGAGATGCCATCTTTGGAGACGATGAATCCAAGATACTCAATTTGATGAGTAAAGAAGGTATATTTGCTTTTCTTGGCATAGAGTTTGTGTTTGCGCAGCAATTGCAGAACTCTACGCACATGCTCCTCATGCTCTTCCATTGATTTGGAGTAGATTAAGATGTCATCAAAGAAAACAAGCACAAATTCATCCAAGTAAGGACGAAATATATCTTGCATTAGGCGGTTGAAGGTTGCAGGAGCATTGGTTAACCCGAATGACATTACAGTAAACTCAAAGTGTCCATAACGGGTATTGAAGGCTGTTTTGGGTATATCTGCTTCCTTGACTTTGATCTAATAGTAACCAAACCTCAAATCTATTTTTGAGAAGACTTTGGCCCCATGAAGCCTGTCAAGAAGTTCGTCGATGCGAGGGATAGGATACTTATTCTTGACAGTGACTTGATTTAGCCCTCGATAATCTATGCAGAGGCGGAGAGTCCCGTCCTTCTTTTTTTGGAAAAGAACAGGTGCTCCCCAAGGAGAGCTACTGGGGCGTACAAATCCTTGTTCAATGAGTTGGGAAAGTTGCTCCTTAAGTTCAATGGCTTCAGGAAGGGACATTTTATAGGGAGTTTTTGAGACAGGTTGAGCTCCAGGGATCACCTCGATTTCATGATCGACTTCTCGAGGAGACGGTAACCCTGTAAGCTCGTCAGGGAAGATGTCAGAGAATTCTTGGAGCCAAGGGGGTTCTGTCTCCATACCGGGTTCAATGGTTTTGTTGAGCTTAACTAAGAAAACTTGCTGACCCTTACGTGTCCCCTTGAGAAGATGTTTTGCCTTGACTACCCTAGGTTTAGGTTTTCCTGTTATCCCCTAAACAGATGTTACTTGGCCATGCTCATTTTCAAAAGTGATACCCCCTGGTTACAATGAATGCTAGCTTTGTTTGCAATTAACCAATCCATCCCAAGGATTCCATCATAAATTCCTAATGGCAAGACTCTAAAGTGGCCATGAGTTTGCTCATTACCCAGCTCAAAATCAAGGTTTCCTATAGAGTGGCGAGATACTACTTCTTTTCCACTGGCTAACTCTACAATCATTCTTCTAGCTGTTTTTTGACCCAAGTTTAATTTTTGCACACCTAGGAGAAAGGAATGAATGGGTACTGCCACAATCAATCAAAAGCTGAAATGGCTTACCGTGATGTGAGTGGTGGGGGTTTGGATTACACCAAATTGTTTATTCGAACCTTGGTGTTCTACTGCCGCATGGACGGTGGCGCGCTCTTCTTCGGCCATTTCCAAGGTTGGTTCTTCACTTATAACACAGGCAGTCCTAGCAACTGCTCCTCCACGGCCTCTGCCACGGCCACTGCCTCTTGCACCTTGGTGGATATGGTTTCCACGGCCTTGATTTCCTCTGCTTCCTTGGGGAAATGATGTTGCCATCTTGGGACAGTTGGCTCTAAAGTGTCCCGGCTCATTGCACTCAAAACACAAAGGGCCTTCTCTGGAAGAAGCAGCATACGAGCGGGGGACAAAAGAGTTGCCTTGTCGCCCTCTGTTGTAATAGGGGAAATTCTGTTGGGGCTTCTTGTAGGGTTGATCTTTAAGATTTGCCTCAGGGTAAGATCTCTTTTGATTCTTCGGTTTGTTAGCCTTCATTTCTTTCACAAGGGGCTTTGCTCGTATGAGAGCATCCTGTAATATGCTTGGCCTCATTGCTTCAAGGCGGGAATCTAAGGGTTCATTTAGCCCTTCGCAGAAATGAGCCACTTGCTGGGAAGTAGTCATAGCTGGGGCATACTTCCGAAGGGTGATAAATTTGGAATAGTAGTCCTCAAGAGTTAAGCTGCTCTGCCTAAGACTAAAAAACTCATTCATCTTTATGGATTCATGGGATGGGGGAAGATATCTTTCCTTCACTACCTGCTTGATGTCTTTCCACGTTTGAGAATGCTCGGTGACTTCCTTGTCACGGCACCACTGTTTCCATCAGAGTTTAGCATCTCCGATGAGGCGAAACCGTGCGAGCATAGACTGATTTGCTACTCCAGTACCGGCAGCAGAGAAATAATCGTCCATCGCCTCAATCCAGACTTCAGCATCCTTCTCAACCTTTGAACCTTCTCCTTTAAAGGAGGGAGGTTGCATTTGCTTGAGCAGGAGCTTCTTCTCCTGGGTATCGGTGTAAAGCGCATTGGGGAGTGGAGGGTGGTCGTCTTGGCCATCATTGTAAAAACAATTTTAAGATTACAAGATTCATATTTGCACAACGCTTGTTTTTGGAGAGTAAAACATTGAAATTATTTTATTTCCAAATATTTACAAGGACAAGTTTTATTACAAAGATCTGAGACTAATATAATTAGTCTTATTTGCTATCAAGGGAAATTCCTAGGCTTGACTATGACATAAGGGTAAAGCGGTCCACATAGGTGAAATATGGGGGTTCCACTGTAGTTTCTAAGACTCTAAAAATTGATGGTAAGGGTGGTAAACTCTGGATTGGGGTAGATCCCAACACAGCTACTCTATCAGCAGGTAAGACCTGCATCACTTGGTCATACACCCAACGATCCTGAGGTATGCGAACTCCATCTATAGTCACCGAGGTGTCGGCCGCCCTGGGGGTACCGACGAACCAAAATAAACGGATCATCTTCAGCTTCTCAATCCAACGAATCCGCTTAAGGTCGGTGGTAAGGTTCCCAATTTGATCTGCTCGGATGAAGAAGTATCTCGGCCCACGACTCTAGAAATCTCCACCCCATCCTCTTTGAATACGAGAGAAATGAGGGAGGGACATCTTCTCTAATATCTGCACCATGGTGTCGCGAAACTCGAAATTCGAGAAGTGACAGGCAGTCTCGAAGATGCATTGAAAAACTAGAAACTTGGAGTAGGCATCTTCCTCTTCCTACAATCATTCAAACATCAATTCAACTTATTTGTTTTAGTAGGATGTTTTTACTAATTAGCATTACGTTAGGTAAAACATTCATTGCAAAACAATCCTTAAATGACAATTCCTAGGAGCTAAGATCGGCTCTGATATACCAATTGTAAGGTTCCTCCCTTCTAAAATGGGAGAAACACTTAAGATAGTCCACTAAGTCTTAACTTGGAGAAAATTTCCTATTCATTGACACCTTGACCATGTAGAGATTCAAGGATACGATTCATAGGTGAGACCTAGTTCTATCCTGCAGGGGAAGCGTAATCTTCTAAACATCAAATCACCCATAGGGCAATTGATCATAAATTGGGCAAGGGTGCGTCCATTTAGCGAGCCAAGAGCAGTGAGCACAGAGCAGTGAGTTGAAATAAAGTCCTTGTGAAAGTGAGCAAGTAGGGGCATGGTATGATGTTAAGCGAGCATGTAATGTTAAAGAGAAGAGTGAAACCATAGTGCAACTCTATAATGAATAGAACAAAGAAGACTAAAAAAGTTTAAAAACGACTATTGCAAATAAAGCATTTTCAAATGAATGGTGCGGATATAAAAAATCACTACAAAACTCATACTACTTGGCTCGCTAAAAAGACGTTGAATTGGTCATTGAGCTACTAATAGAAACAAACTATTGTTGCAAACCACAGCGATGAGAGAGCATAGAAATCAAGCCATTAAAATGCACACCAATTTTAATAGCCATACCACTGACACAACAATATAATACTCTTTAGAAACCATAACCATAGGATTTAAAATTTTTATAATCCAAATAAAAATTATCCAAACCCAGTAATAAAACACAAAATTAGGAAGAACAAAGAAGCATAAGAAACTATAACATCCCAATGAGAACTCACCTGTAGAAATGCAGTCCACCATCCAAGCATTGTGTCGATTATTACCATCAAGAATATGCACCATTTTTCGGCTCAAGTACGGACCCCAAGTGCAAGAGATTCCTCAAATTGTTGATTCACAGTCCTCCAATGCTCATCCCAAGATTCCTCCCTCTCTTGTATCAATGGTGTCGCCTCCCCTTCCAAGTCCATAATTGATACTGTGAAAGCTCCCATGCTCTCAATGTACCCACCTAGTTTTTTGAAGCTTCGAGTAAGAGACTTATCTGCTGAGAGAGAAACCTTTCCGATTGCCTCCGTCTGGATCATCCTACAGAGAGAAACACGTGGAGGTGGAGACCTAAATTTGACTCCTATCCTATCTAAGAAGGCTTGTGGAGTAGATGTCTCAAGAATCTTCCCAAAAATATCAACCTTATTTTTTTTCTGCTTGCTTCCTTCAGTTTGGGTTGTGACAACTGTTTCTTCTTGATCCTCTAGTGGATGTGTGTTCTCTTCCCCCTCTATCTCTCTCCCAGTATCCTCAGTATTCTCACCTTCGTCCTCATTATCACCACCTTGAGTATTCTCACCCTCATTTTGATCACCTTTATTTTCCTCAATTGCCCCCACTATATTTTGTCCATCCTCCTCATTTCTTTCATCACTATGTAGATGCTGCCTATCGATATCCACCTCCAGGTTAGTGTCATCTATGATATGTACCGCCTGCTCCGTAGTAGGGTTTGAGGAGGCGGCCTGCTCCAAAGTGCTGGAAAAATCAACTTGCCTCCTTGTGTGTCTCAATGAGCTCTCACCTAGGCCAACCTGCACACTCTTTTTCCGCTTAGCAAGAGGTAACTCATTCATTTTTGCACAACAAGAACCTTTCAAGCAAGATGCTCTAGTGAAATGACTCGAACTCATTTGAAAACCAAATATCCATGCAAAAATACAAGAATAAATCTTCAAATAGTATTCTACTCGTATTGTATAATTAATTGATTATTTTAACAGCAAATTCAGTACTACGACACAAACTTCAAAAAAAGGTGACACATTCACTAAAGAGATTAAATTCAGTACTGCAACACAATCATCAAACAAAGGTGGCACATTCACTGTCCAACAAAACGGCCAACTCATTAATGAACAGAATATCTTTGAGATTATCATATGGAGTGCTTTGGCCGTATTGAATATTTAAAAAAAATTCATTGGAAAATATTTACGGAGTCCTTTTCAGGTGTTCAATTTAAGGCATTCAAATTTATTGGAAAATATATAAAGATTCGGTAGCCCAAATCTCAAGGCATTCAATATTGAGTACTAATAAACTTTAAAAGTGATATTTCGTAATCCAACACTTTTTTAAGGACAAACTTTTTTCTTTTTGTGCTATTGTTCTTTAGATGCACATGTTTGCTGGTCTCCTCTCTCGACTATGTGAGCCGTTTTTCAACCAAGAAGACATCAAATGTGAGTTTTTTGAGCTTCTTGTATACACAAAGTCTATGCATAATATAGACAGTAGTAAGAGAGACAGTCTATGCAATGTGTTTGAGACAGCACCTGATAGATAGCATGTTCTTACACTACTCTCTCTAAATTTCTGCCGCCGGGGGGATCCAAGGGGGCCGACAGAAATTTACAACACAAATTGATGGTAAGTTTGAGAGCCAAAAGTGAGAACACCTGGATGGGAGCATAATATTTATAATAGAATACTCATCAAGTGGCTTTGAGTAATCTCACCAGACATGTCACAGAAGTCTCGATCTTCCACATGAATTTCACGCCTTAGAAACTTCATATACTCCTCCTCCAAGTCACTTACCTCTTCCTCAGACAAAACCTCCTACACAGAAGTCATATTTAGTCAACAGTGTGAATAAACAAACCCATAATAGAAGACAATTACTTGTAAACCACCATAGTAAACAATCACTCCCTAACAAAGTGACAAGAAGAAGAACTCCAAAACATTTAAAAAATGGCAAGCCAAGACATCACGAAAAAGAGCCTAAGGTGGAAGCTGCCTGATGTAGCTGTGCCATAACATTACACTTCTGGGGATGAAGACTCTGCAAAGGATGTTAGAAAACGAAGTCTCTAGGGTGAGAGGAAAGAGGGAATGATGGTGACGACCCTAAACAGAGTGAAGATGCAAAAAAAACAATGGGGGATGGAAGGGAAAGAGGAAGTGTCACATAGTCCCCATTTTGCTCTATGGCTGGGAGGTGAACTAGAGCTAGGCCTTCTTCCTCTCCGTGTATCTCATGACCATGGAAGCTTGAAGGGCTATCTCTCTCTCTCATCGTCTCCTGCAACAACAGCCGGCAAGGAGAAAAGGTGGGGGGCGCATATAGCCCAGCCAAGTAAGTAGCGCAGGGGCGCGTAAAGCCCAGCCACAACAGAGACGGCAGCCCCGTCACAGCAGAGCAACGGCGACCAGACCAACAGCATACAGCCCCAAGTAGCACGAACAACAAGCAACTGCAGCACCGTAGCACGCGCGTGGGGAGTTACCACTCTCTCTCCCTCTCTCTCATTTCACTTGACCGGCAGCCAGCACAACGATGCCCAACCACAAATGGCGCCACGAGTAAGAAACGGCACCAATAGCCGACGCACACAAACAACCACGCATGAGGAAAGAGTGAGCGCAGTCTCCAACTCAGCCACACCCAGGTGCAAGAAGAAGGGGAGTGAGTAACAGCAAACTCTCTCTCTCTTGACCCCCCAGAGTCGTGGCTAGCACAACAGAAAAGAATAGGATGTTTTGTGCGCTAAGCGCAAACTCTCTCTCTCGACCCCCCAGAGTCGTGGCTGGCACAACAGAAAACCGTTGGTTGCAGTACAAGTGAAAACATCCTATTATTTTGTGCGCTGAGCGCACAAATTCATTCAAGAAAAATAGCAAGAAGTAACGCCTCACATCTCATACTGTGTGTGGAGTGTGGCGGCAGCAAAACATCCTATTATTTTGTGCGCTGAGCGCACAAATTCATTCAGGCAAAATAGCACAAATTCATGGATGATACCTTTCTGCGTCTCTTTGTTGGGGAGAAAGATTGGAGTGGGGAGAGGGCCCTGCGCATGAGATCAGCGTTTCTTTGCTGGGGAGACGTATGATGCTTCATGATTGCTTCTCTGCGTGTGTGTTCGAGGGAAGATGCTTCTGTGCTGACTACTAAAAGCCTTAAGAGTAGCCGACTACTAAAAACCCTAAGTTAGGCACTGGACAAATTTTTTAATCCTAACACTAATGAATTTCAACACTAAAATTTAAGGGTTTATTTTTCTTATTTTTTTAAATCTAGCTAGCACAGTTATGCTATGGCATCCAACTGGTAGAGTTTTTGAAATCTAACAGGATATTATGAAAAAGCGCAAGAACTAACACAAAGAAAATATGTGTGTGTGTGTGTGTGTGTGTGTGTGTGTGTGTGTGTGTGTGTGTGTGTACATACACACACACACACAAACATATATACATATACACACACACACAAACATATATACATATATACAACATGTATACTTTTTGATACCCTTCATTATGACTATTTTTGCAATAAATATTTTTATTTGCTTCTACCCATAGTCTTAACATGAGCCTGGTAAAATTGTATTATGGCTGGTATATGCTATTGATTAGAGCAAGAACATCTAGTATTAAAATATTTTTGGCTAATATTCAATGTAAATTCCTTAATTGTTATTGTGATTGCATTATGCAGGGAGGCTCGTGTGTTCCTCCATTCTACAATGGGTGCATGCATCCGAGTCCCCTTCTCGAATGGCAAATGTCTTGTGTCAATCAACATGATCCGGGGGAAGCTTGGAACTATTGGTGGGATAAATGTGGAGGCCTTACTTGAAATTGGAGGAGAGTATGAGCCCATTTGTCCTTTACACTTGTATGCAGGGACTGGAGATGAGGCATATTTTATCCTGTGGAGGACTGCCCCAAACAAAGAAAGTGCCCTTCAGTAATTTCGCAGGATACGAGCATGGTTGGCAACTGGCAAGGCAGCTGATAGACACATCCCTAAGCTTATTAGCTCGTTGAGTTGGTGGCACTATAGGGTTAGTCGATGGGGTCATTTCATTTTAAAGGTAATGTTTGTAAGAGATTATTCATTGTATTATTGTGTGCCTCCTACTTATGTGCACTGCATTGTTTTTAATCAATTTCTACCACTCTCTTGTAGGATGGAGAGCCTATTGTCAATGCTCTTGTCCCAAGGATAAATATGTCGGAGACCAAGCATGCAAGCTAGTTGGCAGGGGAGGGGTATATGCAAAAGATTAGTCTTTATGATGCTTGTGTGACAAATCTAATCAATGCTTACTTCCAATGTGCCAGACAACTGGCTTTCTTGGAAGGAAAATACACAGGTTGTGGGCCTACACTGGAGCTTTTGGTTGAGAGAGCTCTTTCTCGACAGAAAGCAAGTCCATCCCCAATAGCTACCTCACGAGCAGTGGATGATGCAGTGGCGGGGACCCCTATGTTTTCAAATAGGGTAAAATTCAAGGGTGAGAATAAAACTATTCGAGCCAAAAGGCCACTACACGACTCGACAGAAGAAAACTTTGATAACTCTAGCCATAGGCTTGAGTTTAACTATGTGACAAGAGAGAGGTTAGAGCCTGCAATAGAGGTCGATGAGCAATGCAAGTTTTAGAGAGCCTTGAAAGTGATGTGCATGATACAAAGTGGGCCTTGCGGAGGATACCAACAGCGAATCGAGTTGAGTGCAACCACTGGGCACATCGGCGAAAAAGTGTAGCTCAAAGTTGCGAGGGGGTGATATCAGTCCTTGTTTTTGGAGTGATTGTCAACTATCCTCCTGGAAAAAGGAGAAGTATTGCTATTTTTGTAATATTGATGTTAGGCACACTTGGAAAATTACAAAGACAATATTACATCCACCAGAGGATGTCCCTTGTGTTTGGCCCATTGCTAAAGGTACCAAGTTACAAGTGAAAGAAGCCTGCAAGCTTATTAGAGCAGGATATGACATTGGTATTCCTCTTGAGTTTTTTCTAGAAAAGGAGCTTGCAAAAGGCACTAGCGAGACAAACAAGGAGGTGAAACAATTTCCATATCGACGAGGAATTTCAAAGGCTGCATTTCATCAAATCACTACGGCCTTAGATATGCATGCAGAAGTTGTAGGCAGCCATATACATATAGAAGGGGTAAAGGAAACATTTAGTATTAATCCATTGACCAATGGGAGCCAAGACACACCTCTGATAGAGGTCACTATTCAGAAGAATCCAATGTGTTCATGTGTGGAGTTCAGAGATAGAGTGGCCAAGAAAAGACCATATCTTGCATGCAAGCATATATACTTTGTGTTCTTAATGATTCTTGGACAGGATGTGAATAACAATATGCATATTCATCAAGTTTGTATTTCTGAGAGAATTGTAAAAGACATGCTAACTAAGTCTATTAGAAGTCATCCTCAACAACTTTAGGAACCTGCAACCCACTTTAGTTGAAATATGTATGGGGGTCATGTCATACCAGCTGAACCGTAGTACGAGTTTATTAGTGATTGTTTTGGAAATGTTTTGGTTATTTTATAAATTTTCCTGTCTATTGTCTTTTGTTTACTAATGGCTCTCAAACATTGTGAATACTATAGATTCAACATCTTTTTAGCGAGCCAAGCAATATGGGTTTAATAGTGAATTTTTGTATCTGCACCATTGGTTCAAAAAAAATTTATTGCAATGGTCATTTTAGAACATTTCATGTCTTCTTTGTTTGATTGCTACAAAATTGCACTGTGGTTCCACTCTTCTCTTTTTAACATTGCATGCTCGCTTAACATCATACCATGCCCCTACCTGCTCACTTTCACAAGAACTTGAGCTCTACTCATTGCTTTGTGCTCGCTGCTCTTGGCTCGCTTTTTGACCACCCCCATTGGGCAACTACTAGACTTGATTTCTAGAGGCAACGCTTTTTTCCTCATCTTATGTAAGGCACAGCCGCTGGCCTAGTCTTCTAGAATAGAGTTGCCCAAGAACCTATTTATCTAGCGTAGGGCTTTCTCTTAATCTGTTGGAAAGCTACCCGACTAATCGGGTCCACCCGTCCGTAGGATGGTGCCGTCGGGGCATTCCATCCTCCCACTTTCCACCCTACTCACGCATCAATTTGTTTTCTAATTAATCCTACCACACTGTTTGACATAAATAAACATATTCCTTAATTAAGGCCCTTTTCACAAGGTTTGTTAAAACAGCCTTTTTACACAATGCAATCATGCCAAAGACAAGATATATTTATATAAAAAGTTTATACATGAGTCAATTCCATATAAGCCAAACTGGCTCTCTTATTCATTTCCTTTATTCTGCCGATGATCTAGAATTCGGCCTTCCAGCCTCTACATGCTGGGCAAAACCCTACGGGACCATACACCTCATCGTCGGCCGCTGGGTGGCGAGGACTCAAGCCGGCCTGTCGCCCGCCCTCTCAGGCTCCATCGCTTGATCCTCCCGCCCCTCAGAGGGATGTCTGCACACTAGGGTGGGCTTATTTACCGCACTAGCCTGGGCCCTCAAAACTAGGCAGCCTCATAATCTCTCGCCTCAATCGGCGATCCTTATTCTCCCAATGGTATGAGGGATACCTTGGGCCATTCCCGGGCTTTGCTAATGACGCCGCCCGGCTACACATGCACGGAACAGAGTTAGCGTTGAAGTCAAAAACAATCTTGAATTCTAAAGATAACAACTTCAATACAATTTATTAACTATAGCATTCACAATTCGTGAAGATAACAATTTCAACGCAATTTATCGAATACAGCATCACATAATTCGTAACTTCATACAATTTTTATGTTGTCATTTTAAAAGGAAAAGATACCATTCATTAACACTAATTTAAGAAAATTCTCTTCTTTTAAAAATTAGCCAAGCTAACCTGGCCACCATTTCCTTGAGGAGCTTGAAAAGGGAGGGCTTGGAGCCGCATTGGGAGCATCTTCCCTCATCTCGTTATTGCGCGCTCCTCTTGAGGCAATATTTTGACGTCTCCGAGAAGAGGCCATCTTAGGCGTCGCCTTGTAGAGCTCGCTGCTACGATCGAAACGCTTCAGTCGGATCTAAATTCTGAGCTCGTTTGCTCACCGTATGAGCAAAAGAATATGGCGCACAAACCCTTTCTTGAGGCAAAAAACCCTTATTAAAGTCTACGCAAAATGGGGGGGGGGGGATTGTGAGATGTCCTTAAGGGCAAAAACGTGGAGAGGGCTGGGAGGGGCTACTGGAAGTCTCTTCACACGGGGGGGGAGGGAAGAGTTAAGGAGACTGCCTCTAAGGAAGAGGGGGATGGAGGAAAATTGTCCTATCTGAAAAGAGGCAAATGAGGGGGGTGTGAGAGGGTGGCTGCCAAGGGGCGGCTGTACTACAGCAAGTACGCTGCACAGGGACAGACGGCGGTACGGACGACGGTACAACAAGGCATACGTAGCACAGAGATGCGCGCCGTCTGTGGAGCACCCCGGGGGTTTATATAGGTGAGGGAAGAGGGTACGGGCGCTGCGCAAAGCAAGGACGAAAGGACGGTTTACCGTCAAAGGCTATGGATCAGTGGCCTGCATGGGTCTAGGGGAAAGGTACGGTGTCAGTTGTCTGGGAAAGGAGTGGTACGCATGTACCTTATCTGGTCTGAGGCAGCATGGGTGTCCACGTAAGGGTATGTGTGGACAACATAGTGGACGGCCGTCCTTAGGTTCTTGGGCGGCCATCACACGAGCACCCTAGTAAGTGTGTACGGACCAAATTTTGGGGCGGGGTACCCAAATTTGGGACGCCCGCCTCGATTTGCGTGCCGGATCGCCCCAGGGGGCGAAAAAAATTTTTGTCCGGGAGGTTCTCTTGGTCGTAGGGGTTCAGACCGTTCATCAATCGGACGCCCGGTCGTGCATTTTTTAAGGTTTAAAGGTCGCCGTTTTTTAACTAAAATGACTGAAATTTGCGTATAGGCTTGATCCGGTGTCCGTTTGGATGCTGTAAAATCCAATATTAGGGTAAAATCGCACGTAGATTCCAAATTTGGGCTCAGAATTTGAAGATTCTAAGTAGAAATGACTCAAATAATAAAATCATTGATTTTTATACCATAAAAACTCATAATTACATGGACATTTCTTTATTAGTGAAGATGGGTATGTTAGAGTCAAGCATTTAATCTATTATACTAACAGAATTTCCTACCATGTGCGATCCCAATTCTGACAGAGGAGACATGATGGTTCAAAAACTGAAAAGCTTATGTATTCTGAGGAAACTCTAAGAACAAAGTGAGCTATTGTGTCTGATTTCCTTTTACATCTTGGGTAAAATCCATCCCCATATCCTATTCGATGTGCTCGCTCATTAGTCCATATTGCTTTTTATACATAATCAGCCAGAGCAGGCAAATTTCCTTGGTGGGATTACTTACCAAATTTTTTAAAATTTAAACCCCCATTGTTTTCTATCCCACAACAAATTCCATCTATTTTATTGAGTTTGCAATGAAGAGGAGGACCTTGATATGGGAGGGGATGGATTGGCAGGAGATTGTGTTTAGTTTGCAGTGAAGAGGAGGACCTTGATATGGGAGGGGATGGATTGGCAGGAGATTGTGTTTAGTTTTCCAAGAGAAGGCTTTATGTGTTAGAGGTCCCTTGAGTTAGATCAGAGCCACTTTATCAGCTTCGTCATGTCCAGGGTAAGTTAAAGGCCGCAAAAAGTATGTACCTAGCTCTAAGATCCTTATCAGATCTCCATTTATGATTAGTCTGGCACCATACATCATCCAATGTTCTAAACTCCTTTTTGCACAGTTTATGTGCATGTTTGTATAAGTCTACTGAGATATTATTTTTCGCTGCCATGGAGAACTAGATGGAATCCAAGTGTAGAATATGTGCATATTTCTTAATTTTACAATGCCGGTTTGAGTTCAGTCTTATATCTATTCCAAGCCAAACATATAGATTTGTGAAGAGGACTGCACTTTGATACAAGTGTGTGTGTTTATGTGTGTGCACACACGAGTGGAAGTGTATGTGTATATATGCATGCATGTGTGTGTCAAGTGTGTGTGTGTATACGAGTGTGTGCAAATGCATGTATGTGTGCCTTTATATGTCAATAGTGTGTGCGCGAGCATTGGTTCAAACAATCCCATTTTTTAATGTTCTCCAATATCACTCGACATTCACGTACACAAACATTCTTGCATCTTTCACATGAACAAGGGATTCTTCTTTGCAAACCACTCTCAACCTCCAATTAATGTGGTGACCCATCACTATCCAAACTAGTACAAAACATCTGTACCAGGCAAAAAAAAGTGTGCAATTAAAAAACTAAATATGAATACATGCACTAAATCTAGCAGTGCCAATGGTATATAGAATGGTTTGCTCTCTAGAATTTCCCCAGCGTCACTACTATAAACGTCGGTATAAATGCCGCTAAAGTGTTGTTTTTAGGGACGCTTACAATGTAAATTAGCAAGCTTGAAATTTTTCAACTTTTGATTGAGAAGGACTACCCAGTCTTCTTGTTGTGGAGCTAGGAAGCTTCTAACTATCCATTTAGTAGCCATCCGATCTATAACATCAAGTATGTTTGGTATGCCCGACCCACCATTCCTTTTAAGTCTTGCACAGATATTCCATGCCACTTTGGGGATCTTTGATATTTCTAAACTAAAGGAAATTCTTGCATATTTTCTCTAGCTATTTAAGATCTGCATTTGAAGGGTGCCAGCAAGAGAGAAAGTAAATGGCAAAAGGGAAAGAGATGTGTTTGAGCACCACTATTCTTCCTACAAAACTGTGCTGTAAGAAGTCTGAAGATTTTCCCCTCTTTTATGACCTTAAAACCTTGATCTAAGAGCCACCGTGGTGGCTCTAAGAACATTTAATTCTAGTTTTAGAGTGGTTATTGATAGACCTTGATGCCAGACATAACATTTTGAGACATTCCCAAAATGTGTGAATAGATGTATGTTCCTTGTGTGTAAGACCATTAGTATTCTCTGCAAACATGTTTTCCCTTTGGTATATGGGAGTTGGATGCCCTACATGTGCCCCTTTTCCATAGCATTTTGAACCAGCCATCCAAGTGCATCAGCAGCTATAGCAAATAATAGGGGAGCTAGAGGGCATTCCTATCTAATAGACTCTTCAATGCAAATGATGCGGTGAGATTACCCTTTATTGTAACTCTGGCCATGGCATTGCCAAACAACACTTGCAACATTTTTATAAAGTTGGGACCCAACCCCCTATCCTTGAGGGATTGCAGAACAAAATCCCACTCTAATCTATCACATATGCTTTATCAAAGTCAATTTTGAAGACAATAAAATCCTATTAAGTTTGTTGGGCATGTTCCATTCCCTCCCATAGGCCTATGATAGCATCAAGAGTATGTCTCCCTTTAATGAATCCTTTGTGCTCAGGTCTTATCCATTGCTTCAGGTCACCTGAAAGTGGGCTGGCTAAAGCTTTTGCATATATTTTATATGTTGTGGTAAGCATAGTTATCGGTCTCACCAGAGTTAGAAATTTCCTCTTTGGGTCCTCTTTTGTGGATAATTTTAATGACCCCTTCATTTATAGATAGGGGGCACCATACCCCACTGACTCATTCCAAACCTCAAGTAGGGGTCTGAGAAGGAAATCTTTATATGTTTTAAAAAAAGAACTTTGTTGGGAGGCCATCAAGCCCCAAGCTCTTACCATTCTGCATATCCATAAATGCATCCTCTAGTTATCCAATAGTAATATCTGTTTCTAGAATTTCTGCAAGACTCTGAGATATTGTGGTGTTTCTACATTCTGAGATGACTTCCATTGTAGCTCTTCTTTCCCCTTTGAAGACGTTAGGAGCATTGAAAATGGAGGAGAAGTGATCCTTTATAATATCCATGTTCTCAGCCACCACTAGTGCTGCAAAAATTCCATTTCTATCTTTCAGCATAGGGATGTGGTCAAATGCAACGTTCTTTTTAAGAATGGAGAACACCTCTTTTGAGGGTCTATCCACCTTACTAGGCTACCACTCTCTAAAGAAAAGTTTGATGTGTTGGTATTGAATTTCTTCTTCTTTCTTTAACTTTTCCCTTACCTTGCTCAAATCCTCTTGAAGATGCACCTGACCATGATTTATCTTCTGCTCAAGGGATTGTAACTCTTTGTATTTCTTCGCTCTTCTCTCAGAGTAAATCTTCGTGACTTCCTTTTTTATGTCTAAAAGCAGCTTTTGTGAATCTCTTGCTGCATGTGCCCTTGGTGGGGGATCTAAATATCTTGAAGTGATTTGTCCATATTAATTCAAGATTTTTACATATTGTCAGGAGTTGTTGGATCAGTTAGGATCCGTGTGGAACTAACTTGCTCTTCCTTTTTGAGTCCCTGGAGACAAGGAGTACATATTTGGTTAATAATCCGAAAGTGCTATGTTGTATTGGACTTTCACTTTGGTGTTTAAGTAAAGGTTGCTACTAACAACTAAGGGAGAGTAGCACCTATCTAGTCGGGCTTTCCTTAACTAATTACCGTGTCTCCCATTGCCCCAGGTGAATTCGTTATCACATCCCATATCATGCAGGGCATGGATGCCTTTCAATTCCATCTATCTAGCCTATTATGTTATTTTGTTATGTAGCCTAGTTTTATCAAATCTCCCGTCTCATAGGTTTAAGAGAAATTTTATACTGTAGACTCCCTCTTTTTTGCTATTTTGACCTCACAGCAAACCTCCCTCGTGGTGGATGTATGCCCGTGGTTTAGCTCCATAAATTTTGACGTAGCTCAACTACTCCTAATGGCATATCATCAAGAGTAAGTGATATGCAATCTTAGTAGAGTGATATTGATAATCAACTCCACAAAGCGCATCAAAGATTCCTAAAGTTCTGGTTTGGATGCAGCCAAGCCCGTGGCATAGACAGAAATCAAAAACAGACTTTAAATCATTATGTTCTAAATGCATTGCAACCCATCAATTCTTGGGATCAATTTCCTGACGTTTATAGAAGGGCATCCAAGATTTGCATAGACCTAAAGATGTGCCTCCCCTTCCATGTTCGGGATTAGACCTAAATATGTTCCTCCCCCTCCATGTTCGTGATTAGAACTAACCTACACATGTTTGGAAATCAACTTAAGGTTTTTCTTAAGGAGTTGATCGGTAGCTTTTACTTCTTGAACACAGATTATGTCAATTTGGATGTTTTCTTGAAACATCTAGTCTTTAATAATTCTGGCTTGGATCCCATCTGTTAACAAATGATATTGATGTCTTTCATGTCTTTTGATTTTTAGGTGGGGTCTTAGTCGAGTCCTATGTTCTTTTTTCTATGGAAAGCGAGGAAGCCATTCCTCCAACTCAAGACTACCTTCTCTTTAGGGCGCAACTTAGCTTTACTTTGCTGAGCATTTCTAACATTTTGTTTAACCATAGCTAGAGATGGTGATCTTTTCATTTCCCCAATTAGTAGAAATCTCTTCATCTTGGGAAAGCCCAAGATCAAGGTTTACCTGGGAGGCATCTTGGAAGTCCATTTCCTCAACCTTTTTTTCCAGATCACTTTACTGGAGGTGTGTTGGTGGGGACTTCTTCGTTCTCCACCTCATTTGAGGAATCCTTGATAGTCTGTGTAGGATGTGAGATATCTACTAGGAAAGGGGAGAATTTACAATAGTCTTGGCATACTTCTACCAAAATTTCTCTATTTGAAGCCATGTATGCTCTCTTAAGATTATTGTAAACTAGTTACGTTTCTGACTCAACCACTATTCACTCAAACATTAGAGTAGAAGTATCTAAACAAATGCTAAAGAAAATATGGAAGAAGAGATCTAGTTCAACCTCACTCAAAGTATCCATCTTTTTCTATGAGGGCAAAGCCCTTTGAAGGAGAGACAGATTTAAAGCTCAATTTACCAAAGAAATAAAGTGTCATTTAAAGGGGTGTAAAAGTGTAACTATGGATCATGTATGATTGATTACCTTAAAATGATAATCTTGAATAAGTGCCAACAATGTATTCGATTTCACGAAGGAAAAGGTGAATAGAAAAAATTTGATCAAAGCCATGATGGGGAAAAGATGTGAAATTTATAAAGTATATGTGTGCACATTTTTGCTAAGGTTTATAATTAAATTAGGTTGAATGGTATTTGTATGGTTGAATTTAATTTAAATAGAAGCTTAATAGTCTAAGGTTGGAGGTGTGTCTTTAAGAGGAGTTTAAGTGGTGAAGGGAACTCCTAAGGGAGACAAGTGTTTGATTATCCAATTTGGAACTAGACTTCACAAGTGGTGGAAATCTAGGAACTCATATGGAAGCAAGGAAACATGTTCATTTTTTTCTGTTGGTTAGAGGAAATAAATCCAAGGATATTTTTGTGAATGATTTGCGGATATTGGGAAAAGATTTTGGGGAGAATAATCGGCCCCAACTAGGCCCTCATTGGCTCAAGTAACAAGGTTTTCAAGGCATCCAAAGTTGACAAGTCAAGGCAAGGGAGCTAGGCACCATTAACAAGGGCATAGGTGGCCAAAACACACACCACCATAAGGAGGGCCTAGTTAGCCAAAACACACAACACCATAGCGCATGAGAAACAAGTAAGCATGGAGGAGAAGGAAGCCATCTTCCATTCTCTTTTGCTTAATGGAGGTAATGGGAGTTCTCTTCACTATATATATAGTTAAGGCTATTTCTGTTGGGATAAAAGAGTGGAAACCCTAGTTCAAAAAGGAGAATGCACGTGGCGGTTTGTGGTGAGAAGGTGGGGGATGAACCTGTTTCAAACTCTAATCCAGAGGACCTCATGGCTTGCGGACCACTAAGCCCTACATGCATACATAGACTCTATGCATGCCCGGTTTACATGCATAGGCTCTGCATGCATTCTAGGCATGCACAAATTCTATGCATGCATAGATAGAGTCTACGCATCATGTCTCGGATGCATATATGCTCTCCATGCACGCATGCACGGAATGCATTCAGAGTCTATGCATGTATATTGTGCATGCATAGACTCTATGTACACTATGAATGCATGCCACGCATGCATTCATGTATCTCTGCATGCATTAATAACAAGCACGATAACCATGAAAAGTCAAGCCTTCATGCCGCCCACATAACATATGGTTTAGTTAGATATGGATTTAGGCAAACATAGACATAGACATAGCTATACAGAGATATAGATGTTGAAGATCAGCATTGGAAATAAGCAACATGTTCAAAAATTAGCATGGAAGCATTTGGCAAAATATAATGATAAGATCATAATAAAGCTGATGGATTATGCTGGGGCTTTCCAACTCTCGTCTCTCTGTATCCAAGCAACTCTCTAGTAAAACCTACTCCTCCAGAAACATACCAGTCCAACCGTGCCAAGAACAATCAAAACAGCCTCCCTTCATAAATCTTTACCTTCCATTCCATTATCATGCTTAAGCTGCTGTTTGAGCTTCATTATCATTCATTCCATTGAATGGCCACTATTAATCTCAATCATTTTGCGGATTTTAACAGGTGAGTCTCAAGCCCAAGCTAATGCATGAAGAGGAGCTACTGTATAACAGCAAAGCAAGTGAGAAATCTAACCTAGAGGCACTCAGAAGCTTTCAGTTAGACGTTAATAACAGTAAGGATCAACGTAATGCAATGTATAACAGCAAGGTAGGCGAGAGATCTGACCTAGAGGAGCTAAGGAGCTTTCAGTTGGAAGTTAAGTTAGGACGAGCTTATGGTCACAACATGTAATTACAGGTCCTTAAGCACATTTCGATAATTGAATTCACAAGGTAGTGATATATGCTAAATAGGCAGGCTTTACATGTTCACCAAGATAGGCAAAAACACATTCCAAATGCAAGGGAGGCCCATAGCCACTAAAGAGTTTATGACTACCACTTAAGTATAATTTAATCACTATACAGCACCAACCTAAGACACATAAAAGGCCCATTTTGGTACAAATCTCCTGCATAGTACACATCTCTACCTGCCTTGGTTTCTAATGCTCATCTCTTTATTTCTGGGTTCGATCTCTTAGCTGCAAACTTGCTATTAATTTTGTAAAAACCACTCTTAAAAGTGTACTTAAGATCTCTTTGAAAAAATTGGGCTCCCAGTTCTGAGAAAGTTCACCGCTTCCGTCGCTTTGTTTCAGGCTGCAGTGACCAACACAATTGATCAAAAGCTTAATAACTTCTCGTGGCCCGTGGGTCATCATCCATAGTGCTCAGTGAGCCATTTTACCTCATTCACCTCAAAAAATACATGGAACATGCATGTGATGCATCAATTCACAAGGAACACATACATTTGAGTACATGGAACACATGCATCTGATGCCATCAATTCACATGGGACACATGCATGTGCATCTGTGATGCCATCAAATGTACGTGGTACACATGCATATGTGATGCCATCAATGTACATGGAACGATTGCATGTGCCATGCCATCAATGCACGTGGAACACGGATGTCGCATGCATAATGATGCCATCAATCTACACTGAGCACATGCATGTGTGATGTCATCACTCTACACTGAGCACATGCATGTGTGATGTCATCACTCTACACAGTACACCTGCCATCAATGTACAAACTACATGAGTATGTGATGCCAACAATGTATATGGCACAGATGCATGTGTAATGCATTGAAGACTTGGAAAAGTGAAGAGCTTGAAATTTTACCTTTGCCTTCTGGGGTAATGCATCCTTATGCGAGTTTCGAGTTTTTTTCTCCCCATCCTGTGCATGGCAATCAGGACAGTAAAAGTGTTCCATCCTTTTGGCTTGCTCTGGACTCATGTTCATGCATGCTGGATGAAACCTGCATAGCCATTACAAAGGAACAATTTTTCCTCAAAAACCCGTGACTTTCTGAAGTAAAGATGGATAGCAAAAACCACCTATGCATGGCTCTTACAAAGGAGCCAAGATAAAAGATACCTGCACAAGTAATGGAACTTCAAAAGCAATAAGACACCATACAGAATACGCTGGAGGACATATTGCAAGCAATTACTAGTCAAATTTGGTTTTTAAGAATGCCCAATCACCGTAATTGTCTGCATGGAATGGCATGTCTCCTGATCCTAGACAGTCAAAGCTTCATGCAAGATTTTATCTGTTTGATGTTCTTCATAGTCGATGGCAAGAAGTTAACTGTGATAGCTGGTTTTAACACTATACTGCTCCTAAGCTTACACAGAAACTTCCATGATGCCTCTACCTCGATGTCCAATCTACACACCATGGACTGATATGAAAAAGTAATCTAATGGTATCCTGACATTTTAGCTTCTTTGAAAATCTAGCAGATCATCAATGCATGTAAAAGAAAATTTGTTTTTGACGTTCTTTTTGTTCATGGCCTGTCGTAAAGACCTAACACAACAATCCTTTTTCACCACCAAAGCACATAAAAAGCACTTGAGTATCATCTCCTTGTAAAGCTTAAACCGGGCATTACCATCATTTTTCTCAATTCATGCACATAACAAGCACTTTATTGTGTCTTGACCTCCACATCTTTGACTAGGATCAGTTACAGTGGAACGCACTTAATCAAAAAGTCAGTGGTTCTTTTAAGGAAGTTGAAGCTAAAATCTGTTGCACATGCTGGGGCTGTTTCTGAGGGCTTAACCTGTTTCTTTGGGCCTTGGTTGCCTGCTTGTAAGAGGAGTAGAATGGGGAGAGGTAGACCTCCAAAAAGTAGGCCAACTTGCTTGCTTGTGATAATTTGTGTTTGGTGCCTTAATGCTATTGCTGCCTTAATTTGCACTGATTGCTATTGCTGCCTGTTTTGGGTGTCTTGTCTCACTAGGACTCATAATTCTTCTATTAAACCCTAGCTACTAGTCCAAGAATGAAACATGCATGAAAGTGTTGGAGCTGATGCAACTGAGATCCCCTGCTGCATATTTTGGAACAATGGGAAAGCCAATCATCCACAATGCTCTGTATAGATTCAGATCAATTGGAACTAGCCTTATCACAACAACTAGAGGGTTGTGATCTAGTTTTAAATTGCTTTTAAGACTGTTAGAACTGTTTTCCTCGGAGGATCGAAATGTCACAAATCCCTAATTTCTCGGACTTATAGATTATGATTATCTTGAAGCAAGCAAGGCAATCCATGTCTTGCATGGTGGATCTTGAGCACCAGCCACTTCAAGATCTTCGGACAGCCACCCATGAACAAGACCCACTGTGATATTAGCCGTCTACACAGTGGTGTACTTTGATGGCATTTTGGATAGAAGTAAGAACTCTAAGCTATATATGCATCATGCATTCATACGTGTGCCGTGACAAGTGTTTTATTTGTGACTTTGTTTGATTTGCCTGGACAATGCCTTGATTTATTGTGTGGTTCATGAAGACAAGGATGTTTGGGAACCCCTATGGACAAGTGTGTGCACAACCCGTTTGGGTCTGATTGAGTGTTCCTCATGGGTTTTATGGTAAATATATTTGTTGTTTAAGCATCAAATGTACATATTTACCACTAAACTTGTATTTACAAACTTGTGACATATTCCCTCAATGTGACATATCATTAATAGTGCCCGCAAGAGAGCAATAATTAATGATAGATACTAAGGTTTAAACCTTAGGAACCCTCTCTCCATCGTCCGCCGTACTCGTCCGCCGTAGACAGGCACGCTCTGTCTCCTATCCTCAGAGACGGCAAACAAATTCTCTCTCCCATCCTCTCTCTCACTCGCAAACGTGGCTCCTTCATCAGCCAGGGCTTCTCTGCCTCCCTCACGTCTAACTTCAAGCACGGCTCCCTCCTCTCCCCACACCTCACCCCACCACGGCTTCCATCTTCGGCTCACACCCACGAAGACCCGAGACAAAGAGACCCCATCAGACCAGTGAACAAGAAAAAACCAAACCGAAATCCAAAAATGACAATGCCCAAAAACCTCCATCCCGCATGTACCCTACACATTTCCAAAAAAGCAAACCTCCATTTACATAAAGTTTATCTTCATTTATATAACAAATGCTCTAACGTAACTTCTTTACAGCAAATTAATTAATATGAATTAGTATTGGGCACCCATATTATAAAGTGGTTGGATTAAGTCAAAGCTTGGCTAGGCGCCTATTAAAAGAAAATAAGACTATTAACTTGTTTTTAAAACAAGGAAAGCAACCTCGAAATCGGGATCAGTTTTTAATTATAAAAACTGTTGATTTAGGCACCAACTTAGCCCAAGCTTGTCATCATCTTCTACGGCTCTCCAAGGCTAGACGATGATCTTTATGCAGAGAAGAAGCCTAGAAATTAGGTTTTACAAGTTTTCATAGCAGAAAATCAGATTTACAACACGTTTTAGTGTTGTACAAAAGTTGCATGAGCATTTATGGATGCCATACGGACATATGCAGACATTGTTTAGCTAAAACAGCCTAAATTTGCTCTAATTAGAGGTAGTCAGATTGTTTACAAGCTCATCTTAAGGGCTGGTTGAATTGGTCGTATAAATATGTAGGTTTCATTACTGTTGGGGCAGTCGAACAGAGTAATGGCTACAAAGCACAAGTTTTTGGTTGGAAAGCAACTAGATTTAATATTTCTGCAAGACAATTCGGGTTTTTGGACAGCCCTTAAGATTGACAGTTTGGCATGCAGTTAGGGTTTTGTCCAAACAATTTACAACAATCAACCAGGGCTGATTGTATTGTTGCAAGATTGATTGTTGACTCTTCTTCTTCTCCTTCTTTTGGAGTTTTCAAGGCAAAGGGATTGAGGATATGCACGCAGAGTATTCTTTGTGCAACAGCTTAGGACATAGATTAAAGATCCATGATGTCATTTTTCTTGGTGCAACAGCATAGCACGCAAGGTAGAGACCCATGGTGTCATCTTTCTTGGCACAGGACACAGGTACCCATGACCTTGTTTACTTGAAGCAAACTCCTTATGTGTTTATGCAAGCAATTATTTTGAGGCTTGAAAGACAACCATGGCGAGATTGGAGCGCTATATCTAACATCTCACGAATGGAACATATGTATGGACTTGTGGATATGCATGCAACTACCATGTGTTCATGTGGACTCTTTACAAGTTTTGTGGAACTTGTTATGTTGATACTTGGGCAAAACTCATGTGGAACAATGAAGCATGGCAATATGCCATATATGGACTTTGTGATTGAAATTCATAGAATGAATGATGGCAAAATGCCATCATCAGCTTATGGGATCATGTAGACACAATGGAATTGCTTTTTAATGGAATGTGGGAGTTGTTGACAAGTGACCACATACATCTCAAATGTTCTTTGATTTGTGTCAAGCATGGCTAGGAGCCTCTGAAGACTTTGGAAGTATGGGAAGATTGTTAGCATGGATACACAAGGTGTGTTCATGACCCAGGCCTTCTTCAAATTGCCAAGGGGATTGCTTGCATGAAAACACATTTTTAAAAAAAAGGGGTGTGCTCATGAACTAGGCCTTCCTTGATTGTTGCAGACAACTGATTTTAAGCAGAGGGATGTCAAAAATCCCTAATTTCTTAGACTCGTAGGTTAGGATTCTTTTGAAACATGCAACACATGTTGGTGTTGATCATGTGTACGGATTATATGGGTAGTGCCCATGTGTGAATCCATGCAATGAGAGATACGAAACATCGGCAATGGCCCATGTGATGTTCCAGAACATTGCACAAGGCCAACAAACTATTTAAAGATCTTGGGCAACAACGGCCACTTGGAGATCTTTGGGAGATAGCCGATGACCATGTGATGTTAGCCATGTAAACAACGGTGTAGGGATACAACAAAACAAATAGATGACACTCAAAGCTACATATGCATCATGCATTCATATGCATGCCATGACATTTATTTTATTTATATGGCACTGTTTGGGGTGCCTCGACAATGCTTGGATTTATTGCATGTGTTTTCTATAGGGCCTAGGATGCCTAAGCATCCTTGAGGACTAGTGTATGCACTAACTTATTTGGACTTAACGCACGGTGTTTCTCATGGGCTTTGCAAGTGGTAAGTATATTTGTTGTTTAAGTAAATGTACATGTTTAGGTTTATTTGTTGTTTAAGCATCAAATGTACATGTTTTTACCACTTAACTTGTGTTTGCAAGCACCCACAACTATTATAAATTATTAGATGCTTTTCGTCGGAGGACAAAGATTATTTATGTGGAAACCCTTTTGTTAGGCGCATGTTGGAAGAAAAGCAAATTATTTAAATTATTTAAAACAAGAAGAGAAACAAAAGCAAGATTCATTTAGTATAAAAAGGTGGCTTGAGGACTAGTTTTAATCATAACTGAAACTAGGCGCCAAACAAGGGATGTTTGTTGGTTGACTCCAAGCTTGCCATGCTAGATCAACCAACACATTTAAGGCACCTTTTCAATGGATTTGGTGCATGTTGTGAGTCCTTGGCCAAGGACACGTTGCTAGGCACCATCTAGGTCTAGGATCCGATCAAGTCATGTGCAAGCCCATATATGTAACGCATTTGCAAGCTGTAATGATGTACAAGGATTCCAAGCACATATTAGACCCCCCCAAACACTTGTGCATTTACGCAAACACAAAGGGGCAAAGGACTGGACATAGAAAGGCATCCCAACACCTACAGGCTGCATATATAAGTGTCAAGTTGCCCATTACTCCCATCCACAATCATCTCAGGCATATGCATGTACTTCAGCCCCCCTCGAGTAAGCCAGTGAAGGAAAACACAAGCATCTAGCATCTGGAGGTCCTACAAACATCATCACTTTTCAACAATATGTGAGAAGATTAAAAACGCAGGTCTATTTGAGCGTGCTGGTCACCTATGTGTAGAGGTTGTACCTCTCATCGCAACAACTAAGTCGTCATCTAGAAGAGGGTGATTCTCTATGGGAAGGCCACCATGTAAGGATAACCAAAAGAAGTGGGAGATATGGCCAACATCTCTTTTGAATCAATGGGGTAATGTTATCTCCCAATGCGGCCTCAGTTTAGGAGTTTTCTTGATTTGTCCAAATAGGAGAAGCCTAGCATTACGGACAGTATAGCTAAAAAGAGGTTTACCCTTCATAGGATTGGTTGCATCGATTCTCTCCCACTCACCAAGATCCCAATGAAGATATCTAATAGGACATCCACTCTACAACCTTAAGCACCAACATCCAAGGGTCACTAGATGAAGGGCAGTGCCAGGATGATCTCTTGCATGTCACATTTCAACAATCTCCATTGTGGCTAGATAGAATCAAAAACACGATCTCTCTTCTCGAACAAGGCTAACACCTGTAATGAAACTCTTGTCCTAGAGAAAACTCTAGCCACTTAGGATGATGTTGATCATGAAATGTGACAGTAATCCACTCATGAGGTATGGCTACATCAATTTGACTGACTTCCTCTGAGGTGTTGGGTAGATGCAAGTCTCCAATCCATAAGGAAACTTAAAAAAGTTTTCTAGGAATAACTTTTGATGCGCATCTCTCCCAACCAAACCACTACATATATCCAGATGCACCCAAAGGTCATCCAACTTCATCTCTAAAGAGTCATTCCACATAATGGGGTGTCTATCAACCTCATCATCTGATCTAGATAGCCTTTGTCTCAAAAAAGGTCGCATGCTTCTAATAATGGCAACTATAAGTGGAGAGGAAGATGAAACGTGAAACGTGAATTGAGCATCTAGTCTCCACCACCATGAAGTCACAAGTATACAACCCAAAATGTGAAACATAAAAAGCTGTACATCCCAATTGACTCTTTGGGAGTCACTAACCCAAAAGCCAATTGATTTATGCCAATTAATGAGAGCCCTTGCAAGTTGCAACCAAGCAAAACTCCTCACACAAGTGTGGGAATTCAGAGCCAAGCAAATTTCTTTGATGTTCAAGGTGGCATTATGTTTTTTAGGAGACAGGTTGGCAAGTGCATCTTCCGTGGTGTATCCAGTATCTACAATACTGGGGCATCCATTGTCGCGTCTTCTTCAGAGGGGGTGTTAAAATATGTGCATCTCATATGTTGTGTGGGACGCCAAGAACTAGGTCTTATGTAGGTTTAAACTTTTTATTAAGTTGGTGCAAGTCGAGATACATCTTTGTAGGTCGTGAGGCTTCATGGTGTGTGCCTATTTAAAGGCCTCCCTCCCCACTCTTGTTGATTATCCATTTACAAGCATATTATAAGCTTGATCTGCTGGCTGAATTATGTCATTCTTGCTATAATCAAAGCTTGATCTTGTCTAACATATCTCTCTCTCTTTGCCAGCTGTCCCTCTCTCCTCTGTTTTGCTTCTACAATCCTTAACACATTGGCACCTATTGGGTGCCCATTTACCGAAACAAAAAGGGGCAAAGGACTAGACATAAAAAGGCGCCCCATAAAAAGAGAATTATTGGGTATTTTGTCCCAAAGCCTCGGCCTCTATTAGCTGGTCAACCAACACCCAGCTACAATCATCTCAAGCACATGCATCATCTCAAGCACATGCGTGTACTTCAGCCCTCGAGCAAGCCAATGACGGAAAAAGCAAGCTTCTGGAGGTCCTACAGGCCTCATCGCATTTCAGCCCTTTGTGAGAAGTTTAAAAATTCACGTCTACTTGAACATCCTGGTTGCCGGTATTCCCATAGAGAATTACCCTCTTCTAGATGACGACTTAGCTTAATGAAAGAGGTTGAATGTTGTCCAATTGAGACTGAGCTGATTTTGGGTATTATAGAGAATTACTCTCTTCTAGATGACGACTTAGCTGCTCGGGATGAGAGCTACACATACATCACTAATCACAACAAAGAAGACTTTACTATGGCACATGTAACAAGGCTCTTCCCCAAGCTAGTCACCATCTTGTAGGGCTCTCCAAGGCTGGATGATCATCTTCACGCAAAGGAGAGGACTCGAAATTAGGTTTTACAGGTTTTCAAGTTTGGAAATCAGATCTATAACTTTCAAGGATGTATGGACATGTACGGATGTTGTGCGCGCGTGTACAGACTGCACTACAACAAGTACAAACAGGTGTTGAATATTGTTTGGCTTTTGTAGGGTTGAAAACAGGTTGAAAACAATCAATAATAATTTAAATCTGCCCTAGTTAGAGTATATTGATTGCTTACCAGATGATCTTCATGGCTATTTGGCTTGGTCGTACAGATTTGTAAGTTTCATTACTGTTGGGATTGGCCCACAAAGTATTGGCTGGACAGCAATGAGGTTTGATGTTCAGAAGGTGTTCACGGAGCAATATTGGTTAGATTTGATATTTGAGAAGTCCTGTGCCAAGTGACTGCAAGGCAGTTAGGATTTCTGGACAACTAAATTTGCCCTAAATAGGATTACTTACAGGTGGATCTTCAGGGCTAGTTGGATTGGCCGTATAAATTTGTAAGTCTGGACAGCTAAGCCTGCCCTTACTAGGGTTAGCGGATTGCATTCAAGTTGATCTTCAGGTCTGCTTAGATTGACCACACAAATTTGTATGTTTTGTCACTAAGAGTACTTCCTATCCAACTCTTCAAGGAACTACCAGACTCAAAGTTTGTGGATGACACAACATTTACCTCGAGGATAGATTACTTCCTAGAAGGCGTGACCAGGGCCAAAAATGGCAAGAGCCATTCTAGTGAAGGAAGGACTATGGCTTCCTCAACTCTCCAAGCAAGATGTCGAAGCCCTGTTGAAACCAAGAGGCTAGCTGGACACTACCTCTATTGTGACTCCACAGATCAGATAGGTAAAGATTGTTTGAAGTCCAAGCAGCAGTAAAAGACAAGTAACGAGAAATTCCACCGTCACCACAATGACTGCACCTGCTTAAAGCTCCTACGACTTCACGGAGAACACTCACTTTACAATTGACTAGATTCAGATGCATTTCAATTAGTTTGGTTCAGCATGATACCATCATATGTAGAGGCAATTGCATGGGCACAACAGCTCGCAACATTTTCCACAGGTTCTCAATCACTTGCAATGGCATAGCTTGGGGCATAACACTCTGTTGGCACATGGAGATCATGTGGTCTTGCAAGCCACATGTCAGGTTGATGCACTGAAATAGAAATGCAGCAACTGATGAGGCCAAATCAACTGTAAAAGGTTAAGACATGTATTCACCTCTTAATAATGCATCCTTATACGCAATAAGTAAGATTAGCAACAGCCTCTAACAATCTACCTGCTCTTGATGTATTTCACATGGTACTAATCAAGCTAGGAATAAAAGGATCACATAAATGAGCCCTAAGAGTAAGGCTATGGCATGAAACACAAGTGATGCAAGGGCAGCTCGCAGGTAAGGCAGTGAAGGAGAGTTTCTATACAGGTAAAAGTCATGGAACTAGGCACTTAGCAAGGAGGTCTGGTTAAATTTGCAAGTAGCTTTTGAAAGGTCTTAGCACTCTTTAGTAAGGGAAGTGCCCATTTCCCTTGATTTCTCTACAATTCACCACTTCTCGCAGTCAATTTGTTGCAAAAGCCTGCCTGCTTCTCTGCCTCAATTTATGAGGTCGCTGCAAACAAACAAAGGTGAAAGGCCCTCTTTTTGCAATCGTTTAGAGCAACATCACACCTTCTGGCAGCCTTCTTCTTTACAACCATTTTGTCTGTGAGCTCTTTCTAGAGAATGCTATTCTAGTTAGCAATTTACCAACATCATACAAGATCTAACAATTAGGAACATCATTGAGAGTCAACAAATAGGAAAAATTATTCAGTTCAGGAAGCCCAGGGAATGGCAGTTGCCTAGTACTATTCTCAATGACCTGACAGCTTCTATAAACTAAGTTGTTGTGCACGTCAGTCAAAATCAGACTTTCATTCAGCATCAAAAACAGTCTTCAGAAAGTCAGATGCTTTCTAGCATATACATGCGCTTATAGATTGGGTCTAATATTAGACACAATACCAATATATATGGAGTGACAATTCACAATCACAGCAGATGCAACATACCAGTCCTTACAAGCTTCGCATTGCACCATCAAGTCATCAGGGTTGTAAGGCATCTCGCATTTGCAGTACCTGTAAATAAGTGACATGTCTCTCAATTCATCAATGAGATGACGATAAATGTGTTGGGTTCTTACTAGTTCAATCTTGTGATGACGATTAGATGTGTTGGGTTCTTACTAGTTCTAGATGACGATTAGATGTGTTGGG
The DNA here is from genome assembly GCF_041138505.1 of Cibotium barometz. Classification (NCBI taxonomy): domain Eukaryota; kingdom Viridiplantae; phylum Streptophyta; class Polypodiopsida; order Cyatheales; family Cibotiaceae; genus Cibotium; species Cibotium barometz. The sequence goes on from NC_141066.1 coordinate 25,819,929, forward strand.
TTCTTACTAGTTCAATCTTGTGATGTTTTTAGTTCTTAAACAGTACAAATCTTGACTTACTTAGAGCTTATACATCTTCTCAACCAAAGCTCTGGGATCAATACATTCATCCTCTACAGCTTAGATTAGGTAACATTAATTTAAGAATGTGCTGACTTATGGCTAGAATAATTTATGATGTTATCTTAGCTAGGGTAATCTGCGAGTGTGACAGGTTCATGTTAAATCAGAATTATCTTCATTATCTGAAGTGGATAAGTGAGTTAGAGCTGGGTGGGTGAATGAACAGTTGCCTTGGCACAAAAGCACTTCTAGCTGGCTGCAGTATCGCACGGGCTCACACTGATCCCTTGATGAGCTTCACAACTAACAAATGATCAGCCCATATCCAGAAAACCAAACCAACTGCTAAATGAGCCAAAAAAAAAAAAAAAAAACACAGCCTAAAGCCGGAAGCACATTCGCAATTCTTCCAAAAACATGGCATACGCATTCATCCAACAATACTTAACTCCCCTTCGCTCTTTAAGGTGAGGTGGTCCAATCTAACGTTCTCGAAACTAGCTCTAGACATCCATTAGAGTGTTTTCTGGAACCCTACATCCCCATAGCCTTACTCTAATTTAACCTTTCATTCCCAGGGGTGATGAACATTTTCTGTTGAATATGAATACGTGGGTTTACCTTGACCCTCCTGGCTGTTGAATGTAATTAGGCAAGGCTGCATTTATCTAAATGCGGATCATGGGTCTTCCTCTACCTAACCTTGACAAACATGGCTGTTCACAGTGGTCAGGCAAGGCACAACGGTCAGCACCTACAAGGTCGTGGTATCTAAGCTTGATCCCCCTAGCTGTTGTGTTTGGTCAGCCAGTCTGCACTTATCCAAAACCAGCTCCAGGCAGCGACGATAAGTGAATGATTGTTTTTGTTCTTGAGCAGATTCACGTCGCTTTAGCTGAGAAGAAAACGAATCCCAGTAAGAAGCTTTCAGCTATTTGGTGGATCCTCGAAGACACTGTGTTTTTTTGTTTGTTTTGTGTGTGTGTGTGTGTGTGTGTGTGTGTGTGTGTGTGTGTGTGTGGTTAAGAACCCTTACACAGCAACTCGGTCAGGGGTGAAGGCCCCAGTGGCGGACTTGTATTCGAAGCGACAGAAGTAGTCGTCGTTCCCGACACTCTCGAGCTTGGTGTAATTGCGGAAGGTGTGGACGGTGCACTTGCCCTCGATGGTGTCAGCGCTCTGGCTGTCGTAATGGTCCGACAGAAACAGCTCCTTGCTGCCGTGAAACTGCCGGCGCCCACCAATGGATTCTTCCGGCCTGTAGTACCACCGCACCCTGACCCTAATATTGTTCCGGCTATCTGCTTCTATCTTTTCCAGTTTCGCCACATATGGTGGCTTCTCAGAATCAGGGGCTCGAATCAGTACACAGTCGCCAGCTGCAGAGATATAAACCCTGATTTCGCTCAAACAGCATGATTACACAGTAATTAAGCTAGTGTCGTGCACAGAAAGAAAGCGTGATTAAGCTCCTAAACACAGGACAAGATCGTATAAAGGAACCCTATGTTCGATTTAACTGAAATAAACCCTAGATTCGATCACTCAGAAAGAGAGCTTGCAGAAGCTGGAGACGCTTTTTGTGCACAGAAAGAAATGGGATTAAGCTCAGCTTAACACACTTGCTAAGCAGAGACAGTAATCTGAAAACAGTGTAGAAAACCGTGGCTTTGCAAACTTTAAAATGGATTTAACACAAATTTGCCCGTGTAGTACCTTTCACAACCTTCTGAGTTCCCTTGATTGCGTATGTTTCGAGCACTTTCTTGCCTGAAGGCTTCGATTTCGCCATGATTTTGCAGAGAATAAGCTGGACCCAAGTGAATTGGCGCTGTTGGGACCTTACTTTCGGGATTCAATTAAGCGTCCAATTGCTAAAACTTACGAGTTATCAGAACCCAGGACAGTAAAACTGCATCTTGTGGCCAGATATAAATTTAGACCGGTATAGGAAGGCATTTCGGGCAAAATCCATACCCATTTGAGGCCCATATTAGAACTAAGAAAGGAGGGGGAAATGACCAGAAGGGCGCACAGAGAGAGAGAGAGAGAGAGAGAGAGAGAGAGAGGGAGAGGGGCAAATCTGGGTGAGTTTAATTTTGCAACCGAACTATAATTGTCATTTGGGTGGGCACCTTAATCCAATTTTTAAAAGCCACTCTTAACAAGTAATTAGCCCCCTACCAAACCCAGACTATGCAATTTGTTCAAAGTTAACGCATTCTTGCTACTAACTTTAGGGCAAATTTCACTACGCATTAGGGCAGAATTGCAGGTAAACGTATGCATTCAGAGCTTAAAATGCTAGCTACAAATGATAAGAAGATTAAGGCTGTGAGTGGCGTGGGACTACGGTAATCGAGTTGCCCACATACCACAATGAAAGCGAAATTGACTGTAGGGTTGCTTTCTGCTTTCTCTCTCTCTCTCTCTTTGCTTTGCGCTTTTTTTTGCCGCTAGCAAGGTACGGAGCTTGCAGTGGTCCTGGAACCTGCAGACTCCTGCTTGTGTGTGGGCTTTATTTGAAACAACAGCTTCCTGTAGGTTTTAACTAACCTCTCTCTGCCCTACCTGCTCATCGTGTTTAACGCCTAAGCACATTGGCTCTTTTCTGGCCGTTTGCGCGGGAGTTTGGACTCTTTCAAATTTGAGCCTACCCGCCTCTAGAAAAAATAGGCAAACGGTCACAAACTTTCCAATGTCTCCCGTTCACCATGTGCATACGTATGTATGTGCATATACACCTGTCCGACTCCCTGCATATGTGTACGCATCTATGCATGTGTATGTGTGTGCAAGCGTGTGCTTATATGTGTGTGTTATGTCTATATATCATAAACACACGTGTATGTCTCTCTCACATGCATTCGGTAGAGTAACTCTCTCTTATGGAGATCTACCCTTTCTCGCACACATACATGTGCATCTCTCTCTCTCTTCTCACATGCATCTCACATACACACTCTTTCACACACATAGAAACTCTCTCTCTCTCTCTCTCTCTCTCTCTCTCTCACACACACCCTCCACACTCACTTGTCTAACTATGTGTACGCATAAGTATGTGTTTGTGAATGTGTTTAAACTTTAGGTATAATAGTATTATATATTTACTATATAGATATCTACTTTTCTTATTTTATATATTTTTATTTATCAATAATGTAAATATATAACATTATTATGTATATTTATATATATAGATATCTACTTTTCTTATTTTATATATTTTTATTTATCAATAATATAAATATATAACATTATTATGTATATTTATATATTATTATATACATTTATATTAAATTATCATATTTATAATATTATATACATATATGTGTGTGTCTTTAATTTTCTTGGTTATACTTATGTATTGTTATTATTATTATATATAACATTATATTATAATATATTAGTATGGATATATTATATTTATTTATTTAATATTCTCACTTATTATGTGTTTACATATTGTTATTATATATATTTGGGTTTTATACATATTTTTTATACTTATTTATTATATATTTTTGTATTATATTATTTATTTAAATTTTCTTCTCTCAACATATGAGAGAGAGAGAGAGAGAGAGAGAGAGAGAGGGTAGAGGGGAAGAGGCCACATATTGAGGAAGGGGGGCGAGAAAGAGAGAGAGAAGAATAACTGGAGAGAGAGAGGACCCTTCCCCCATCATACCACACTTGGTCCTCTTCCAACTGCCGTGTGTCCCCTCCCCTCCCAAAAACTTGAGCATATACATACATATATATATTATACACATATATATATTATATATATATATAAACATATATATGTATATTTCTAAATGTAAATAAAAATACACACATACATACATATATTATTAAAATCTACTTTTAATCTCTCTCTCTCTCTCTCTCTCTCTCTCTCTCTCTCTCTCACACACACACACACACACATAGAAACTCTCTCTTTCACACATGCACACATACTCTCTCTCTCTCTCTCTCTCTCTCTCTCTCTCTCTCACACACACACACACACACACTCCCACACATAGAAACTCTCTCTCTTTTACACACATGCACACATACTCTCTCTCTCACACACACACACATGCAAATATATATTTTATATAATATTATGTTTTATTATATTTAGGCACATATACCTTTACATACATATATATGTGTATTTATAAATAAATAAAATTATACATACATGTAATATTTTAATTAATTAAATTTTGATGTAGATTAAATTTTAATGGGTGGGATGCGTTGTGAGGTGTACTCACTCTCGAATAAATGCATCTTACATGTAATCTCTCTCTCTCTCTCTCTCACACATACACACACACACATGTACACAGCTACAGATACACTAAATCAAACACCTAAAATGTTAATTAATTAAATTTTGGTGGGTGGGATGCGTGGTGAGGTGTGCTCACTTTGTATCTTACATGTAACTAGTATTGAACCCGCGCATTGTTGTGACCAAGGTTCCAGAAAAGAACTATTCCCTCTCTACAACCATCTCTCTCTCTCTCTCTCTCTCTCTCTCTCTCTTTCACACACACACACACATGCACATGCACATGCACATGGCCCTCTCCCTCTCTCTGTCACGTACACACTCTCAAATGTTGAAACTCTCTTCCTCTCTCTGTCACGTACACACTCTCAAATGTTGAAACTCTCTCTCTCTCTCTCTCTCTCATATGCACACACATATACACACCTGCTCTCTCTCTCTCTCTCTCTCTCTCCCTCACACACACACATGCGCACACTCCCTCTCTCTTATTACACTCTCCCACACATAGAAGTGCTCTCTCTCTCTCTCTCTCTCTCTCTCTCACACACACACACACAAACACACACTCTCCCACACATAGAAGCGCTCTCTCTCTCTCTCTCTCTCACACACACACACACACACACAAACACACACTCTCTCTCTCTCTCTCTCTCTACACACATGCACATGTACTAATGCAAACACACACTCTTCCCCCCCCACACTCTCACATATAGACTTCCATGTCTCTTTCTCTCTCTGTGTTCTCTCTCTCTCTCTCTCTCTCTCTCTCTCTCTCTCTCTCTCCCCTCCACTCACACACACACACACACACGCTATCTCTCTTCTCACACACACTCTCCCACATATAGAAACTCTCTCTCTCTCTCTCTCTCTCTCTCTCTCTCTCTTACATACATTCATGCACACACACAAACATACTTCTTTCTCATGCACACGTGCATACACACACACACTCTCTCTCTCTCTCTCACACGTGCACACACACACACACTCTCTCTCTCTCTCTCTCTCACACGCCCCCACATCTCAATATATATTATCTATAATATTATGTTTTATTATATTTAGAGACGTATACCTATATATACATGTGCATTTATAAAATAAATAAACACATATACACATATTTTTAATTAATATTAAATGCTAGTACGTGGGGATGCAGGATGAGGTGTGTTCACTCTTAAATAAGTGTATCTTATATACAATGTCTTTTGTCTTCTCTTTTGCATACATATGTGTGTGATTGTGTGTGCACATACACGTGTATGTGTGATTGTGTACTGTCTTCATGTGTGCATGTGTCGTGCAAGTGTCTTGATTGTGTGTATGTGTTAGTGTGTATTTGTTGTGTGTGTGTACATGGTGTGTATGTTTTTATTTATGTGTATCCATAGCGAGTGTCTGCATATACGTGTGTGTGAGCATGTGAATATACTCGTGTGTACATCTATGTGTGTGCACGTGCAGGTGCATATGTGTGTGTGAGTGTGTGCATGTCCATGTGTGTGCACATGTGCTTGTGCATGTGAGTGTATTTATGTGCTTGTGTGCATGTATACACATGTGTGTATATGCAAGCTTGAGTATGTGTGCAAGTGTGCATATCTCTATGTTGCACGTGCGTCCATGCGTGCGAGTGTGTGTATGTGTGTTTGTATGCGTGTGTGCATGTATCATGTGCTTGTGTCTGTGTGTGCGTCGACCATACATATAAATCTATTTATATATACATGCTTACATACCTATAGATACACACATATATATAATATATATAAGTGTGTGTGTGTGTGTGTGTATGTATATTCTCTCTCTTACACATGCAATAATATAATATTAGAAGATATGTATGTGTGTGTGTGTGGAGGAGGGGGGAGGGGTGGGCAATTTACTTTCTAATGTATTATATATATATATATATATATATAAACGAAACTCACTAAGTAAATGGTTTGATGGTGACAACTAATTGTGAGCCCCAATGCATCTAGGCTTGTGGGAAAGAAACCCCCAAACACTTGACTTCTCTTCTCCTTTCTCCTTTTCAAAAATTCTCCCTCTCGTGTTTCTCCACGTAAAGGGATGTGAGGACTCTTCCTTTATCTTGTAAATAGATCTCTCTCTCTCTCTCTCTCTCTCAGGGACACACACACAGAGACACCTCTCTTTCTCTCTCTTTTACACCCGCACATGCAATAAATCAAACACGCACCTCTCTCCCTCCACATGCACATAATCTCTCTCTCTCTCTCTCTCTCTCTCTCTCTCTCATAGAAATTCTCTCTCTTTTACACACATGCACGTATACTCTCTCTCTCTCTCTCTCTCTCACACACACACACACACAATACACAGGCAAATATATATTATTTAATATTATGTTTTATTATATTTAGACACATATACCTATACTATGTGTATTTATAAATAAATAAAATTATACATACACAACATTTTAATTAATTAAATTTTGATGTTGATTAAATTCCAATGGCTGGGATGCATGGTGAGGTGTACTCACTCTCAAATAAATGCATCTTACATGTAATCTCTCTCTCTCTCTCACACACACACACACATACACACACATCTACACACACAACACATGCACTAAAACAAACACATAAAATTTTATAAGTGGTGAGGTGTCCTCTTACATGTAATCTCTCTCTCTCTCTCACACACACTCTCTCCCACACATGGAAACTCTCTCTCACACACATACACATACACATACACATGCAAATCTTCATTGAACATGCACTTTTCACATGGCAAGAAGGAGCTCCCCCATCTCCCCATGAACCTCATGATGCTCAGGGCACGACTCTCTCTCTCTCTCTCTCTCTCACACACACACACACACACGCACGCGTGCGCGCGTTCCTCTGTGTCTCTCTCTCTCTCTCTCTGCATTGATATTACAAATCCACGCATAGATCTATGCACAAAAATTGATTCAAACCCCTCAAATCTGAGGTACACAGGTGAGAGAGTGAGCTAACCATATTTTTTAAAAAAAATATGATATCCCAATTACAAAATTATTCGTGTACAGTAAGCTAACCCTATGAGTAATAATGAATTAATATGCAGGTTTTTCTACCACATCCTCCTGAGAGCAAGGATGGATCATCATCATCGGTAGAGCAGAACCTACAAAGCTCAATATTGTTATCAAACAAAGCTACATACTTTTTCGGTTTGGCCTGCTCCGATGGGGTTAATATTAATCACGATGATAATAATTATGATGAAACAACAGCAGATTATGAAGAAGATTCATGAGCTTGACAACCGAAGAGCAGGGTTGATGTTAATATTAATCACGATAATAATAATTATGTAGAAACAGCAGATTATGAAGAAGATCCACGAGCTTGACAACCGAAGAGCAGGGTTGATGTTGAGAGAGATTATGGATTGCCAGAAAAAAACATTAGCATTGAAGATATAACTCTTGTTAAAAAAAAGTAGGATAAGGATAAAAGCTTGCAAAACTCATTTGGTGGATCAAGATTTGAGGCGAACGGCGTTTGAACAGGCTTGTAAACAGTAAATCGAAAAATTATGTATTGTCCAGTGCCTATGCACCGAAAATCTAACTTATCAGGCTTTTCATAATCCACAAACATTACACGTACATGAAGTTGATCTATAACCTTCAGTAATCGTAGACTGTCTCGACCATACAAACCTAACAATAATCTGGGTTCTAAAAAGTAAAGATATTCCCTGTTGTTGCAAAAGAATGTTTCAATAAAAAAATAAATTAATCAAACAAAACACAAAAGCTACATAAAAAGGAAGTTTCTATATATACCATAAAATGCCAATGCTCTCTAACAATTCGATAATTCGAGATGTTGTTGCTTGTCCTTCCCAAAATGGAGGGTCTACAATTCAGCCATGAATATTAAATAGATCTTGGAAAACGATAATACCTATATTATAGCAAACGTCTAAAAACTCTACCTTTGATATCTTGTCCATCACCATAAACGAATGAAAATGATTTCCTTGCCACATCCATCCTAAGCAATATATCCCTGATATCAAATATAACACTCTCTCTCTCTCTCTCTCTCTCTCTCTCTCTCTATATATATATATATATATATATATATATATATATATATATATGTGTGTGTGTGTGTGTGTGTGTGTGTGTGTGTGCGCTCAGTAGTAGCTGGAGCCAAGCAACAAATAATATAATGGCACTGTATATAAAAGCTATCCCAAAAGCAAACAAAGACTGCACTTGCACATCTTCGGAAATATTCTCCATTCAAATGCCTACTTCATTGTACAAAGAGATGTATAAATGTCGTCTCTAACATTTGCAAGCTGTTCGGCATGCCATTTGCAAAACCTCCTTGTAGACAACATTTGTTGTGAAGACTTCATTTGAACCTCTATCATATTTCACAATATGTTTTACACACACTTTCACTGCATCAGATGATCTAACACGTGATATAGCAACGTACAGTTGTCCATGTGTGAATACTTGTGTGGCCAGATAAAGTCCCAATGTCCTTCGAACTTCTTTATTGACATACCAAAAGCTAACCTGACAGGAAATTGCCTCCGTCTCATGTCAAAAGGCAATTGAAGCATAGTAGGCATAAATGTTATCCTGGAAAAATAAAGACTCCATCTCCAATGTTTGTACCTATAATGATTTCTCCTTCTATCACCTTTGAGTTAAATTGCTTGCATATCAATCTGGTACCATTACAAAGTCCCCGTCGTCGCTCGAGGGTCTAAATTGTAGAGTAGAATGATAGGGGCATTAATCTTTAGAAGTAAGCGGTGAGGAGGGTAACCACCACCTAAGTTCAAACTGTTCAAGTACTCAATTGAATACAGTATTGCATCATTCTCGCAAGAAACAACAGAATCTGCACTGAGGTATTCTCTTTCAAGACCAGGCAACGAACTCAAGGCTAGTTCATTTATCTCATCAACCTCTAAATTTTGTGGTGCAAGAATAGCACGGTCTTTGAAGAAGCATGCATAATCCTCAACTCTCTGAAGATCTTTGTATACCCATTCTATCAAACTCAAAAACAGAGTTGCCATGGATCAACATTTGCAGTGGAATTACCACTCTACCTTCATCGTTTGGCTGACCTATAGTGCCATCCCCAATTTGTAATATCCATTTGATAAATTCATGTTCTATACCATTATAAGCACTCTGTCTAACCCGCATGTTTTGGGTGAGCTTTAAAACACTCACATATCTCCAAATATGTGACCGGCATAATGTTGCATCAACAATGTCCTCACGTGATCCCTTTGGCACAACTGGTAAGATTTGCCTGAAGTCACCACCAAACACTGTATCACTTTGCATAATGTCCTTCAATGTCCTGTCTAGTGCTTCATATGCGTACCTATGCATCATTGGAGCCTCTCCCAAATGATTAACCTTGCAAGCTGCTTCAACACCTTGGCCAATGGGCTATTAGCTTTGATTCCACATGTGCTAGAAGCATTGAGTACCAATGGGATTTTGAAACTTGAGTGAGCTGTACGGCCATTTGAGAGTTACAATGCGGCTATTCCAGACGATGCACATGCCAAGGCAACGTGTTTCTCTCCACGCAATCGAGATAGAAAGGCATTGTAAAGATAAGTTTTGCATGATCCACCTGGTCCATATCAAGGAAAAAACACCACCTTGGTTCAAAGAAACAGTTCTAAGGATAGTATCAAATGCTCTTGATTGACAACTATTAAGACTCCTTTCCATATGGAAACAAACAAATCAGCCTACTAAACAGAATCAAACATCATCTCTTCCATCAGCAAACCATTGTTTTGACAGTGGCAACACTTGATCTATCTGGAATAGGCAATCCTTCAAAATTAGCTAACCGCTTTCCATACTGGTGTAAGAGATCTTGCATGTGCAACAAAGCCTGATTCTTTGCTATATAGAATGACAAACACCAACATCGACACACCCTCTACTACTACGCAATGAATGGAAAAAATCTTCTGAAAGTTCGGCGGAGAATTTGTCCCAAAGCTGCCCAGGGTATATAGGCTCACAAAAAACCATTATAAAATGACAAACAATTGACGTAGCTGGAATCCTGTATTCTGAATTGTAGCTTCATATGGAGACACATGTACCACTCCTCATCACTCTCCACAGCATCTCTCTGGCATCACATGCAGCCTTAAAACATGGATACAAATGTCCATTCACTGTTCACAAATCCTCAAAAGATTTGCACCCTTTGCACATTCTGAGTAGCATCCATAAAAGTAATATTGCTCACGTGCACTCGGACTAACATTATACATACATCTAATCATATTTTCCCTTTTCCTTTTAGTCCATGAGCGAAGAGCCAAATTCCACACCCACTTGCAAGGGAAATCAACATATAGTAAGCTATTTGCATCCGCATACAATTGATTGGCTTTGAACCATTCGGTGAGAGATGTTCTTTGGTTTCTGTCACAACTAATCACATCACGCAAGTCATCCTGATCATTGAAAAGCACATTATTGTGCATTGGGAGATGAACATGTAACCTTTGTATATCGGGCTTTTCATTGTGCAAATCATATTGATATATGCGCCAGCATGCCTTTGAAGCAGAAACGTACCATGCATCCAGATATTGACTAACCTCATCAATAACCCCCATTTCTATCTTACAACTCTATAGTGGCTCTATCATGTCCTTTGTGTACATACTTATACAAATATTTTAGAGATGTAATGGTAGAGCATACTTCTATGTTAATATAGGCTTTATACCTCAAAGAGAGAAAAGGGTTGTATGGAACAACCCATCAACTATCCACCCTATGATCCTTTACCTGGATGAAACTACCATCATCTTGTCGCATGTAAATTGGATACCCATTGTCATCAACGCTTGTAGTCTCGCAAAAATTCCAAGGATACCATCATCTTGTCGCATGTAAATTGGATACCCATTGTCATCAACGCTAGTAGTCTCGCAAAAATTCCAAGGATACCGATGTTTGCAACTCCCATTAACCATGCAAGGAGAGTGCATTTTTCAGTTCACCACATGGTCCATGGACATTGCAATGACTATCTATGCTGTGCAACTCTGGAAACATCACCTTGTTAGGAAGTTCAGCACACACCAACATATCATAGTGAGGGATCTCGATCGGTTTACATCCACTTTCCAATATCAATAATATATGTGCATGTGGCAAGCCTCTTTTTTGAAATTCAATAATAGAAACAAATCCCAATACCGTTCCAAATATTGATTTTTTCACCAATAAGTGCATCATGTCCT
>NC_141066.1:25836599-25884099 GCF_041138505.1 Cibotium barometz
GGAGGAGAGGCGCAGTCCGAGGAGGGGGCATGCTCTAGCAGATCGAGGAGAGGCACGTTTGCATATCAGTGCGAGGAGGCACACCCACAAAATACACACACACCCACAACAGCCAAGCTCTCGGCCAACACGGCCGCATGCAGAGACCAATACAGACCCCTTCCGAACCTTGCATCACCCGTCGAGGAGGGGAGGGAGGTGACGGGGACAGGAGGCAACGCCAGTACATGACACCATCGAGGAGGGGAGGCAGGCGCAGACCAACATGGTTGCATGCATGCATGCAATAAGTGCAAGGAGGCGAGCAGAACAAAGCATGCAATATAGGGCAAAGAGGGGAGGCAGGCTTACCTCGACCAAAAGGAGGAGAGGCGCTGTTGCAATACAGTCCGAGGAGGGGGCGCGCTCTAGCAGACCGAGGAGAGGTGCGATTGCAATACAGTGCGAGGAGGGGGTGCGCTATAGGAGACCGAGGAGAGGCGACGTCCAAAAACACCTACACAACAAACACATGTTATTAGCATGGTTTGTGTTGGCTGCACAATAAACACCTGCACAACAAGCAATAGACTTCAAGAGAAAGAGAGCGAGGGGAGTTCGGAGAAGCTTACCACAGCCGTGCACAGAAACAAGGAATACACACGTCCATAACCGATTTGAAACCATTGGAAATACCCACATTGAAGGAGAAGGCGGCTGCCCTACAAACTTCAGAGGTAGCGGCTCCATGCAGCAACCGCCCTACAACCTGCCAGGGCGGCTGATAGAGAGCACAAGAGGCGTGGAATGTGATAGAGAGCACGAGAGGGGTGGAAGGAGGCAGCGGCTGCTGCGGGTGACAGAAGACTTCGTGGCATAAAGTCTCAAAACTTTATGCCACGTGGAGGAGGGTGGACATAAGCCCTGTAAAAGATATAGAGAAGAGCGAGCTGCAGAGTGAGGACCCTACCTGCAGTAGCAGCAACAAAAGTAGTAGTAGCAACAAAGTTAGCACGGCTGGCCACACTCGCGCAACAAGAGTAGAAGAAGATGGTTCCTATATAGTAACAGTGCCAGGTTTGTCTACTGTCTATACCATCTCACCTAGGATTTTCTAAATGATTTAGAATCTCCTAGTTGATCTAGGGTTTTGAAAGGCTTTGATCTGCCATAGCTGCACAGTCACAGTCGAAGAGTGAAATTGCACTGAAACCAAAGAGGGCAGTGTGGGGATTACGCCACATTTTTAAGCTTTCTTGCTTCATTTCTCAATCGATCATCTACTCTATTATTTTTGTTATATTCCAGCCTCCGCATTCGGTGGATGTTCCGCGTGTCAGTGTGCTTTCCCTCCACCCATTCCCTCAGACATGGTGACCCCTCCTAGAAGAGTATGAGGCATCGATTGCTTGTAACTGTAATTGTTATGGTGGTTATGTGCAAATCTCCACAAACACTAAGTGCAACTTAGTTAATGAAGGCATTGCCTAATTTTCTACCCTTGCATTTCCCCCAGTTCCCATTGGTGAAAACTGCCAATCCCAAGCAAGGCACTACCGTGGAGTGTCAAGGAGGTGTGCGAGCGTACGTCCCCATCTTGGACAACCTCTTCTTGTTGTTGAAGGTGGCAGACTCTTGCTTCAACTGCATCTTCTTCTTGTCAGTCAACACTCCCTTTCTCTTAACGGCATCAATAGAGGCATCGTTCTCCCCTTTCAACCTTTGCCTTTTGCACTACTAGTAGGTGATGCCTTTCCACCTGCCTTTGGACTGCCTCATTCCCTTGCCCCTTGCTTTCACATCCCTTTCTTTTGCAGAAACAATCTCACCACATCTTTTTCTTTATTCACTCTCCTAACCCTTGGTCTCAAAGACGATGGAGGTTGCAACAGTAGAAGAGGTCACAATGTAGCCACCATCTAACCCTGTTGGAGGCTGCAATAGGAGAGGTCACATGTGGCCACCATCTAACCCTAATGGCGCAACAACATCATAAATCCAGTATTTTAAATAGTTTAAGTGATGACAATGTTAGTCTCCAAAAGCCTAACCTTCTTCGATTCAGTGAAGTATTTTTTCCATGAAAGTCGGGGTGGCAACTAGGCAGTACGCATTTTTGCCATTATGGCATGGTTCCTAGTCCTCTTCTACCTACTAGGAACTACAACTTTGGACTACTTCAATTGCACATTGGAGAAGCTATCATATACGTCAAAACTCTCACTTGCGGTGGCTAGGGTGACCTTGCTTTACCATTGGAAATGGTGCTCCAGATGTGTTCTCATGCATGGCGGCATTTGTACCATCAGATAATGCTCGAAGCATCAGTTCCAGCTATGTTTTTTTTTGGGGGGGAGGGGGGTGCTCTGTTCATCACCACATTGCTTTCTAGTACTATAACCCTCATTTTATGGACAAGGGTATGCAAGAAGGTAGGGTTTGAGAAGATCAATTTGGTGATGCACTAATTCCAGTTGACTTTTGAAAGTGTCCTCACTGTCATTCAGCTAGATGGGAAGATTCATCTATGGGAGGCCATCTAGGCTATTGACAACTCAAGAATCCCCATGGAAGAGCATCCTCTGTTCTCAACCCTTTCTTGCCCAAAGGAAAATCATCATTCACCAAAGCCCAAGTAGGATCAGATGAAGCTTTGATGATTCATGTTAAGAAGTGTTTACAATTGTAGAATTTGTAATTAATTTAGCTAGTTGAGCCTTTACCCCAACTCTTTTCGCATTGGTAGATATGGTGATTCTTACACAACCAACTAAGGACACAAGGAAATAGATAGCTTAATAGGCCGCTTGGATGTGCACATGAAAGGATTAAAATTAGAAAGCATTTTTTAATTGGTGATTCTTGCACAACCAACTAAGAACACAAGGAAATAGATATGCACACACAAAAGGATTAGTTTTAATATAAATTAGAAAGCATTTTTTAATGGTGCTTCTTGCACAACCAACTAAGAACACAAGCAAATAGATAGCTTAATAGGCCGCGTGGATGTGCACATGAAAGGACTGGTTTTAATAAAAATTAGAAAGTTTTTTTAATGGTAATTCTTGCACAACCAACTAAGAAAACAAGGAAATAGACAGCTTAATAGGCTGCTTACATATGCACGCAAAAGGATTGGTTTTAATAAAATTTAGAAAGTGTTGTTTAATTATATATATATCGATAACCTTGTGGTAGGTCGTGAGCTTGTAGAGATCCTTGAAGTAGTCCAAGGATATTATGTTCATGTGCAAGACCTTCTCCAATAGAGTGTCGATGGGCTTTTTGCATGTCTGGACCTCCATGTTGCTACTCTTGTGATGATAGTGGTGGTGGTGATGGTGGTGGTTTTGGTGATGGCAATGGCAATGGCAATGGCGATCTCACCTATTTAGGGCAGCACAAGATTCTTTTGCTTTGTCACCTTCGACTTCTTCTTCATCATCAGTGCCCATGTTCTCTACATTGCCTGCTTTGTTGCAAATCAATGGCATTGCACCTTTCCTCGACGTCATCAGAGGAGCAGTAGAGCAGAGGAGGTCATGCATAACCATGGTTTGTGGCACGAGATCTAGCTTCTGTTAGAAAACATGGATCTAGGCTAGGCTACGCAGGATCAAAACTAATCAACCTCATAGTCAAGTGATTAAGAGAGCTAGAAGCTTGATAAATGATGTAAATTAATAAAGGATTAGTTCAGGTCAAAAGACACAATAATCATCTTGCATTAGAGTTGATCCAAGTACATCCTTTTATAGCTCTCATGGAGCTCCCAAATCACAAGATATGTGCACCCTTGTGCCATCCATGTGTCCATAAATGCCCACACTACATGTGCCTCCTTGCACTTTCCATGTGCTACCTTTTTTATCTTTGACTTCACCTTTTACAAATGACCATATAAATCAACCTTTGCCAATGGACCCTTCGTTATTTCTTTTTCTAATGTACATGCTCCTTCTCTTACTCATGTGACTCACTGCTTACCTTCCTTGTGCTCCATGGCACCACATCTCTCAACACCCCCCCTTGCTGCGATATTTTTAGGCTACTCCAAGGTGGTCGGATGTGAGGTTTACAACATATCATTACCCCCCCTCATTTCTAAATTGGCTAAGTAACTCAGAGACTCTTTTAGCTTGGTTACTCTCTAGCTCAGAGGTTAATTTAAAGGTGGTTAGATTGATTTCACTCCTCCAGAGTGCTACTTTGGCTACTCTTTGTTGTAGTTGAGCATTACATCATTTTGGCTTGGGTAGTGATGAATTTTGCATGCTCATTCTGCCACTTTACATCTTTTTTTCTTTTTGGATCATGGTCAAGACTCTGCCTGCTCATATTCACGACATTTACAAAGGTCACAAAATAACATATTAAAACATGTTGATGACTTTTTGGTAGCCAATGTTGGTGAAGACTCCCTCAATGAAGCCCATATCACATGAAAACACTTAGAAATGATGAGCACATGTGAGCTACCCCTTTTTTGAAGACTCTTTACACCCTTTTTTGAAGACTCTTTACACCACTTTTTTTTTTTGATACTAAGGGTTTCAACTCTTAGGGTTTTTTATCATAGCCAATAAACAAATTGTTATCTTGCAACAACAAACCATCTAGTGTCAAAGTTTTTTTTTTGTAATGCTAGATTTTTATTTCTATCAACTCCTTACTTGATGAGAGAGCTGGAAGTAAGACTCGATCACGAGACCTCGAAGCAAACCATCGATTGTATGAAGTTGCAGATTTTATCGTCAAGTTGTTCTATTTCTCTTCTGCCTGTTGTTGTTGTTGTTGATGGGTGCTGAAGACGTCTTTCTTGCTGTCGTGTTCTGCGCAGCTCTTTGGAGTGAATGCACATACTTGAGCTGCGGGGGCGCCATCCATGCTGGTGGTAAGCGAAGTAAAGAGGGGGGGGGGGGACTCTCGCCCGGCATAGTCTTACAAGAGCGCGATTGTGGGTCGCTACCTTAAGAGCTTAGAAAATTGCCTTCGATGCGTCTACCTTGCAGTAGTCCTCAATTATCTTGTTGCTGAGGTGCTTGAGCTGGTTGGTGATTTTGCCCAACCCTACGTGCTCTAATTACCTACTATGAAGTGTGCAGAGAAGCCCGCGAGGAGGGAGAAGCTTTGTGCACACGAGACTATCGCTTCTCTCTCTGTGGTACCAGAACTGTCCGATGTTTCCCTTCTCTCTTCTTTAGAAATTTTTGCCTACTCAAGTGCTAATTAGTCGGGAAGATCCACTCAGTGATGGTCACAATCCCCTGGAGATGCTTGCTGCTTTAATACTAGCGATGGTTATTGACCAAGCAACAAGGGTCAATTTTTCACTTAAACCACTCTTTGTGTGTTACTCTCGTACTATGTTCCCCAGTATTGGCTCTATTGTTGCATAGAGATGATGTAGGTCAGCAAAAGGAATAAGATTTTGTGAGTGGCTTGTTATTAAGAGAATCTATTTAAAGTTGTAATCAAGAGAAATTTATCTTACTCAGCTAACTTTCTAAAACAATTCAATTTAACATAATCCTAGCCAAACTAGCTCTGACACCATGTTTTCTTCTCTAAAACAATTCAATTTACCATAATCCTACCCAAACTAGCTCTGATACCATGTTAGAAAACATGGATCTAGGCTAGGCTATGGAGTATCAAAACTAATCAACCCATAGTCAAGTGATTCAGAGAGCTTGAAGCTTGATAAATGATGGCATATTATCCCAACCTCATAGTCAAGTGATTAAGAGAGCTTGAAGCTTGATAAATGATTGCATATTATCCCTTGCCCTAGTCGTAAGTCTACCACCACCACCACGCACACACTATTGCTAAGAGTGTTCCTTTCTCCTCCTCATAGCCATGTCATTTTTCCAGCTGTATAGGCTAGAGGACGTCGATTCATGATGATATCTCCATGCTACAACCAGTTCAAAGATGGCTAGGACACAGACGTCTTCGTTGATGTATGTATGTCCACATTGCTGTAGTTGTGATTTCATCAAATTCATTGTTAGATTACCCCTAGAATTAAACATCTTGTACTAGTTAATGTGTGTTTGCAAAGCAAGCTCTAGAGAGAAATTAAAGTGTCACGAATTTGGATTTCATCACAAAGTATTCGTCCTGTAGGTAAAAATTTGAGACAGGTGTGCTTCTTTCATTCATACAAACGAGGTGTAGACCAACTCTTCATTAATTCCCGTATATACCGAGAGTATAACTGCAGCTCTTTACTGGCAGTATATACGAGTAAATCTAAGACTTGAATTGGGGCAAATCATCTTCATCGTAACCATTTAGAAAGTAGAAATGGTTAATGGATTGCATGCTCACCAATCTGTGCATGCGTAACAAGATGAGTCACATGATCTACCATTCCAGAAATAGCATCTAGATTACTAATTCCTAGATACGTACAACAATAATCTGGTTAATATGGCTGAAAGAACTATTAAGACGATGTCCTACCCTCATATTGTCTAGTTGAGCTAAGCTCAGCTCATACTGTTAGCTAAACAGACCAGGCTTAGCTCATGCTGCCTAGCTAAGCCAGGCTTAGGAAACTTGTAGATCACAATCACTAATTTCATGGCACAGATTTCAACACTTTGGCTTGTGATGAATACATGTATGATTTAGCTCAGGATAATATCCTTCACCCGATCCATATTTGGCTCAGGCAACAAGTGTGAGGAAAAATCGGTCGCAAGAACTACTACCCCAAAACTGGAATTGGTTATTTGGACAATCAATTGAGATTCAGCCATTTAATCACTAGGTAATATAAAGGCAAGTTTCTTGCTTTCACAATCATCTTAAAAGATCATCCCTTTTGTTTACTTAAAACTTCTCTTGGGTCATTATGGCGATCCGTTTACTCATTAAGGAGAGCGGGGAGCCTTTGTAGCTTCATGGCTATGGTGATGGCGAGGTAGAGTAGTTGCATGCACGCGATGATGAAGGGCTTGTTGATGCCATTAGATGCCGGTTGTGGTGGTGGTTGGCCATCATGTGCATGGTTAATAGCAACATGCATGTGGTAGCAAAGGGATACTCCACGTGCCTTTCCCTCCAGGGAGGCGTGATGTGCACACCCACCAATTCAAGGCAGCTATGATTGTCTCCATGGTGTCAGGTGATGTTGTCAGAGGGAGAGAGAGAGAGAAGTGTGTTGAGCTGCAGTTGCCTCTCCCAGGCAATGGCGACGAGGAGGCTGGATGCTGTGCGAAAGAGAATGGGGTGGGGTGGTGGAGAGAATGAGTGCTGGAAGTTGCCGTGTAGAGAGAGAGAGGGGTGGCTATTGCAGTGTTCACAGGGAGAGAAAGAGAGGGGTGGGTGTAGCAACGAGAGAGAGAGGCAAGTGTTGGGAAGTGCAGAGACACATTGAGAGAGAGAGTGAGGTGTGATGGGCCGCAGCTGCAAGAGGGTTACCGGCTGTGTTGGGAGACAACAGCTCCTTTAACAGTAGAAGAAAGGCACTTGTGATGGTGGCTGGGCTAGCTGCTATGAGGACTAGATGAAAGTGGGGCTACTCTTAGATGCACCAAAGAGCCAGCTCCTAGAAATAGGCTTAAAGAAGCTACATAGAGACATGCGATGAAGGTGGTGGCTATAGGAGAGCTGTGACCCAATAGGCCTATGGAGAAGGCTAAGTAGAGGTGGTATGGCAAAGAATTGTGAAGACAAAGAGGAGGAGGGGGTGCTATTGAAGTAGCTTGATTAGGTTGTTGTACATACACATGCATTATACATTATACAAAAGCCCTCTAGCTAATGCAGACAAACTACAGCTAGATGAAGATCTTGGAAAACTGGATTCGGAGTTGGGAGTCACTTGAGGGAGTGTGTTGCAGTGAGCTTTTACATCTGCTCCAACAAGCCATAACATAGATGGCCAGAGAAGATATCATGAGAGGGGCTACTCAGGGACTTTCAAGACACGAGATAGGCCATGCTGCTGAGGATGATGAAGCCGTATCTAAAGAAACCTGCCTTTGAGCAGTTCTGGCACATGTAGAGCATTGCGTGGACCATTGTTGTATAACATCAACAATAATATAAAAAGGCAACAATACAAAATAGATACCTAAAGTGAGAGATCAGTGAGCTTTGTTTAAGTTAGAAGTTTCTTTTTAGAAGTTATCAACAATAATGCTACAACTCTAGTAGTAACTACAACTAGTATATATTATATATAATATTTTATTTTATTATATTTAGACACATATACCTATGCTTATATAAATATATATATTTATAAATATAAATATATACATATACATATATAATTTTAGTTTATTAAATTTTAATGGGTATGGGTGTGTGGTGGTTGTGCTCTCACTCTCAAATAAATGCATCTCTCTTTCTCTCTCTCTCTCTCTCTCTCACACACACACACACACACATGCAAATATATACTATATATAGTATTGTACTATATTATACTTAGATACATATACCTATACATATAATATATGTGTATTTATAAGTATAAATAAATTTATATATACACCCACATACACATATAATTTTAATTAATAAAATTAAAATTTAATGGATAGGGATAAGTGGTGAGGTGTGCTCACTCTCAAATAAATGCATCTTATATATAATGTCTTTTGTCTTATCTTTACAATGAGAGAGAGAAAGAGAGACACCTATAGGTTGAAGTTTTCATCATGACGCTCACCTTTTAAGACAGAGGCCTCTATGTTTTCTCTCAAGGAAATTATTAGGTGAAAGAGATATCTCTCCTTTCGAAAATTGAGATGAGAAAATTCAAAAATTGAGATGAATCGATTCCTTTTCTCCCTTGGCCCTCTTCCTCCTCTCCTTTGGCTACATGGAAGGGGGAATCACTCGTGTTTCATAAGAGTATTGATAGAGATTCAATTATCATATTTATAATATATTATTATAAATTTACTATATATATCTTTAATTTTCTTATTTATACTTATGAATTATAATATAATAGTAGTATAGATTTTATATATATATATATATATATATATATATATATATAATATCCTTACTTATTATATGTTTATAAATTATATATTTACTTACTTATTTATTATATATTTTTATATTATTTATTTTCTTCTCTCAACATACCCCGACACTCCTCTCTCTCTCCCCCCTTCTGTCCTCTCCTCCTCTCTTCTCAATACATAGCCTCCACTCCCCCCCCTCCCCCCCCCGCACAACTCCCTCTCTCTCCCCTTTCCCTCCCCCATCACACTCCCTTGTCTCTTTCCCCTACCCTAACACTTGGCCCTCTTCCAACCAAAAAACTTGGGCATAATGCATAGTACAATTGTGAGGTGATATTTTGCACAAGTAATTCTTCACAGCAGTCAACTTACTAGATATGAGTAAGAATTGATCAGCCTAGTTTTTCACATCTAAAGAACTTTACTCTTCAAGTGGAAATTTGCTCCTAGGGATTTTACCTATTCATTAGTAGCTATCCTGTAATCCCTTTAATGATCTTAATCTCAATTTTATTTTTCAAATTTTTCACGTGCAAAGTATTTAGAATCACATGATAAGCTTTTCTAACTTTAATAAGGCAATCCCTCTAATCACAAACTGATTTTGGGGGACTTTTCATGATGTGATTATCTCATCTAGCATGAAAAACTAGTTCTAGGTGTTTGGTTTAATTTTGGTGTTCCAAATCTACTCAGAAGCTACAATTTGATCCTTGTTAGCTAAGCTTAAAAAAATAGTAATCACAACAAGATTCAAACTACAATACTTTTTATGATTTTTATGAAAAACAAAAAAAGCCAACAACCTGGTTTTTATGTAGAGAAACAATGATGTTAGTTAACATCAACAGAAATCGAAATAAAAATGATAGGTTTGTTTTCCTCCAAGTTACCCAAGTACTCACAACTCAATCACCAACAAAAAAAAAACACATTTACCCCACTTTTCTTCTCGCAACATAAACCTTTTCTTCTCAACTCCACCAAAAATAGAAAATAATAAATGTAAACATGTTAGGAAGGAGTTGAGTGCTCAAAGGAGAGGGAAGAAGCAAAATTGATTCCCCGAGTAGTGATGTCAAAAATGGTATATAACCCATTTCTGCACCCTAAATAACTCTCATCCATTTACCTAGGGAAGGGAAATAGGCCACAATCATCATTGTCGTGGGATACTTACCTTGCTTTTAAGCTTGAAATTTTCATTGCCTCCAAGCTCCACCAGTGGGGTTGCGAGCTCCACTCTCCCAAGCCTCACCTCTTGCTGTCACCAACCAAGAACTTCCTAGCAAGGACACACCTCTCTCACTCTTTACACTCTCTCACACAAAGCATAGGGAGGCACATGTACTAAAAGAACAAGTTAATCCTATCAACTCTTTCTCTCTCACACACACAAGAGCAAAGATCAAGGAGTACACAAGAGCTGAATTAGCACAAAGGAGGTTTGTGTCTTTGCATTATGAGAAAAATAACTTATATACAACTAGCCCTTACCCACATTTGGGCACTCAAAACATAAATAAGTGACTAACTAGCATGAACACGGCCAATACGATGTTTATAGTGTCTCTCTTTCTCTACTCCCCTCTCAAACGATTCTATTTTTCTCTCTCTTTCTCTCTATCTTCAAGGATGAAGGAAATCACTCTTTCTATCTTTTAAATAAGTCTCTCTCTCTCTCTCTCTCTCTCTCTCTCTCTCTCTCTCTCTCTCTCTCTCTCTCTCCTTATTTGCAACGTGATGATCCTTTCTTGAGATTTAATATTTTTGCTAAGGAGATTAACTTATTGAGATGATGTATATTGTTATTCTTGAAGATACTCGCTTAGTTTTTTGCAAACTTGTGAGCATCACTTTTTGATGATGAAGATCTTTTTTAAATTCAATGATAAGATTTATAGAGAAGCCTCACAAACTCTAGTGCTCCCATTCAAATTGGTTATGTGTCCTCTTTTTAAGAGATAAGGGATTAATAGGCCTAAAGAGGATACCTCCAATACCATAAAAGGAACTAATAGAGTGGATAGCTAGATTACCTACTAATAGAGTGGATAGCTAGATTACCATAAAAGGAACTAATAGAGTGGCTAGCTAAATTACCTACTATCAATCACTTTCAAATTAAATCAAGAATATAATCTATCATATAATGAAATGCTAGTACAAGGATCTATAGCTTACACATGAAGAGTATAGCTCACACACAACTAAAATTGTACCAATAATGAAGTACACAAGGTATGCATGATATAATATAGCCATGAGACCTAGTGCATATTTATACACAAACGTGAGGACATGGGATGAAACACATATGTAGAGTAGGGTATGTGTCACACTCAAGGTGGTGGAGAAAAATGACAAATCAAATTAGGCAAGTGTTCTAATATGAAAGTCTACTTTAAAATATGATATTGCACTAAGATTTACAACCTTTAATTTATTGGAATCCTTAATCTCAAGGTTGAAATCCACTATAAATATTTCAATATAGAAACTACCCCAATTAAGAGCCACAATGGACCCTACACCAAACAATCCACACACATCTAATCTCAAGCTTTTTAGTGGGTATTAAGACCTAATATTAGTAATACCTTTGAATAGGGTCACATAATTACAAGCACAGTGGAAAGTAACTACCAAGGAAGAAGCAAAAGTCTTTAACTGCAAGGAGTCAAAGCCCAAAAACGGGCCAACCAATCATAGAATGAAAAAACTAAGCTTCCAAAATTTGACGAGTGATTTGCCTATCAAGGGCATTTTTGCCTATTAAAAAAAAACAAAAAAATATTAGCATGTGAAAAAATATGAAATGTGTCATAATTTACTTTGCACTATGAAATATAGTGCTCTAAATTACCTTTCATTTGACATAGTGTTTGGTTTTCATTTTTTTCTTGTTATATATGCATATGTATATATATTAATACATGTATTACAAAATTATTATATACATTGTTTCTAATATAAATTGTGATCTTATATACATATTATAATAAAAGTAAATTTGAGTTTCATTAATTGCCCATCATAATAACTACTAGCACCTAGGCCCTCTTCCTCGTTTCTCCTCTTCCTTCATCTCTCTTTCTCGTGAGACTTATCTATAGTGGTAACTTAGCCCTAACCAAGTCTCCTCTCCCTCCCTCCCCTTACTCCTCTTCCTCGTTTCTCCTATCCCCTTCATCTCTCCTACTCGTAAGGCTTCTCTATGTTGAGACCTTAGCGCTAACCAAGTCTCCCTCCCTCCCCTTGCCTAGGCAAACCATTTATTGCTTCCATCCCACACTCTCTCTCATCCCTACCTTTGCGGCCCACGTGGGGATGCATGGGTGATCTCCCATGGTGGTGGATCATGTTTTGTATTCCAGGAAGAGTCGCAAGGTTATAAAGGCCATTGGTGGTGGAAGACATGAAAAGATTGGGGGGGAGAGAGAGCTTGAGCTCTTGCAAGCACACACACACTCACACAATAATGTATAACACACACACACACAAAGATGGAAGGCTGAAATCTTCTTCTTCTTCTTACTCTTAAAAGAAGGCTACAAAAGATAAAAATGAAAACTCAACATAAGTACTAGAGTACTATGTACAAACAGTACATAGTGTGAACATGCTAAATAGGTGAGTTGGCAAAATAAGTTAACCATAACTCAGTTGGACTAGGTAGATGTAGTCTAGTTGTAAAATCAGTGGGGGGAATATCTGTCATGTGTCAGCTACCCAATATGCTAGTGATGTAAATGTGGAACGATCACCTAGGCGCATCATGAGTGTCAGCTTGTGCTAAGCTTGACAACTCAACATTCTCCCTCAAGCTCAATAGGTGAGCTAGCAAGGTAAGTATGCCATAACTCGATTGGAATAGGTAGGTGTAGTCCAGCTATAGAATCACTAGTGAAGATCCATGGTGTTAGCTACCAAATATGCCAGTGATGTAAATGTGGGATGGTCACCCAGGCGCATCATAAGTGTCAACTTGTGTTAGGCTTGACATCTCAACACTCCCCCATCAAGCTCAACTCCACATCTCCAAGACTCCAAGCATAGTGTGGAATTTGCGAAGCTTCTCTACTTCCCCTCAAGGCCTTAGTGAAAATGTCAACAACCTACTCCTTTGTGCTGATGTACACGAGATTAACATCTTCTGCCAAGACCTTCTCTCTAATGAAGTGATAATAGACCTCTATGTGTTTGGTCCACACATGAAACACTACGTTCCTAGCCAACTATGTACTACTAAGGTTAGATGACAACCTACCTATCCACATGCACCCTCAAATCTCCAAGTAGCTTATGTAACCAAGCTACCTCACATGCTGCCATCGCAGGACCCTTGTACTTTGCCTCTATACACGACAAGGTAACTGTCAGCGATTGCTTCTTACTGCTCCATTTGGCAACACCACTCTTAAGGGAAAACATAAACTCGCTAGTAGATCTTCTGTGTCCAAGATTCTAAGCCCAATTTGCATCAGTGTTTGCAACTATATACCAGTCTCATATAGAAGAGGCTCTAATCCACTGTGGACCTCACGTAGCATAGTGTGCACCTCACACTATCCAAATGTGGCTTTTGAGAAACCTACATAAACTACCTCTCTAACCCAACTGTGTAGTCTGTGTCTGCCTTGTAATTATCATGTAGATCAAGCTACCCACTATCTTCTTGTACATAGTGGCATTCTCCAAAATCTTACATGTTTTTGCACTCAACTTGCCATTTTGATCCAACGATACAGAAATGGGCTTACAACTAGCCATACCATATTTGGACATGTTTAATGCATACTATCTTTGTGACAACCATATGCGCTCTCAAGTGTCCTGATGATCTCAATGCCAAGAAAATATCTTAGCTCACCCAAGTCCTTCATGTCAAACTTCTTCTTAAGGAGACTCTTTGCATTCTCAGCCTCCTCTTCATTGTGTCACCCCCCAACAATCAAAGTCATTCACATAGATGGTGATGCCACAATCCCCTTATCACTCTTTCTCATAGCATCTGCTATATGAAAGCTAATGGTGATAAGATACTGTGCAATCTTATCATGGCATGTTCGTGGTTCTTACTTCAATCCATACAAGTCTTTTCATAGCCTTAACATATAATCTGGGTGACTCAAACTCATAACTAAGTGGTTGTTTCAAATATACTTCTTCTTGCAACTCACCATGCAAGAATGCATTCTTTACATCCATTTGATGTCAAGAATGCGTTCTTTGCATTCTCAGCCTCCTCTTCATTGTCACCCCCCCCCCCCCAACAATCAAAGTCATTCACATAGATGGTGATGCCACAATCCCCTTATCACTCTTTCTCATAGCATCTGCTATATGAAAGCTAATGGTGATAAGATACTGTGCAATCTTATCATGGCATGTTCTTGGTTCTTGCTTCAATCCATACAAGTCTTTCCATAGCCTGAACATATAATCTGGGTGACTCAAATCCTCATAACTAAGTGGTTGTTTCAAATATACTTCTTGCAACTCACCATGCAAGAACGCATTCTTTACATCCATTTGATGTAAAACTCAACCTTTTGACATAGCCGCTGTAATAACAGCTGTCACAGTTACCATCTTGGCAATGGGTTGAATGTCTCCTCATAATCAATGTCGTAGGTCTAAGCATAACCTTTGGCAAAACCAATCTCACCTTCTTATACCTACTAATGCTACATCCAATAGCCTTTTTACACTCAGACAAAGGCACCGATTCCCATGTCTTATTTGTATCCAATGTAGCCATTTATTTATCTATGGATTTCTCCCAATATACATGCCCAACAACATTCTTAAAACATGTAGTTCAACCTCCTACACAACCTTTTCCATGTATGCATAATCTTGAGCTTCATAACCATCATACATCAATCTCTGAATAGGGTTTTTGACCTTATTCGACCTACGTGGTCGTGGATCTATCCTTGGTGTTCTTGCGGCTACCTTCGCCTTCCTTGCACTAGATGTCCTAATAGCTGGTATCCCAAACTCCTCATCAAGGCTCTGCTTGGAGCCACTAGATTCTCCATCAACATATGAATGCCCTACTGAAATGTCAGACATACCAAGAGACTCATCCACCTTCTCTTTATCTTTATGTGATGCACTTGCTGAACCTATAGGATTGACTTTCTAACACATCATACCACTCCATGGTCTATCAATAGACCCCTTACTAGAGGACTCTCTTGGTCCAGTCAATGACTATGATTATTGAACCTGCAGGGACTGACTTTTTGATGCAACCTGCCCCACTACTAGAGGACTCTCTCGGTCCACTCAACGACTATGATTACTGACCTATATTCTATGCAACCACTTGCTCCTGTACATCATCCCTAATCGAGTCTCTTACAACATCATATACCAACTACTCATCTTATTAAAGACAACATCCCTACTCACCCTCATTCACATGTGATAGGGTTATAACATCTATACCCCTTTTGCTCAAGAAGGGAGTAACCAATGAGCACACATTTTTTAGCCTTTGAATACCTTCAAGTGTGTGAAAAATCTAGTTTTTTGCCAGTATACTTCTCCTCTAGAGTCACACCATACACTGCCGACTGTGGTTTTCTATTTTTCTACTAGTATACTTCTCCTCTGGAGTCACATAATGCACTATTGCTCTGTGGGGGTCCTGTTCATAGTGTAAACTACAGTTGCCTAATAAGGGTGAGGCATGCTCTTCTCAGTCATCAATGCACAAGCTACCTCTGCAATGTGCCTATTCGTCCTTTCAACACCATTTTGCTATAGAGTATATGTGCATGTGAATTGCCTCTGAGTTCCATGCTTTCTCCAAGTACTCACTGAACTCATTGAAGAAGTACTCTCCCCTCCATCTGACCTTAGACACTTAACCTGTAAAACTAATTACTTTTCATCCAACATTCTATAGTTTTGAAAGTGAGTAAACACTTCACTTTTCTCTTTCATGAAATAAACCCACACCTTCCTTGTGTGGTCATCAAATGAAAGATACATAGTAACGACATCCTCCCATTAATGTTGCCTTTGTCGACCCCCGTACAAATGAGTGCACCACATCAAGTGCTCTCTTGCATTCTTGTCATATATACGGAGATACATTCTTTGTTTTATTTTTAAAACTGACATGCTTCACATACTTTATGCATTCCATCTACCTTAAACTTTGGCAAACCTGTAACAATTTTTGAATTTTGCATAGACTTCAATCACTGCTCATTGACATGACCAATACATTTATGCCATATATCTATACCGACCACAATACCTACACCTTATGAAAACATAGCAGCTTTCACCTCAGGCATGCTTACATCCAAAGTAAACATTCTATCCGCTCTTTTGCCCTTTGTAACCAATCAATGTTCAACATAGCAACCCTCAGGGCTAAAGCATACCTACAATTTCTGCTCAACCATCTACCCAACCAATAGAAACAATTTTCTTTGTTATGTTAGGCATATGAAATACATCAACCAATTACCTCAACTTACCATCCTACAGCCAATGACACATTCCCAATGTAAGCAATAGAATGAGCCGTGTCATCCCCCGTCTCCACATAACCTGTTTTTCCAAAATTTTGACCTCTCTAAAATACTCACCACCAACATCTTTTCTTATAACAACCAAGAATATGCAAATAGATAATTTTTGTATGCAACCAACACAAAAATATATGTTGTAACTCCTGTAGTGGTACTTTTGTGCAACCTATATGTCACAATACGATCAGAGTACATGTACACACCCCCATAATCAATAATACATGTGCAATCTCTATCTCGACACCCAAAATACACCGCTGCACTGTAATAACCAGGGTTCATACTAAAACAATTTCAAATCAAAACTTCATAGAGTTCTCAAAAAAACACGTTGCAGTGGCTTAATGGAGGTTGAAACGCACCTAAAATGTAAATCTAGCTACAAAATTATAGTACAAAGTACTAAGCACCTTCACGCCTGCGGAAGACAGGTCCTTAATCGGAGATCTATAGCTCCCAGAGCTACCTCAGAGTGTCATACCTAAACAAGAAGCCATAATGTGAACATGCTAAATAGGTGAGATGGCAAGATAAGCATGCCATAACTTGGTTGGACTAGGTAGGTGTAGTCCAGCTATAGAATCACTAGCGAAGATATGTCGTGTCAGCTCCAAATATGCCAATGATGTAAATGCGGAACGGTCACCCAAGCCAATCATGAGTGCTATCTCATGTTGAGCTTGAGATCTTAACAAGACATAGCAAGGTAGAAAAGAGAGGCTATAAAAGTGCGTGATTAAGAAATACTTGGAGCAATTCATGGTGGTTTCATAGGGTTTTGTGGGGATACAAAGTGTGCTAGAAGTGCATGCAAGTGTGCTCGAGCTATGTAGAATTTCACTATAAGTTAGAGACCTTGTTATGCAGGTGTGATTGAGTAAAGTCTATAGAGTATAAGGGAGGCTCCTCTTTGAAGGTTAAGGGTTATGTTGCAAAGATGGATTGAGGTGCATAATTGAGGACCCCTAAGTTCTAGCCCAACCCCTTAGTGGGGTGAAACATTGTAGAAGGTGGTTTTTGAGCATGGCATAGTCTATATTGTAAAAGCTTTTAATTTTGGAATCTCCCTCATCTTTTTTTCACACTTGGGTCAAGTTCCCTAGTTCACCAACTAGTTGGTCTGCTAATGCACCAAACGATGGTAGGAGGTGGGTTGGGTGGCCTAGCTCACCAGCGATGGGAGGAGAATGCAATTGAATAAAGGTCGAGGATATAAAGGTCAGGGAATGCTATTATATCTCGATGCCCATGAGGCTAACTCCTAGCAAGCAAAATGGGTAGTATAATAGCATCCATTCGTAATGGTTCTTCAAGGACGAATCATCCAAGGTGGCATGGCACCTACAGTTCCTCGCAATAGTAAGTTTTTAGTCATGTGTTATGGCTCACCCTAACCCCTCTTGAAAGACATCCAACAAGAGATTACCTGGTGAACCATAAATGTCGTGAGGATCTTTCCAATGGCCGAGCTCGTAACCCTTGAGGTCTCCAAGCTCTACAATTCTTTGAGAAGAAATTCCACCGTGCCTCCCGCGAACGTTGTCACAGTGCCATGTTGCACTATGGGTTTCTCCTCCGGAAGGAATAAGAAAAGCTAGTTAGTGAATTAAAAGGTTAGTGGTTTATTGGGAATTCCTAACAGGGTGTGGGGGGCTGGGGTTTTTTGTGAATGATTGCAGTTTTATATTTGTGTGAGCATGTTTTTTTGCTCACTTTGTTTTTGGCAAATCATAAGCAAGGTTACATGTGATTTTTGTTAGTGGGGACGCTAAGAGATATTAATAATGGGAGAGAAGAGAAGGAAGGATCCGAAGGAATGTAGACATAATCATCATAACAATATGGTGATTCTTAGTTCCTCATTTGATTCATTGAAGTGACATTCATCATTTGAAGAAATGAAGTCCCTTTGTATGGCAGGATTCATGTCAAATGTTGTTGAGTAGGACCTATTTCTGCATGCTTCTTCCCATGTGATTTTCATGCTTTTATGTATATTTAAGTGATTTTATGAAGCAAATATACATGAAGTACAAGAAGTGAGTCATATGGACTCTCATTGAACTGCTCTATGTTGAAGTAGCCATTGGTTGGCGAGGATTGAAAGAATTACTTCGACTTCCGAGACTAATATAGATATCTTCACACTAAGGATTGGAGATCATTGATTTGTGTGAGGATGGTAGCGTCATTTAGAGAGGTTTGTAATTTGAAGGAAAATTCCAAGCGATAGGTTATACCATTGACCAAGCTTTCGCACATCATGGCTCCCCCATCCAGAGATGTACCTAGAAGTTGTCGAGATGGTGAGGCTTTGGTGTGTGCAAATGTTCTCTGGTGCATGAGAATGGATATGTACACATGGAGCAACTGCTACATTAACATAGCCAAAAGAATAGTAAGCTATAAGCTTAACAAAATATAATGGCTATTCAAGATCCTTGGGAGTTGCTTGTGATTTTTATGACTTCTAGGTAGGCCATATGTGTGACTCCCTTGTGTTTGTGTTTTTTCTTTTTTGACTACCACCTTATGAGAGCAACAGGTTCTTGTGGCTACTCTCCTTTTTGAGAGAATAGGTTCTTATGTCTACCACATAGCTTCTACAAGCGAAACCGTTCTCACGACCGAGACGACGAAGCTAATGACAAAAGTGTTTCTCTGCTCGAGTCTCAGAAATGAGCGTGCTCGTCTGACCCTAGCTCGAAAAACAAAAAAAAATAGCTTCTGCACTTACGCTTCACATCCAGAGGGGTGAAAAGAGCATTGTGAGTTTGTCTTTGATGCACTCATAAGTCTCTGTTTGCAGATGTGGGAATTGATTCTTGAATTTTTGGCTCAAATGTTATCGAGGCGGTAGGTAAGACTGCTGGTTTGTTACCATTAGGGTTGCTTGAACACACAAGCTCTTGTGTAGATGCTAAATGCACGAGAGTGGTTTTGTGACTTGCTTATTGTTGCTTGGGTTTCCATTCTTGTCGAACTTTAGGTGGAGCTGTTGGGGTTAAAGTCGATAGTAGCAAGGTTGTCTTCACTTTGTTGGCTTCTGGCAACCATGTGATGGGATTACCATCAAAGTATCCTTGTTGTTGAAGCACGTGCACATGCACCCATCTTTGATGAACATTATAAATTGGTGGCTAATGCCTTGGGTGCTGAGGTTTGTTTCTTTGAATAGGCTTAGGGGACTTCTTGATGCGCTTGGGAATCCAAGCTTCGGTATTACTTTGGTAGTACCCTTGTGCTTGTAGTAATTTTTTTGGTACCCACACTTGTTGACTTGGTGGAGTTCTTTGAGAAACTCACATAGGCTTTTGTGGACGGTGTTGTGGAGTGTTTTTATTTTTCCTTGGCCTCTGAGTGCTGCGATGAGGAGAAGAGCCTTTGACTGTCGAGGCACCCAAATTTGATTGGCACCTTCGTAGTAGCCTTGAGCTACAAGTAGCTGCTTCTCCACCCACATTTTGATACCCTTAAGATATCTTGATTTTGGATGTCTTGGTGGATTTTTCTCTTTGGTGGAAGTGGAAGGTTTTGGGTTCTCCTTCACATTGGTTGGTGCTGAGGCTGCAGGTTTGAGACTTATGGGTATTTTTGATGATGCTAGAGTCTCTTGTGGAGTGGCTGTCGATGGATGAGGCTTTCGAGCATGCGGTTGTCTCCTTTGGTTAGGTTTGTCGATGAAGAGGCATAGGCTCTAGGGCTTTTCCTTTAATTTCCTTGTTAGAGATAAATGGTTGTATGGGGAGAACTTCTTCAGGAATAGCTATTGATTGCGAGGTTTTTGCATCGAACTTCGTTTAGTGATGATGGGGTTGAAGGAGTAGATGCTTTATCAGAGTTGGTCGATGGTAGGTGTGTAGAGGGGCTTTCGTGTGGAAGAGGCTTGTAACTTTTTGTATCCAACATCATAGAAATCCATTAGGGTTGGATCCTCTTCCTTGTAGTATGGTATTGTCAACTTTGAGTCGTTGACCATCATGACGACCCTATCACTGGCCAAGCACAGTGGTGCTTGGGTAGAAATAGTCCATTTATGCCCCAAGATCAAATCTGCTGCTTCTAACGCATACTTAACCACCAAAAACTTGCAAGTAAGGGGGTTAGTTTCAACATACATTGTATGTTCAAAGTACCCCAAACACGGCATGTTCAAGTCTTGTGTAAAGGGAATTCTTTCAAGGAGGGTTGGTTGACCTAACAAATCCCATAACTCTCGGGTCACGAGATTGTATTCTCGTGTTGGATAAAGCTGTGCTTGAGCTATGGTGATTTTATTGGAAAGTTCCAATCCAACGAGAATCCTAGGGATCTTTTCAGTAAGATATGTTAGAAGTTCCAGCTCCTCCAAGGTCTCTTCCTCCCATAATAGATTGTACAATGCCTGCAGGAGTGTTCAAGGTGACTGTTTGCATGGATTCATCAATTGAATACAACGAGTCACGTATCCAAGTTCAACCAACGATGACATCATACTCAAGGGAATCTAGGGTAACATGGAATGTAAATTCCACACCTCCACCAATTGTTTGACCAATTGTTTGAGTAGCATAGCTAAAGTAACCGGGAACTTCAATGTTTTGTCCATTGGCTCCTGTTGCAAAACCATTGTCTATATGGATTAGCTTAGGTTGTCCCAACAATGACACCCAAGTGTCTATTGTCATGAAGTTATGACTAGCTTGAGAGTTAATAAATGTCCGTTTATCATTACCTGTAGGGAAATCTAACCATACCATGATAGAATCTTTAAGAGAAACCATGGATGTTTCAGTTTGTGTTTTTGCTTCAAATCCCGTTTCTATTTGATATTCCCATTCACTTTTGTCCTCTTTTTAGCTCTCAACTTTTTAAAGAGTACCCAATGTGTACAATGGCACACTTAGTCCTCTGACGATTCTAAATGAGGTCTGTTTGGAAACTTGTGAATCCTCACAGTCCGATTCTATGGAGCTCTTTATGTCTTTGTATGACTCATGTTAAGCCCTTAAAGGTGCAAGTGCTGATGTTATGCTGGCTTCACCATGAGAGAAGAGCATTCCTCCAAATGAGGTTTTGAGAGATTGCTTTAATTTCATAAGGGATTCATCAAATTCCTCACGTGCTTTCTCAACCGCATAATTCCTACAATCTGTCTCTAATGACTCTTCTGTAGAGAGTATGTCTTCCTCTTGAAAGGGGAAGCAGTACTCCTCCGAGTTTAATATTTTACTTACTTTTTTAGGATTGGCATTATGAGGTTCAATTACAACTAGTGATCTTGTAAGACACTTAACCAT
This sequence comes from Cibotium barometz, assembly GCF_041138505.1. Classification (NCBI taxonomy): domain Eukaryota; kingdom Viridiplantae; phylum Streptophyta; class Polypodiopsida; order Cyatheales; family Cibotiaceae; genus Cibotium; species Cibotium barometz. Next base: position 25,858,419 of record NC_141066.1, read on the forward strand.
GCTAAGCATACTCTCCTGAGCTTGTTTTTTGCATTCCACATATGTCATGTGATCATGATTTTCAATTTGGGGTAGTTAGGCGGGTTCGACATACTAGAACTTGTTTCATTTTTTGACTTTCTTTGGATCATCAATTTTTTATTATGTTTGCCCATGCCACGAGATGAAATTCTGGTTTTTGTATGCGGTGTCGCACATGTGGGTGTTGTGGTTTGACTGGTGGCCGTTGAGGTGGGTGTTTCTGCATCATGTGTAACTTTTGGCTCTTTTGGGTTTATGTTCTTCAGAGGCTCCTTTTCCTTGTCCTCTTTTTCAACCTTGGTTTTGATAGTTTCAGTTTTTGTTTTTGCTTTAGATCCCGTTTCTATTTCATATTCCCATTCACTTTCGCCCTCTTTTTAGCCCTGATCTTGATAAGGCTAGGAGTTGTTCATTATGTACAACTCTATAATCATTCACTCCAAAATTTTAGCATAATTCCTATAATCTGTCTCTAATGACTCTTCTGTAGAGAGTATGTCTTTCTCTTGAAAGGGGAAGCGATACTCCTCCAGGTTTTATATTTTGCTTGCTTTTTTAGGATTGGCATTATGAGGTTCAATTACAACTGGTGATCATGTAAGACACAACCATGGCATGCTCTCTTGAGCTTGTTTTTTGCATTCCACATATGTCATGTAATCATGATTTTCAATTTGGGGTGGTTAGGCGGGTTCTAGTTTCTTGATTGGTCTATGCATTATAGTGAGTGTCGAATCAGAACTTGTTTCATCCTCACTAAGTGACGTTCTAGAACTTGTTTCATCTTCTGACTTTCTTTGGATCATCAGTTTTTCATTATATTTGCCCATGCGATAAGATCAAATTTTGGTTTTTGTATCCGGTGTCGCACATGTGGGTGTTATGGTTTGAGTGGTGGCCTTTGAGGTGGATGCTTCTGCATCATGTGTAGCTTTTGGATCTTTTGGGTTTATGTCCTTCAAAGGCTCCTTTTCCTTGTCCTCTTTTTCAACCTTGGTTTTGATAGTTGGTTGTCCCTTGTTTTTCTTGGGTTTAGAAGGTTTTGTTTTCTCTTTTGGTTTCTGCTTTAAGGCATGTTCTTCTACCCATTTCAAAGTGTTATCTTTTGCATTCTTTTTTACACTCTCTCGTGCCTTGGCTTGTAAGCGTGTAAGCACATTCAAGGGTACCATGGATAATTTCCCATTTTGTACACTTAAGATGTTAAGAGTTGTATTTTGTGAGAAAGGTTGCATTGAAGCAACACATCCTGGGTAATCTTGGAACATGTGATCAATGCCACATCGTTCACACATGGGTTGCAAAGTATCAGTGTGACTATGGGCATAGAAGTATTCCAAACTGTGGAGTTTGCCACTTTGTGAGGTCCACGACAATAGAAACACTGAAGTGTTTGCTTAATTGCTTCCTGAGAGCGATTTCTACCCTTTGGATTGTTTCTGTTTGGTGCACGGAAGATGGAGGTTTTGAGTCAATTATTGATGAATTGGGACACTTCGTAGTATCATGACCAAAGGATTTACAGTATATGTAGTACAGAAAAATAGGTGCCTTGTATGCATAACGGGGATTGGTATGGTCGTAGTGATTGCATTTTACACAAGGCATTTCGTTCCTCACTTGTAGAGGCATTAAGGATGTTTGGCTTTGAAGGATTTCATCCTCTCTTAGAGACATTGATTGAAAGCTTTTAAGGCTGCATAGAATTCGGGGGATGACCATTCCAAGATCGATCGTTCTTTAGCCATTGCTTCACTTGGTTTAGATGAGGAACATCTTGTATCGTGATCATCTTCCATCATGTTGCCATCATCTAACCATATTACTTCTTTACAACATCGATAGAATGTTTTCGGGTTGGATACAATGATCAAGTTGTGTAAGCTGTTATTCTTTAAGCCCATCATGAAACATCTCTTCAATTGAGAATCGTTTAATTTCTACCATGACTCACATCGCGAGTCCAAGAGTTTTATCCAAAGGATAAAAACTCTAATGGTTTCGTTTGGTTTACACTCAATTGAATAGAGTTCTTTCATTGTACTCCACCGATCACCTTGTCTTGAAAAGCCATGGATAAAGGCTGACTTCAAGGTTCTGAAGTTTGTCTTGATCGTTGGTATCAATGTGATTTGATGAACCATCAACTAGCTTTTTTCTCTAAGCATAGGTTCAACGCATGTACCTTGGTGGGACAGTTTGGATTTTCAAGGCTTCACATCTCTATTCAAACATTTGAATGAATTGAACAGGGTCAGTTGTTCCGGCATATTTGCACATAATTTTAGAGATCTGTACGGCCGTAATTTTGTATGAGTCATTGAGGCTATATGTTGGTGCTCTTGATGGTAGGAACTCACTGAGTCCTTGGGCTACCCCCCTTCTTAGACTAGTCAGTATGTCCATGGTGTGGGCATCCAGGGGTTGAAAAGGGTTGGTATCTATAGGATTTGTGGAAATGTTAGGTAAAGGACCAAAGCCCAATGGGATTGAAGAAGTGACAGGGGGTGCAAAACCCGATGAAACTCTTGTTGGTTGCATGGCAAATGGTATTGGAAGTTGCAGTTGGGACATAGATCTCAATGGCTCAAAGATGTCAGCCATTGGGTTCAATGAGGGTGTCGGTCCACGTAGTCCCCCTCTATCATTGCCATGTCTGATTGCCTAATTGCTCGTTAATGAGCAAGCACATGTGTGTTTTTTTTTCTCATAGCCCGTTGTTGTAGCCTCAAAAGGCCTGGCGTACTGTTCGTTGGGTCAAACGAGTGTCTGTTTGCCCTAATAAGCTTAGATACTACACGCACGTCAATGACCTTAGGGATATTTTTTTCGAAAAAAGTGCATGGTCGTAACTTCCCAGATGGAAGAGGAGGTGCTAAAACCTATTTTCCATCACAGTCTCAAGATGAAAAGCTTTTTTGGGAATTTTTTCCTTGTTTCGCAGCACGGTTTTCAGGGTGTTCCAAAAGGAATTTGGAAAACTCTGTATGAGAAAGTTGTTGTATTTTTGGAGTACTACAACTTTATCTCTCTCAGTCGTTCGTGATTTTTCGTTTAGACCCTCAAAAAGTAGCCCGAATATGGTTCGAAGTCGTTTTTGTGCTTTTTTGCGACTGTGCTTTTCGGCCTTTTTTTGCCTCGATTTTTGGGTCGAATTTTTAGGCTGCTTTGGTCAGAGGCCAAAACGATTGATTTTGAATTCGTACAATCAAGATCAAATTTGAAGAGCTTGATGTGTCGGCTTTCCAATGAGCACTAGAGCGCCTTCATCGGATTCACAGTTTAGGAGATACGAGCCTCCAAACAGGGGTGTTTTCCAGAGTCGTGAGCTAGCAGGGTGATTCACGGCGTGAAGCGGACTTCACGGATTTTATCAAATTTGATTTTATTTTTTCTTGGATTGTTTCACGCCGTGAGATACTTAGTATTCCACGCTGTAAAATGGTTAGGGTTTCACGCCATAAACCGGACTTCATTCCCTCTTTTACACTAATCAAAGACTCTAATTAACCACTAATCTCTAATTAATTCACACAATTGAGCACATCATTGGATAGAGCAAGGGAATGCTAAGCTATGTGCATCAACAAATGTGTAAATTAATCTAAAATAGGAGATTGATTAGACTCTTAATTTTGGTCTCTTCTTTTAAAGCAAAATTAAGCAACGAGAGTCAAATTCCTCCAATTGATGAAGAAATTGATGTAATCAGGAGTTTTAAAGCATATAGATGCTCTCATCAAGACACTCAAAAACACTAATTTCAACTACTTACATGATCAATTTGGACCCCAATTAACACATTTTCTAAAATTTTTTGCCTCTTGAACAAGATTAATCACCCTTAATGACAAAAACCAATTCATTAAGAGAAATTAGTCGAATTCAAGGATTTTTTTATGGTTTTGAATTTTGAAGGATTAAGCTACTCCTAATTCTTGCTAACACTCTAATGCAAACAATTTCAACAAAAAACACAAATTAAGCTAAAATTAATGATTTTAGTTCTATGTTTAACACTAAAGAGAGCTAACATTTACTAAAAATTGCATTCTATTGCATTGTTCGATGTAATGGATGCAAACTAAGCCTAATACAAACTATGTGCAAGTCCTAAGAACATTAAAAATCACATTAACAACAACAAAAATAACAAATTTAGCTAAAAATTTAGCAAAAAAAAACATTCTTTACAAAACAAAAAAGAGAGCTATTTCTCTCAAAATCACACACAAATCTCCATCAAATCCACATCTTTTTCATGGAAAACCATTAATAAAGATAATGGGTAATGCATAGATTAGAGGAAAAATGATGGAAAAAGCCAAGGAAGGGCTCCTCGGCGGTAGTGACGCCAAAAATGTTATGGCTCACCTTAACCCCTCTTAAAACACATCCAACAAGAGATTACTTAGTGAACCGCAAATGTCGTGAGGATCTTTCCAATGGCTGAGCTCATAACCCTTGAGGTCTCCAAGCTCAAACTCCTTGAGAAGCAATTCCACTGCGCCCCCTACGAGCGTTGTTACACTGCCAGTGCACTACAGGTACTCGTCCCTCCTCTCACCTCACTTTACTCACACACACTCACTAGCATGCATTAAGGAGAGAGATTAGCAAGAGGATTAGCAAGAGCAAGACTCAATTACACAATGTAAGAGTATATTTTATTATGAGAGAAATTCACTTATATACATGGCCATAAGTGTTCACACTCACTTCCAGGCACTTTAGACTCATAAGAGACCCAATGCTATTACAATGACTACTCTCATATATATATCCATGAAGTACATCACTTGGGACTTCATCCTACATGCTGCCACATGCTCTTGGAGTGGGAATTGCCATAAATACTCCGTCACACCATTACAAGCGCCATCCAAAGATTTGGACACCATTGCTTCATATCTTGAATGTGACCCTTTGGTGTATCTACCTTGACTCCTTGATGTAAGATAATGGTAGTAGTTCTTGTTAGCCCTAGGAATGGGCTAACATTTGATGGGAATTGGGTATACTTTTTTCTATCACTATATGTATAAGTGTTCTCTCTTTAAATATATGTGTCTCAATATATAATGTTTTTCCACTAAAGAAAGAATGCATTTCATTCTCATGTATCGAATGTCACTTAAAAGGTATAACTGTAAGATTTCTTGTCAAATGAAAAGCAATTTTGAAAATTGTATGTCACTTCAAATTTTAAGGAAAGTGTCAAATTTTGGCCCTGGGTATATGCAATCAACTTAATTTTGTGATAATCATACTTGTGAACAAGGAAAATTCAGTAGGGTAAATGCTCTATGGAAAAAAGACTCCCCTAAACAAGGACATTGCCTCAAACAAGAAATGGCCAAACTTTATTTAAAATTTTACACTTTCCAAGAAAAAGTGCTTACGTCTCCATTTGATTCAGCAATTTTCAAACATCTACTTATGGAAAAGGAGTTTTTTTTTTGTCTACCTTTGTTCTTTTAGCTAACCCTCTATAATTTGAACGACAACTACTTTCATTTCGATGGCTTGCCCAATGCCCTCAATTATGCCCAATGCCCATGGACGAGGGATCTTCATCATCCATGTTCGTGCCCATCTAGTCTTTATAGACTTATTGTTTTGCCAAGAATTGTACAAAACCCCTAATCCCTGTGCTAAAGAGATTGGAGGGACATACTACTATTTTTTCCTGAAAGTGTAAATTTATGTTAAAGGGTAATTTTTTTCCTCCCCTTTTTCTGAAGGATAAGCACCCCATGCTTGAATGTTTTGGCACAAACATGTATCTTACTTTCCAAGCCTTTATGGAGAGCAAATGGATAGAGAGATTTTTGTTGAGAAGGCAAATGAAAGAATGTAAAAAACCATCACTAGAGTCCATTCACCATGTTTTCAAAGGACCTTTGGTGTTTTGTTTTTGAGAATTTCCCCAAGTTGTTTTTATAGTAACCAATTTACCTTAACAGTTGTGCTAGTGGGTTTTCTAACACACCAAGGGAGGACTTATTGTTGAGCATCATAAAATTCATGTGAAAGAGAGTGCTAAATGGAAGCTATGGTGGTTTAAACATGAGAAATGCCCTAGTTAATGAGAGAGAGAGAGAGAGAGAGAGAGAGAGAGAGAGAGGGGTACTAATCACATGACCATGACTTGCATTAGAGATAGTGACATACAACCATCATCTTACATCCACACGCGACCTTTACATATACATCAAAGAGATAAGATCTCCTTTTTACTCCACATGTCCTGTGCACATGCTACTTGCCATCATCCACATAAATGCTACACATGTCTTTTGCCCCACATTCATTGAACCCATACACATGGTTCTCACATACACCCAACCATACATCATTTCCCATATCCTAAGGTTGCTACCCACACATAAAACATAAGGAAATTGACATAGACATGACACGCACACATATAGTACCACATTTGGCACCACATTTTTTAACACCCCCTTGCCTTGGTGCCCAAATGGGTCTCATCCCAAGAGTAGGACACACATACATAACATGACATCACATGACATTCATTGCCCCCCCCCTCCCTTGATGGAGACACATATAAATCCCTTAGCCTACATCATCAATAGCTAGTGGTGATTACATCAACATGACATGACATCATGGACATGAACCTAGACATCACCACATCTACACACAAGGGTTGCCCAATCCCAAGGTTGACATAGACATCGTCATAGACATCAACATAAACACAGACATCATACATGGGGACATTAGCCCCTATGCCTCATAATGGGGTGGCCATACATATAACATGACATACATGGGAGCATAGACATACATGTCATCACATAACATGATTGAACATAGTCGTTATCATTGGCTTTGTGGTCTTCATCTTCATGTTGAGCTCCATCTTTGTCTTCATCTTGAGCTCCATTTCTTCATACATGTTGCTTCATCTTGGTCTTCATGTGACTCCATCATCATGGGGCCATACATCATCATGGCCCATGAACATTCATGGCTTACATACATGGTGTACATCATGGCATAAAGGCTTTCATGGCATTGACATTTCATTGGCGTAGACATAATTGGAGCACATGGATGGCATATATTTTGTCATACATGGAATGGCATTTGTCACATGGGCATGGAACGAAAGCATAACATGATGATAATCTTGGCATAAAAACACATCCCCCCCCCCCCCCCTAATCATAAAATGGTTTAAAATTGTGACTTTTAACCTTTCACAAAGCTTGAAGTTACCTTGAGCTAGTGGGCAGATTTGAGCAGCGAGTGTGAGCAACAAGTTGAATTACTTGAAGTGGCCTTTAAGGGGACTTGAAAGAGATCTTGAACCCTCCCTTCTTAGCACCTTAGAGAACTAGTAGCTGCTGTGCACCTTGCAGACCAGCAGCAGAAGTATGGCTGCTCAAAAATGCGCCGTGCGTAGTTGGTAGAGCTCGTTCTCAGTAAAGACAAAATATCTCGCCAAATGATTCTATGGAGAGCTTGCTGGATGTTATGGAGAAGGCCCTCACTAAAGGTCGAGATGCAACAGACAAAGCACAGTGACAATTTCCACCAATTTTTCAAGCACCGACCGTAGCACCCGTCTCTTCGCTTATCTGCTCAATCCCTCTAGTGTGTGTGTGGACGCCCTAAGATGCTCCTTCCTCTCCTTGAAGGGTTTGCCTAATGGTGAAGAGAATAAGAAGATCTAGAGGAACCAATTGCCCAACCACTATTTGAGCTTTGTGGATAAGGTCGATTACGTCTTAATAAAGTGGTGATTAATAGTAATACTAATCAGAGATAGATTTGATGTGTATAGGTACATTGGCTTTAATTCCATGTTGAGAATCATAGTATTCATGTGCTAGAGTGTGCTAAACAAAAGCTATGTTGGTGCAAACATGAGAAATGCCATAATTAATGAAAGAAATTAACACTAATTACTATAACTAAGAGATACTAATCACATGATCATGACTTGTATTAGAGATGATGACATAAAACCATCAACTTATATTCACATGTGCCCTTTTACATATACATCATAGAGATAAGACACCTTTTTGGTCCACATGCTACTTGCCATCATCCACATAAATGCTACACGTCTTTTGCCCCACATTCATTGGACCCATACACATGGTTCTCAAATAGACCCAACCATACATCATTTCCCATATTCTAAGGCTGCTACCCACACATAAAACATAAGGAAATTGACATAGACATGACACGCATACGGTACCACATTTTTTAACACTTACATGAATTGCAATTCATATGAGTGAGTATGAGACAAATGGAGGTTGTGTTTTGGAAGTAACGTTAAGGAGAGATTGGAAGAAATGTCAAGTGCCTTGTTGAGATGTGTGTGTTTTAGTGAAAATGCGTTAAGGTATCTGGGATTATGAATATAGGCTTGTGCCATTTTATCCTAGCCAAGTAACTAACAATAACAATAGCTAAGCTTTTGTTATGATGTTTTTTAACAACCTGTGTTACACTTAAGCAAAGGTGTAGAAGGAAACCATTAGTATACCTTCACTCTTGATGGAAACCTGTGTTACACTTGATGGCTTATAGTATCACATAGTTGCCAAGCTAAAGGGTTACACGTTGGAAATCTCATTGGACAACTATTATTTACGCTTGGCCCAATGCTTGCAAAGGCAGAATAATGATAAAATTCCAACTTACACCCTTGATTTTCACTAGGTAGGATGATTTTCAACACATTAATAACACAGTATATTTACTATCTTTCTCAGCAAAACTACTTATAATAAGAAAATACCCACTCAAGGTCCTAATGGCAAATAGCAAATACCAGTATATTACTATCTTTCTCAGCAAAGATATCACCTCCAATTATCAACTACTTATAATAAGAAAATACCCATTAATGCCAAACACCAAATAGCAATATATTACTATCTCTTTCTCAACAAAGATATATTACTATTTTTCTCAACAAAGATATTAGCTCCAATTATCAACTACTTAAAATAAGAAAATACACACTCAAGGTTCTAATGGCAAATGCTTTGCCAGTATTAAGAAGAACTGACAAAAGGTTTGATTTAGATGCCTTTAAAAACCGTGATAGCTAGCCCGAGTTGCTTAATTAGGCGTATCGTCATTAGCCTTCAATTCTGGTAGAAACCGTGATAACTCAGCATCTCTGAGAAGGTTGATCATCACGTGTTTAGGCAAGGAGACGACCACATTCCTGCTTGATTTGCCCTCAGCAGCAGGTAAAACCACCACAAGCCCCTCTCCTTTGGGTGGCTCCACAGTGTATGCCACCCGGAGAGGCTTGCCAAAATCAAACACAACATCATAGCAGAAGAAGTGTTCAAAGTTGGCAATAGTGAGCCCCGCCGAGTAGAAGAACGGTGGAGCTTTCAGTACCTGTTTGCCCTCTCCTTCCATCTCCTGCAGCAGATCTATCACAGACCTCACTTCCTCAGTGTCCACCATGCCCCCATTCTCATTGATCAGGCTCGCCGCATACGACAAGTCTTGACCTGTGAGTTCCCCCACTGTGCATGATACCCCCGCAAAGTGTACGGCATTCCCCACATACCCATATGGCAATGGGGGCAGGTGGATTTTTCTAAACTCCAAGCATAATGAGGCCTTGGCTTCATCATTACATGCCTTCCCTTGCGCCTTCGATATCGCGACCCACAGCATGGCTGATAACACATCTGATGGCGTCGGTGGCCCATACTTGCAGCTCCCATTCTGCACCTCGCCTATGATTTGCTCCACCACCTCATGGCCAAAGCAAAGAGTGACACTTTTATACTCTTGTGCAGCACCCCCATCTTCTTCTTCCTGTCTTTTGAAAAAAGATGAAGTGTAGTAGTCTCTTGATCTCACATCCATGTTGGTTTTTGCTCGTGGTTTGAGGCTTGGAGGGTGGAAGAAGGGCGGATGCAAGATCTGCGCAGCACGGTGTGTTTCACCCCATGCCTTCATGAAGAGAGTTCCACAGATTGGATCCCCTATGATGTGCAGCCAACTGAACCCAATGGCAAGGTTGCCACAGCTGAACTCTGTGAACTGCAAGAGACCATAAACAAGTGACTTCTTCTTTCTTCAGATGTACATGTAGAGGCGGTCCATGCAAACACATGACCCTGCAAAGGGATGTCTTGATGCCAACAACATATATGCATGTGTGCAAAGCCCACATGCATGCATGCAGATTACAAGTATGTGTCTAAGTTTGTTTGCAGGTGCGTGTTGCATGTACATATGCATGTCTTCATTTATGTGCATGTATAAATAGATATGTTGTTGCGAACATGCGTGCCTACGCACACAGGATATATGTTTGTTTGTAAGCATTCATGTGGATGTGCACGTACACAGGCGCATACGCATGGGCATGCTCGTGCATTCACGTGTACATGCTAGATAATACCATGGTCCACATATGAGAAATCAGCCATGCAAGGAAATTAGAGAGGAACAAGCTCGAGGCCAAAAACCTGCACGACTGCAACTGGGGTGATGGTGTGGTCAGGGTTGATTTCAGTTCTACTGAGCTCAGCTTCAAGCTGGTCATGGGGGTGCTTTGTGATGAACTCCTGCATGGCGTGGGTGCAGGTGGCCTCATAAATACGGACTCCAGCATCGTTGCATTTGACCTCCCACATGCCATCATCCCTCTTCTGGAGACGGCCAGCAAACATGGGGTAAGTGGAAAGGGCCTTACAGAGAGAGTCCTTCATCCTTTGCAGCAGCTTGGGCCTATCTTCAACAGAGGATGTGTCGTAGTAGTACACCGTCCTCACAGAGTGTCGCTGCATCATGTGATCCAAGTAGGATAATGGCAGTACCTTTCTGGCCGGTGTTGGCTTGCTTGGCACCACTGTCAGCCGGGAGTGCACTGTTAAGTCCTTCTCGGCTCCCATCTGCACAGTTAATCACAGTTCAGGCCACTAATTGCATCACTAGTATCAGCTTCATTGAAAGAACACTCAACAATTACACAGTTTAACCTCCAAATTGCAGCACCATAATCAGCTTAATTAGCCGGGAGATGTGGTGATTCTACACTGTTATCATCTTAATTAGCAGGATCAGCTTAGTTTGGACATGAACCCACTAATAACAGAGGTTAACCCAACAGCAGCACCAGTACTAGTTACAGGTAGATGTACTAATCACGTACACATCAGACTTTGCCAGCCTGACTTGCAAAGAAATATATGCTCAACCAGAAATCCTAAATCAAAGTTTGCACGTGGACCGTTCTGACACAAGATTAAACTTTGCAGAGAACCCATTAATTATACACACCACTGTTAACAGCTTGGTTAGCAAGTGTGGTAGATCATAAAAAATATCTGCTCAATTTACAGAAACAGACTGCTGAAGCCATCAACTAGATCACCTTTGAAAGCTCCATTTACAGCCGAGAGAAGCTGATTAGAAGGCTAGCTAGCTCTGGTCTGTGAAGTGAGACCAGTAACTACATCATTATAAGCTTGACTTGGTAGTTGCACAACCATGCGGCAGACTAAACCGACATGAAGACTCTGATAAGGGAGCTAAACAAGAAGTTAGAGCACTATTAGCGGTATGAACTGCAGGTAAATGCGGTAGCCCACGAAGATGCGCATAGACTAATGCATAATTAAGCCTCCAACGGGCGTAACCCTAGACTTTAATGATTAACACGCAGATACAGGCCCACGAGCAAGCTGAGCGGAACAAGATGGTAAGGCTGTGACGGGGTTTACAAAAATTACGAAAGACTAAGGTTCCACAGTAATTTAGCAACGGGAAGGGCTGAGAGGCTTACCGCAGAGAAGCTTGTATGGAGACGCTCTCTGCGTGTGTGCGCTGTGTTTGTGGGCGCGAGAGAGAGGGAGAGAGAACGAGAGAGAGAGGGAGGGAGAGAGAGAGAGAGAGAGAGAGAGAGAGAGGGCTTAAGTCTACAGAAGACGCAAAGAGCTTCTGGCGCTTTCACAAAACAGTGATTCACAGCTGTGCTGTCGAAAGTGGGAAGGGCAGATGGTTGATGAGAATCATAATGAAATGTAAGGAGTGAGCACAGAGAGAGAGAGAGAGCGAGAGAGGCAGTAACTAAGGGCGTTAATGGAGGTCGGGTAGGTGCCTCTGATGTCCCGCTGCTCACACGGTCATCACACCAAATACCTGGCCTCTACCACGCTCCAATATATGCCTAATAAAGGTCAAATTCAAGGAACTGTCCCCCCCCCTTTAAATTCGATTCCACATATTTAGAACTTAGATTCCAACCATGCTTGATTTTCGATTGAACTGGTAGGTCAAATATAGCAAATTTTCGATTATATTTCATCGTAATTTTTTACTACCATTTTAAAATTTCGCAAGTATTTTACGACCACGTGTTTTCGTGTAATCGTGGTTGCTTTTTGATGCCTGTCATAAAGCAACTATGATTACCTCTACTGTTTGAAGTTGAGTTGGAGTCCCAACGTTCGGGAAACATTTTTGAGTGAACCTAAAATGAATCCTTCTCATCATCATCAGTTAAAGAGGAAAAGCAAGCATTTTCTTTATAACTCCATCCAATTACTACTATTTTTTGAAAAATTGGAGGATCCATTTTTCCTTCTCCTCTCAAGGCGAGGCAGAATTTTCAAAAGTTGAACAGGCTCCAGGATAAAGCGAACCCCGGCTTTTCTTGAGCTGCCTCCTCCCCAAAGAAAGATATATTAAATGACTTTTGAAAGGTCAAATAAAAAGGCCTTTTCAAAATTCATATTTTCTTTAATTTCCTTCACCTTCACTCAAGGGTGTAATGCCCCAAGAAGAGCTCCCTAAGGCTTCAAATTTGAGGGCTACTTACAAATTTGATTTTAGTTGGTTTGGCCTCGGTTCTCCCTTCAACTAGTAGAAAATCCGAACTTGCCAATTGAGAATGTCTCTCAAAGAATTGAACCATCAAATAAAAAATACAATAACAATGTGAAATTTTTAAAAAGTATTGCCACTCCATGAAAATGCAGAAGAAATGTTTATGCTTCCTAAACAAAAGTTTCCCAAACATTGGACTAGCCTACCTACTACCGCCCATCTTTGTTGGAGCCTTTAAAGGTTACCATAGGTGATACCTTGTCCATAATTATGCAACTATTCTTTGGCATTGCTTAAAAAAACTTGCATTTGTGTATGCACCTGTTTAAACTTTTAAAAAAAAGTTATTTTCAATAAAATCCTTGGAACATGTTTCATTGTAAAACTAGCAAATCATAAGAATTTGATTAAAGAGCACTTTTTCTTATTGGTTATAGCTACCTAAACAAATGTGTGCCCATTTACAAACACCTCTAATCAAACTATCTGCCTGCTCAAGATTTGACCTTAAAAAATAAAAAGAGAAGGTTTTCACAAATTGTAACTTCTAGGATCATGAAAATTTTTATCAGTTAGAAACTGTTTTAATTTGATGCTGGAAGGGTGTAGAAGGTTTTTGAATTTGAAGTTTATAAATAATATTATCTATAATTTCTCAAATACTAATTTCTAAGTTTTAGGAAGAAGGACCTAGTGCCTACATGGTCACATCTAAAAAAATAATGACATGGCTTCCTAGCATTAAGTGAGGATTTATGTGATGTGAAATGAGTACTATGAGTTTCTTATCTCTCCCTATTGAAGGTTTATATTTGTATGTTAAGAAGTTTCTAAAAGCATAGTTTGAAAATAAGAGTTTTAAACTTCTTATTATGTTTTAAAAATTTGACCTTTTTTTGTCAAAAACTTAAAATCTTGCATGTAAAGGTTTTGGTATTTATTATACAAACTACTTTTTGTGAAGACTGCACTAGAGTCAAAAGGTGTAAAACCCCTCCAACCCACTCTGAGTTTGCTCATCAACCCTTTTCAGATTCCAATAGCATCTTAAATAAGCATTTATTGACAAGATGGTTAGGTTAGAGACCATGTGCTCAAAAGGCGATTCATTTACACAACAAGTTGGTACACAAAAAGGGCTTTTTGATTTTGGAGTATGCTCAAATCAATATTTATTGAAAGGATGACTGGGTTAAAAATTGTGTTCTCAAGGGTATTCATTTATATAGCTCTCATCAAGGGGTTTGACCTTGGAAATGGATGGTTAGGCTAGACCTAATGTATATATGGGGTCAAAAGGCAATATGTTGCTAGAAAACTCTAGCTCACATGATCGTGACTAGTCTTGTTGAATAATGACTCAAGTTTAAGTGAAAAAAAAATCCCCTTACATCTACTTTGGTCCCCAAGCAATCAAAACACATGCCCCTAAACAAGAGAATGTGTGTTGAACTAATCTCCTACTTGTGAAGTAAGAAATATGTGTGTGTCAAACCAATCTCCTACTTGTAAACCCATGCCCCTAGCCAAGAGAATGTGTGTCAAACCGATCACCTACTTGTAAAGTAAGAAGTCATAGGATGAAGATTAAAAGTGTGTTATAACATTGCATGGAGATGCAATGTTGGGGTTGCTCTTAGCACCAAATGTTTGCCCTTATTACCAACTATAGCTTGGAACCAAGTGTTAGTACAAGTGTGTTTAATGGAGGTGCAATGTTGGGGTTACTTTTAGCAGCAAATGTTTGCCCTTATTCCTAACTATAGCTTGGGGCCAAGTGTTAATTCAAGTAAAAAAGTTTGCAAGTAAATTTAAAGGCTTGTACATCCCCTAAAATATAAGCTAAGATTCATGTATGTCATTTGTCCATGTTTTTCTAGCACCACATATACTAACTCCAATACTCACTTTTAAAATGCTCACCTCATGGCGTTATTAAAATCTATGTATCTTATCTAAAACATGTTATGAACCTCTCCATGAGTTTTAAAAGCTGTCTATCATCACAAGTTATATGATTTCCTTTTTACACTTACTTTAATTGACTAACCTCATGGAACAATATTATCTACATATCACACCATTCAACGAGGCGTTCTTTAATAAATTGACACTAACTATATCCATGCTGGCCTAATATAGTGCAGGTTACTATGGGTTTACTGAAAGTACAAGGACCCCAAATAGGTTTACTTATTAAGAATATCCAAGGTAAATATATATTCACTCTAACATTTATGTTTGATTAATCAACCTTTAACTAATAATACAAAACAATAATATCATGCCCACCATCATATAATGGCTTTCTATCTGAATGACAAAGTTTTTGCAACACCCCAAAGCTACTTACTCACCTTAACTATTTAATGTCTCATTACTAACTCTTACACCTTAACTATTTTAACTCTTCTAGTAACTATTTAATGTGTCATTTCTAACTCTTATAGAACTATTTAATGTGTCATTTTTGACTCTTACACCTTAACTATTTAATGTATTATTTTTTACTTTTATAGTAACCTTTACTAATAATTATTGTGTATCATTAATATTATCATTATATGGCACCTTATAGTTTATACCTACCAATACAACGACAAACAATTCAAGTGTCGTGTCTTAATAGTGGGTGGGTGGAGAGTTATTTGGAGCGGGGTGGCATGGGGGAGGTTAAGGATCACACATTTAAAGTGTCGTGTCTTAATAGTGGATGGGTGGAGAGTTATTTGGAGGGGGGTAGCATGGGGGAGGTTAAGGATCACACATTTTAAGAGATAACACAACACAAACTTGTACAACTACTGTTATGGGAATATATTTTAAGCCCTCTTAAAAATATTATTCTACCCTCTTAGATAATTCGAGGATGTTTGGTCTTTGCGTCATGCCAAATTATGTTAATATCATGGGTGATACCATTATAAATATTAATACATTCGGTGGATACTAACGTATGCTTAGGGTCTCCAATGTTTGTTTTAGTTGGTTCGTATGTAGGGGTGATTTTCGGGTTACGGTTTTGTATGCTTATGGAATATTTATTTCACCAATTTATTGTTGGTTATTTTATAGGTGAAGAGGATTCCGAGGATTGAGGAGAAGTTGCACCAAATTATTACTTGACACACCATTTTTGTAAACAAGCTTGTAAATACATGTGCTAGCTTGTGTACATTTTTATTTATTTTGTATAGTTTATCAAGCATAGACTTGATCCTTAATATTTGGTAAAAGCGTGATATGTTTTAAACCCAAGCCTCAAATTATGGGCACTCTATTTTTGAAGATAAGAGAGTGTCGTGCAAGAAAAGCACCACTTTTTGTATTTTTGGAGACTATGGCCTAATTTGGAATAAAATATCTAGTAAATACTCATGTGTGGGGGAATTAGGCCCATACACACATGAGGGGGGATGATTGCACCCAATCTTGGAGTCGCATCTTTGTGAGCTAAGTATTTTTCAATTGTTTTTGAATATTTTAATCATGGTCATGTGATGTTTGATGAATTCTTGAATTTAAATCAATTTCTTGCAAATTACTTGATTTCTATCTCCCTAGAAAATTTAGATCCCCTAGACACCTAGGGAGAAAAGGATAAAATTGAGTGGGAGAAAGCTAAGTTCAAAGGTTTTTTAAAGGATTGCCTCTATTAACCAAAGGGTAATAACCAAAGGTTAAGAGGTGGTAAACCATTCCGAGAAAACCATAAACCACTCTCAAATTACTCAAATTGAAAAGCTGTTTTGCTAAATTCTTGACCTCTTTTTGATCCGTATCCGTCTGTATGGATTGTATGGATGGATTCCCAAAATGAGAGCAAATCCTACTTAGATTAGCACTGTAGGAAGAATTTCAAAAATTAGTCTTTTGATTAATTAGAAAAAAATTTCCATCCTTATTCCTTTCCAATTCACGGCCAAGAAATTTTAAAAGCTTTGGAAAATTTTTCTATCAATCCCATGACTACCCTCACTACTACGAATGCAAAGGGGGGAGAGATTAGCGTGCACCGATTTCTTCGCTAAGCTTCTATTAAGCTTTCATTAAGCTTTGTTTAAAACTGTGCCGATTTTGCTTCACTTAAGCATTATAAGCATGAGCTTTGTATAGTAAGTTTAATTAAAAGCTTTATAAGTTTAATTAAGCATTATAAGCATGAGCTTTGTATAGTAAGTTTAATTAAAAGCTTTATAAGTTTAATTAAGCATTATAAGCATTATAAGCATGAGCTTTGTATAGTAAGTTTAATTAAAAGCTTTATAAGCTTTAATTAGTAAAGCTTACAAAATGCTTTATTGGAGAAAAGGGGCTATGCAGGAGATCTTTTTTTCAAAAGCTTATTAAGCTTTATTTAAAGCCACACTCTTTAGCTTTATAAGCTTTAGTAAAAGAGCTTTAATATTAAAGCTTGGATAAACCCTTTTGCAACAAACTTTATACACTTTATTTCCATTACCATCTATCTTTCTCTCTCTTTTGGGTACATTTTTGTGACCAAAAATTTACAAAGCTTCTTTAATACCAATTTTTGCGAAAAAGGGTTTTAAAAATTCATGTCCTCATCTCTCCAAAAGAAAACATTTTCGAGAAAACTCATCTATCCCCACAAAGGGCTACTATTCAGAAAGAAAGGTTGCAATGGCTAATTTACCCATTCTGCCCACGGTTCAAGAACAAATTTCAACACGAACAACATATCTAGGGCACATTGTCTCTGTTGATGGTATTCGAGTAGATCCCAAAAAATCGAAAACATTACTAATTGGCTTAGACCACATAATATTCACAAACTCTAATCTTTTCTTGGATTATGTAGTTACTACAGGAAGTTTGTTAGAAATTTTGCATATATTACACATCCTTTAACTGAACTTCTTAAGAAAGCTAGAAATTTTGATTGGACTAGTCGACAGGATCATTCTTTTGTTGAACTTAAGAAAGCATTGACCCATGCACCAGTTCTTACATTACTAAATTTTCAACGACGATTCTTTGTTGTAGTTACTGATGGTAGTGGACAAGGCCTTGGTGCTGTTCTTATGCAAGATGGACATCCAATTGCTTATGAAAGTCGTAAGCTTAAACCAACAGAAAGAAATTACAGTACATATGACAAAGAATTAGCTGCAGTTGTCCATGCTTTAAGACTTTGGAAACATTATTTAATGGGATTTGAATTCTTAATTAAGACATACCAACAAAGCATTCGTCATTTGTTGACTCAACCATTGATTTCTGATCGACGTATCAAATGGGCTTCATTTATATAAAGTTAATGTTGTGGCAGATGCTTTAAGTAGACGTCCCAGTATTCACAACATTTCTGTTATTCAAAGTCAACCATTTATTTCTATGAGAGAATCCTATGATACAGACCCAAATTTTTTTGGAATTTGGGCTAAGCTTAGAGACAATAATTGGAACCCTATTGGTGATTACTCGTGCTATGATGGTTATCTTTTCTTCCAAAAAAGATTGTGTATTACACAACCTTTTTAGACAATTCATACTGGAGGAAATGCATCAACCACCATAAATGGGTCATCGAGGAGTTTCAGCTACCTTACAACTAGTATCTAGGGAATTCTTTTGGTCTCATCTCAAACAAGATATAGCAAAATTTGTGGCTGAATGTTCTGTTTGTCAGAAAATCAAAAGCTACAAAGATAAAACCCAAGGACTCCTTACCCCTCTACCGATTCCTAATGATACTTGGGAACAAATATCCATGGACTTCATCACTCACAGGTTTGCCTACTACATCGAGTTATAACGATATGATTTGGACAATAATTGACCGATTGAGTAAGCAAGCATACTTCTTACCTTGTAAGAAAACTTTGACTTCTCAACAAGCCGCAAATATCTTTATCAAACAAATCTTTGTACATCATGGCTTACCCAAAGTCATTGTTTCTGACAGAGATTCAAGATTTTGTAGTAATTTTTAGATCACAATATTCTCCAAGTTAGGCACTAAAGTAGATTTATCAACAGCTTTCCATCTAGAAAGAAACGGACAAACTGAAGTTACTAACAACACTATCTTAGATCTACTGAGAGCCTATGTTGCCCAACAACCTAACCATGGGATAAGTACATTCATCTTCTCCAATTTGCTTACAATAATACTCCCCATTCATCTCTACTAGTCGGGCACCTTTCAAAATTGTATATGGAAAACCCTTGCCTATTCCGGCAAGCAGACTTTCTCACAAAATCAAAGCTGCTGATCAATTCACTATTGATTTTACGACCATTTTAAATGAAGTTAAACATTCCATTGCTCATGCTCAAGAAAATTATGTTAAGCAAGCAAATCGTAAACATAAAGCTATATCATTTGAACTTGGAGACTATGTACTTCTGAAAATTAAAAAACACCGACTTAAAAGTGTTGAAAATTTCCCAATTGTTAAGCTTGCACCAAGATTTTATTGACCTTTTAAAGTGATCCACAAAATTAATGATGTTGCATACAAACTTGAATTACCTTCTCATTGGAACATTCACAATTCATTTCATGTGAGCTTACTAAAACCTTTCAAAAGGACAACTTCCTACTCATCCAATATATGAAGAACCACCTCTTATTGAAGGAGACCAAGAAATCTTACTCCCATTAAATTACACCAACTCAAACTCAAAACCAATATAGCAAATATTGAATAACTTTCAAAAATCATCCTCGTGATGAAGATGCAAGATGGGTGTCTGAGAAATATTTTCGTGCTTTCCCTGAGATCCTCCGTTCTTTTCAACAAACTGGCAATTGAGGGCAATTGCAAACTCAAGCAAGAGGGAATGTTATGGGAATATATTTTAAGCCCTTTTAAAAATATTATTCTACCCTCTTAGATAATTCGGGGACGCTTGGATTATCTTTGCGTCATGCCAAATTATGTTAATATCATGGGTGATACCATTATAAATATTAATACGTTTGGTGGATATTGACGTATGCTTGGGGTCTCCAATGTTTATTTCAGTTGGTTCGTATGTAAGGGTGATTCCCGAGTTACTTACGCCTGGCAAACATGTGTGTGATGATGGTTTTGTATGCTTATGGAATATTTATTTCACTAATTTATTGTTAGTTATTTTATAGGTGAAGAGGATTCTGAGGATTGAGGAGAAGTCGCACCAATTTATTACTTGACACACCATTTTTATAAACAAGCTTGTAAATACATGTGCTAGCTTGTGCACATTTTGATTTATTTTGTATGTTTTATCACGCATAGACTTGATCCTTAATATTTGGTAAAAGCATGATATGCTTTAAACCCAAGCCTCAAATTATAGGCACTCTATTTTTGAAGATAAGAGAGTGTCGTGCAAGAAAAGCACCACTTTTTGTATTTTTGGAGGCTATGGCCTAATTTGGAATAACATATCTCGTAAAGACTCATGTGTGGGGGAATTAGGCCATACACACATGAGGGGGGATGATTGCACCCAATCTTGGAGTCGCATCTTTGTGAGCTAAGTATTTTTCAATTGTTTTTGAATATTTTAATCATGGTCATGTGATGTTTGATGAATTCTTGAATTTAAATCAATTTCTTGCAAATTACTTGATTTCTATCTCCCTAGAAAATTTAGATCTCGTGACAACTACTTGGCTATCAATTGATAAGGGGGGAACCTTTTTAATAAGGTGTCTTACATGATCTCTACTGAGGGGTCCTTCTTGGGGTAAGCCACCATTGGCTAGACAATGAACTATTTCCTGTACCCAATGTAAGGGGTCCTTCTTCTTAGGGCAAGCCACTATTGGCTAGATAGTGAACTATTTCCTCTACCTATTGTGAGGAACAATACAAAGTTTAAATAACTGGCAATTATACATTATGAATGCGGGACTAGTGGTTTGGCAAGCCATTGGTGGCTGGATAGTGAACTATTTCCTCTGCACATTCATGAGCAATACAAAGTTTGAATAATGGAGCATCAAGTAGATCATCATCTACACCAACCATTATGGTGTATGTGTGCGCTAATTCCTTTTACATGGAGTTAGTAGACATCAATGCTAAGCTAATGAATGCCTGGTCTCTCAATTTGGACAAATGAGAATCCATCAAGGAATCTTTAAGCTCCTTTCTTGTCATTGTTACTTAAGAAAATGTTCTATAAACAACAATAAATAGTGACCCTTTACAACGGTGATCACATAAACCTGTTTGAGGAGGTTAATGAAAACCCCATTCTTTCCATTCTTCTTCGTTGCACTATCATTATGGGGGATACCCTCTATATGTTCAATCTCATAAATGAACTTGGCTTCTACAAGCACGTCAATATTTGGGATTCATTGAATAAGCCCTATGTCTTAAAGGCTTTGCTTTGTCCATGATAGGAATCATGTTCTTGACTACTACTTCAAGAGGTACACCCTTAATGTCGGTATCCTTCCTTCCAAGCGCAACAGTCTTGGAATTTTTTAATGAGAAAATCAACAAGATCTTTCTCCTCTTTATACACAAGTTTGAAATCTTTTCCAGGTCCAGCTACACTAACTTCCTTGAATTTACCAGTCCATTCATAAGACGTTTTAGGCATGCCACATCAGGGGTTCTTTTAGCTTTTTCAAAATGTAGAAAGTGGTCACCCACATCATACGTTTTGAAGTGCTCATGAAGAACTAGCCTAAGGTCTTCCACCTTCCTCTAAAATTCATTTGGCTTCCCTTTCAGCTTTAGCCAAGGCTCTTTGTTCTTATTGTAAAGCAAGAGAACTTCTCAATTTCCCTTTCAGTGGCCACTAGTCTGCTAACCACCAAAATCTCGGTAATGGTTTAGCTCTTTCTGTCATTGATGACAAAAATCCAGATGGAGTTCATTGAGTTGATGTATCAAAGCCAATGATCTTCATTGCCACTAGTCTACTAATGATGACCGAAATCTTGGTAATGTTTGGCTCTTTCTTCCCTACCAATGGTGGCCACTAGTCTATTGGATGACCAAAATCTTGGTATTGTTTGGATCTTTCTTCCCTTCCACTAGTCTACTTAATGGAATCTTTGTAAGTTTAGCTCTTTTTTGCCATTCATGACATAAATCTAGATGGGAATCAATTGCTTCAACACATCAAAGCTAATGATCTTCACTTCCTCCCTTGAAGGTAAGTAAATTGACTCCCATCTAGATGGGAGTCAATTGCTTCAATGCATCAAAGCTAATGATCTTCACTTCCTCCCTTGAAGAGATAAGTCTTCATTCTTGGCATATGTCTTTGTCCCCATGCTACCAACTCTCTTAGCCGTAAGTGCATTAATCCCACACTTAGCATGTAGACACATGCAATTTCCTTACCATTTAAGGTGATGTACCTAGTGCATGTCCTTATAGGAAGAATATCATCAATTGCTAGGATATATATCCAATTCTGAGAGTCTTCTAGATTTGGAAATGGAGCATACTCCGAGCTTTCATGTTCTTTATCCAATGTCTTATGATAAGGTGTATATCCCACTGTGTAGATTTGGCAGTTATGACTAAGTCCTTGGTAAATGGGCCTCTACTCATAGGATGGGTCTTCCATGTACACATATTTACTTTCAATATCTGATCCCTTTTTTGGATATAAATATAGTTACTATCCTAGTCATGGACCAATCGTACTTCTCACATGTAAGGCCTACCCAAAATCAGTTGTCGTAAGAGTTTTAGTCATTAAGCAAAGTTCATCACAACAAAATAGTAGCAAAAACTTAGGCTAAAAGTTTTGATTTTTAGATCCCATTTTGTGGTTGCCCTACCAACCCAGCTTTATAATTTGATTGGTATTTTCCAATGTTGGATGCCCTCATTTCTCCGATGATGCTAACTCTAACACCTCTATCCAAGATAGCCATAACTTGTGACTGGTTGTCTTTCACGGTTAGTGTTCGAATCATATTCACTTTTTGGAAATTTTGTCTCCATACCACACAAGTCCCAGCCTTCAAAGTTATGTATTGGGATTTGGAACACTGCTTGGGAGAGAAGTACAAAAATGTGGGGATCTCTTACATGGAAGCCAAAATAAAGGAAAATGAAGATAGTGAGAAGCTCGTGTCTGATTGCCATATGATTATGCAACATGCTCAAATCGTTACTTGTAATCAGTCACTCATCATTGAGTCCCTTCTCGTAAACGATAAGGTAAGAAGACGTTCGTTATTTTGTCGCTCTCAAAACGTTACCCTAGCTTTTGTTCATGGGCTTTCCTTCAAAATCTAGTCTTTTAAGTTCCTATGTAAGCTTGGACTTCCTTGAAGTAAGGACCCAATGGTGGTGATCTAGACATGAGAAGAGAGACAGATGGAGAGACTAGCATGGAGCACAGATGCGTTTACTTCTATAGCAATATGGGCTTGCAATAGCATACAAAATATGTGTTGGGCCTTGTGTGAGAGTGGAACTCTCAAATTATATCCCAAAAACTTGGAGATGATGGTGTCCAGCCACGCTGGTTTCAAGTTCTCCTCTTGGAGTGGCTCTCTGTGTGAGAACATGTTCTTTCTTGGGTCTTCACTTGAGCAAAGTGAAGTTGGTGTTTAGAGTAGGGGCCCAATCATGCACTCGAAAAAACTTTGAAACAACTAGAAGCTCACTCAATATATGCACTTAATAGGTTGAGTAGCTTCTAAAGTGTTTTTTTCCCTTTATGGGATTTGGGTATATCCAACCAACTTCTTTGGCAGGTTGTTTAGGTCAATGAAAACTTCCAATGATAGCAATAGAATCATCTCCCTTAATGATGAAGAAACATTTGAGGTAGCTTCCTTGCTTGAACCATCTTAGACTACACATAGTCTTCCCCCCTTTCCTATCTTCTTTGTTTAATGTCTATAAGTCTTTGGAGTGACTATGTTCCTCTAGGATATCATAAGGTGGTAAGACTTGTGCTTTCCCTTGAACTCTTTGTGGCCAAGAGTTGGAAGCCTCTCCTACTAGATGAGAGCATCCTCTCTTCTTCTGCTTTGTATTTACATCATGGTGTGTGAGTGAATCCATGTCTCATACTCAATAAGTTAACACTTATCAATAGTTTAAGTTCCTAGGCTAGACCTAATGAGGATACTTGTAAGGGGAAATCCTTGTACATGTGATCAACGTTGCAACTCGTGCAATGAAGTGTTATTGATGGTTGGGTTTGTGCTATAGTAGCAGTCATGGACTGCTACTATAGTTGGGTTTGTGCTATAGTAGCAGTCATGGACTGTTATTGATGGTTGGGTTTGTGCTATAGTAGCAGTCATGGACTTCTTGTTTTGATGGGGACATTTAGCCACTCACAATAAGGTCCCTTGCAAATGATAACATTGCAAGCCTTGCTCCTAGAGCATTGACATCCCTACCCCTCATGGTTTGCATTATGGGAGGGCTTGGTAGATGAGCTACATGTTATTGCCATTTGTGATGACATAATGGCTTAGGATTTGAGCTGGTGAGATTCGAGCTTCTAGATGCTCATAATGTAAATACTATCTTTCCCTTCTCCCTTTTCATCCCCCTTAGGAATCTCAATTGTTTCATCAAGGTCACTCATGGAAGACGTGGTTGTGGCCAAGGGAGGTAAGGGCATCTTAGGTACCCCCAAAATTCCTCTTTAGGGCACATGTTACCCTCGGTGAGGTGTATTAGGCTACCATGCATTTACAAGTAAGGAAAACACTATTGTCTTCTAGTTCCTATAACAAAGATGCATGTTGTGTTCTCGACTCTCCTGTAGTGGTGGGCACTCTAGAGACCTCCTTATCTTGCTCTCAAAGTTTGGGCATTCCATGCTAGTGTGATTAGCATGGCACATAGAGCATCATACTAATTCACGTCTAGGATATAGATGTGGTTGGCTTGTGTTATTTCTCCCCAACCCAACTCTCCATTATTTGGTTATAAGTATTGTAGAGCAAGCTCTTCTACTACATAACTATTGTAAAGCAAGCTCTTCTACTTGGTGATGCCACTAATGGCCCACTAATTTGCCTTCAATAAATCTTTTGATGAAATTCTATTGAAAGAGGGTGCCAAAAGAGGCCTCCAATGGTGTTCCACGACAAACCTTTCTCTCATGTGACATATGTTCTTATGCATTGTGCAAGCAACGCATCTCAGAGTCCTTACATGATCAATGTTCTATTGAAGAACTTGTCAGCATCATTAGGGTAGCAGAATGTAGGTAGCTCATATAATCACAGATTGATTCCTTCTCAAGTTGCTTTTCATGTGATATAGCTAATCCACTGCATTCTAACAAGCCCCCTATTAAGAATAACTAATTATGAAAATCATACTTAAGGCATTGAAGTTTGTCTTGTCCTCAGAACCCCATTGCCCAAAACCATTTCCCAACTTTTCCTTCCATAGTGAGGCTAGAAGCATCCACCTATACTTGGTCATTTGGCTTCACACACTTGGCTAAAAATTTCTAGAGAAATGGGACCTCATGTCTCATTGAATCCTGACATGAGTTTAGTAACTCGGACTAGTTCGACCTTGTGAGGTTATCTTGATGATGGAGTAAGGAGTATGAGCTATTGTTGGGGTGATCCTGTAGCTATCCCGCTCCCTATTTCCATCAGTATTCTAAGAGTCTTCTCTATAGTCAAACCTCTTAATAGTGGTATAAGGATTGGTACAGGTGGAGGGTAACTTTAGAGGTATGGGTAAGGTGCATGAGCATAGGGTGAATACTGGCACATTGTGATATTGTGGGGGGTATCATGAATAACAGGCTCAAAATAAGGATAATGAGCTCTCTTATTCTGGAGCCTCTTACTCCTAAGCGAAATCCTCCTTAACTT
>NC_141066.1:25891599-26004099 GCF_041138505.1 Cibotium barometz
CAATAGATCAGTGTAATTTCATGAATATTAGGAGATTTTTTAAAAATGTGTTCTGAATGATTAAGGGATTGAATTACAAGGCTAACACACCTATGCAATCAAACAACAAGAAAAACACACCAAAACAGCAAAAATAAATGTTTGTTAGTCTGGGAACCATACAAAATTGCAACAAGTGAAAAAAATACTTACTTGGCAAGAACACTAGGGTTCTATTTGGTTTTCCATAGCTCCAAAGCACCATTGAACAACAAAAACCCACAAAAAATTCTATTGGATTTGCATTCTAACCCTGAGCAAATCATTGGACTCCTAATAAGAAATAATGCGAAGTAAACCTAAGCTAGCACCACCCTCCTCGGCATCACAAAAAAAACATTCACCAAATAGTGAACATTTGTGCTTTGCATGAGGGGAAGTGTCCACTCATGATAAAAATGGTTTCCCTTTGATGAATGAATATGGTTTGTGGAGGAGTGGGTCATGAGGTTCAGCTGAGGGTTGATCTTAATTTGTTCTTCAATTTCTACCTCATCTTTTTAGAATGCTGCAACATGGATTCTAGCCTAGAACCCATGCCGCAACATGGGTTTTAGGCTTATTTTTGGACCAACTCTAATTTTTAGAATGTCCAAGCTACAATGTTTATAGTAAGGCATGTCCTTTGTATCCTTGGTTCTAGCTTACTCTTCAGAAGCCCCCCACTTCTTGGGTTCTTTAGTGTCTTTGGTGGGGGCCTTTAGCATGCCCCTTGCTGCCATGCTGAGAAGGTTTAATCCTTGTTTATTTTCAATCACTTCTGCTTTATAAAAAACTAAAAGGGTTTGATCCTTGTTGCTATGCTGAGAGGATTTAATCCTTGCTATCATGTTGAGAGGGTTCCTCATTTGTTCTCAATCGTTTCTTCTTTATGAAAGGATTCTCCCAACTTTCTTAGGGTTAAAGAGGTTGATTTCTTGTTGCCGTTGAGGGTGTAGTCTTGCAATGTACTTAGTGTGGCTAATATTTCTCCAGGGTTATCAATCTTTGACTTGAGGGTGTAGTCTTGCAATGTACTTGGTGTGGCCAACATTTCTCCAGTGTTATCAATCTTTGACTTGAGGGTGTAGTCTTGAAATGTACTTGGTGTGCCCAACATTTCTTTAGTGTTATCAATCTTTAACTTGAGGAGAAATTGATGAAATTCATTTGTGAATTGAGAGATACTTTCATGGGGACTCAGCCTTAAAAATTTCCATCCACTATGCAACAACATCTTGAACTATTTTTGTAGGGCCAACACCATTTCATCCCATGCAGTGATGGTAAGGGGGTGGAGTCATCTTTGAATTCTTCTTTGAATACCTTTGGTGAGTTTAATTTATGCCAAGTAGTTTTTCTTTTGGCGAGTTTAATTTATGCCAAGTAGTTTTGCCTTTTTTGAGAAGGGTTGAAATTCATGTGAAAATTGCTTTGAGAATCGTGTTGTCCATGAGCATCGTGAGAATTAAGAATTGTGCACTAGCTCAATCCCAACTTTTTTTTGCCAAGGGGAAGAATCCATTAATAAATATTAATCCCGAAAATGAATTCAACCACCTCTTGGTTGAGGTCCATGTCTTGAGTGTAGATCCCAATCACCTTTGTGGACTCATTTTATACCTCGGATTGTGCAACACCGAAAACAACCCTTGGAGCTTGTAGATACCGAAACTTTAGCCATACTGAGAAGTCTAGGAAGGGGGTTGCATAAGGAATGAATGGTGCTATAAACCAAGAAGCTATTGTACATGCCACAAAGTGAGTCATCTAGAACCATGGCCATGGATATCTCCAAGCTTATGGGAAAATATGATGGATCCAGTGTTTAAATAGAGGTTTAAAGCCTTTGGAAATCCATATTGCCTACCAAAGTACATGCATTGAACCTAAACTTGCATTGGTGGGAAAGATCAACATGTGGTTCATCACATTGAGGCTAGAGAAGATTAAGACGAACTTCAAAACTTTGAAGGTATCCTCATCAATGGATTCTAGAGGTAAGGGCCTAGGTGGAGTGTAACAGCAAAACTACACGATAGAATGAAACATCCATATTGGGGGACATCTATATGGGACTACATCTTGCACAAGAAAATCCTCAACTTGTGATGTGAGAAGATCGGGAGAAACTTAAGGATGCAAAATTGAAGAAGTATTTCCTCATGGGATTGAAGAAAAACACTACACAACTTGATCATAATCTTAAATTCAAATTCTTTTAATCAACATTGCAAAGAAGCATTCCTTAGATGACAACAAAATTGTGAAATGAGATCTTCCTAATCTAAACCAATGAAAACAAGTGGTAAATAAAACTTCATATCTAAATTGTAATGGCTTGCTAGAGAGCTTTGGAAGAAATTTCTTAGAAGGTGATGAGCTTAATCAAAGCAATCCATGAAACCACTTCAACTAGTGGACCAAATGTGACATGTACTTTGCCACCACTCCAACTCACATTGCCCATACTCTCAATATCTCACAGTGTGTAACAACTGCACAAATTTCACCTCAAATTATTTTCACAAATCAAGTTCCCTTAACCTAAATGGAAATAAACTGAGGGGTGGAAGGTGCTAAGGAAGTAATTAGGTAAACATTGTAGTGCTTCTATTATTGGCAAATTGCACAAGGTGGCAAACTGCCCAACTTGGAATAATTTAATACCTGTAGTTCTGACACCTTACAACACCTATGTGAATGATGTGCAATTGACCACATGTTCATAGATTGCCTTGATGAGAGTTTCTTTACTACAAGCCTTGTAATACTCAACACAACATCTTAAGTGCGGTGTAGAATGGGTGATTGTCCATAATATCTTTAAATGTGCTCACACATTTACAAGCCAATAAGCCAAAAATGCTACAACAATAACTCTTCACAATGGGTGGAGGATAATGTTTTAAAACAGAAACTTAAAGATGACTCACAAGCTCCTAATCCCAAGGGACCCAAAAACAAACAAACTATGGAGGACAAGCTCCTACTCCCAAGGGAACTAAGCACAAACAAACTATGGAGGACAAGGGAAAGAAACCTAAAGAAGGCTTCACATGATGATGATACAAATTGACCTCTAAGGTTGTCCATGAAACCAAAGAATCCACACATGTTATACTAGTGTTATTCAAAAGAAAGTCCTTTCCCTATCGATGGTGGGAAAGAACAATGGGAACCTAGTGGTCTAAGAGGGTCTAGATGATCGAGCACCTCATCTAGTACATTTGAAAATAAAATCCAAGATGCTTGTCAAAAGCCCACGATGAACAAAATAAACAAGCTCAAGAGCATATGGTTACGATTGTTGTGAAACCGTTGAGTGAGTCAGCTATTGAAATTGAACCACATCATGACAAATCCATAAGGGCTATTGGAAGTAAACTATTTCAAGAGGGACTTAGGATATTTCAAGTAAACTGTTCTTAAAATAGTGGAACACGAGCTTTACGTAACCCTAATGTACTTGAGGATGTAATCATCCTTAGTGGCATTTGGATGGGTGATGTGTGGTATTCGATCGATCAATCCATGTAAGTTATCACCTTAGAAACTCTTAAGGAAACTTTCACAATGTTCTTATGTGAAGAAATTCCCTTGAAAATTTTGAAAACCCCGATGCTTAAACCTAAACTAGAGTTTCCTAGAATGAAAATTAGATTTGAAGTAATCTAAGAAATTAAAATAATACAAGCTCAAATCTATATACATGGGATGACAACAATCTATTGAAATTAAGTTATGGGATTTGTTAGGTTACCTTGCACTATAAGCTCATCCTAAGTGAATTTCTTTCACGGACATGAATATACCATGTTTGAGGTACTTTGAACACACACTCTGTATGTAAAGTAACCCCCTTAATTGTAATTTTTGTGCTTGAGTATGTGTTGGGTGCAAAGATTTAATTTTGGGATGTGAATAGATTGTCACTACACCGAAGTTAAACCATGCTTCATCAGCAACATGGAAATCCACAACATAGTAGTACCATTCAGTGTGATATATATGATCTTACATTGAATAATATCATGATGCCCATTGAAAAGGATACTATTTTCCACACACCAAGATCCCCTCTTACTCAAGACTTATCTTCTCCTCATCATCAAATCCCTCTACTCCTTCCACTCAATCCTCTCCATCAAAGAAACAAACTTCTATTTTCAATTCCACAACCTCATAGTTTTGACAGTCGTTCTTGAAAATGTGCCTCCAACCCTTTTGACACGAGCGATAAGGGCCGAATCTTACTCTGATAAGAGTAATTCCATAATACCAATCACAACATTAAAAGACTCTTTTTCCCATGGTTTAGCCTCTCTAATAATTGTCATTATACTAATCAAGACCCTCCACCCCAAGGTATAGCCTCTCCAATAACTGTCATTGCTAATCAAGGCCTATCCTCTATGTCAATAGTATTACATGATGTAGCCTCTACTTCATGACCCTCTCCTCTATGGTGACATGTCAATAGTATTACATGTTATAGCCTCTACTTCACAACCCTCTTGAACCAAACTCACCAAAAGAAGAAAAGGCTTCAACTACCAACACTTCATCATCGATAACCCCTCTTGAAAATCACCCTAAAAATAATAATAACAAAGGTCAAAATATAGCTGAAAAAGGTCAAAATATAGCTGAAAAAGGTCAATCCATTAAAGTGATCTTGATATTAATGTGACCCAAGCCTCATCATTGACATTGCCCAAACCCACATAACCAAGTGCTTCCTTGTAAAGCTAATGCCAAAAAGTGTACCAAACCTTTAGCTTCACCAAAGAAGGTATATCCACCAAGTAAATAAATTTTGAGGTATCTTTAGGGAATCAAACGATAGCTGTACAAACAATTTCTCATAGCTCAAGGATACTATGAGGGTAGCAATCTAATTTGGCTACCTCCTCGTACAAATATTAGAAGTTTGGAAAAAAGGTTACCCTATCACCATCCACATGTACCCACACAAGCCTGACAAAACCTCTGCCAACTTAAAAGTTGTGGGTTCCAAAGAACTTATTTCAAGCTTGGTAGGGATAATATAAAGGAAATGTAAATCTTAGACATTTGCAAAAAAGGTTACCCTACCACCTCTTCCATGGAAACCCCTGCTGAGAAATATGGTGCCATGGAGCACAAGCCTTGGTAGGGAGTGAGTAACAACAAGAAGCATGCACATTAGAAGAAGGTAACTAGTCTAAAGGTTGAAGTTCAAAGGTTGATTTATATGGTCATTTGTAATAAGGTGAAGTCATGTTGAAATATGCAAGTGAATGGGTGTGTGCGGGAACAAGCCCTTAGCAAGAGACTGTAAAAGGGAGTCTATAATTAAGGGGGTAGCAGTGAAAAGGTGTGAGGAATCTACTGATGAGAGAATCAAGGGTAGCATGAGTGAATATAGGGGTGTGGAAAGATTCTAGGAAAAGGTGTCCACAGATGTAGGGGAGGTGGCACAAATCAAGGAGAAATCAGTGGGATTAGATGCTTGGCATCTTGTGGATATACAACCTATAAATTAAGGCATTGGCCTAATGAGAAATTGTTGGTTTTTTAGTACCCATGCCTACATTATCGTATTAGATTAATTGTTCATTAATCTTATCTTAATCACATGCTAATTATTTTGATTCTTGCATTAGATCCACCATAGCTCATCACGTTGCTGCAAATTTAACAAGTCAATGGTCAAAAAGGCATCTCATGGAAAGCACAAGGTGGCACATGGAGTGTGACCATTTATTGACACATGGATGGCACAAGGGTGCACATATCTTGTGGACAAGGGCTCCTTGAGAGCTATAAAATCATGTAATCCTTAGCTCATTTGAGTAGCTTGATCTATTCAATATCATGTGACTAGTGTCTTAATTATACTTTGATTAACTCTTGTTTGAGTGATTTTCTTACTATTTAATCATGAAGATTATTACTTTTGCTATAAGCCTCCCTAGCTTGTTAGAAATTTTATCATGGTGTCAGAGCCACTAGGGCATGTTCTTAGCACAAGAGTAGAGAGTTTTCTCTCTTTTAGAAGTGATTAGGAGTTGCTGTGCTTGGAGTATTGTTTTTAGCGTTTCACTTCTGAGTTATTAGCATTGTGTTAAGCAATATTAATCTCCTCTATGTATCTAAAGAGGGAAAGAGAAAATATTGCATCCACACTACACCTCTAGGGCATAGGAGCCTAAACCCATAGTGACTCTATAATCTTCAGCTAATGGATGACAATAGAGATGCTTTATCTAGAGGAGATTCTTTGATAGAATGAAGAAGGTTACTTGAGGGCAAGCAACCAGAGATCACAGAAACAGCCTTACACACTACCATAGGAGAAAGACAACACAAAAGTCGGCAAACATCACAAGTAGCAAACATTGCAACAATAACACAGAGACATCAAGAGAATTTCCATCGTCATATCAACAGCATTGGAGCTCATCCATCACATAGGAGACCTCATCAAAATTGGCTACTAGAGAAGAAAAAATAGCCCCACAAGAAAGGGAGAGCTGTTGTAGTTGGTAAAGAATAGGGGTGATCAGCCCAGTTGTTTAGCCCGCTCCACCCATCTTGCTCAACCACCTTCGGCATCAATCAAATGAATCCATTAGAGATTTTATCCTTAGGATAAAACTCTTGGACTCACATTGTGAGTCATGGGAAAAATTAAACGATGTTCAATTGAAGAGATGTTTCATGATGGGCTTGAAGAATAACAGCTTACACAACTTGATCATTGTATCCAGACCTCACAAGGTGGCAGACTACACAGTTTGGAATACTTCCATGCCCATAGTCACTGACACGTTGTCGTGACGTGTGCGGTATAGCTAGGAAAGTACGAGACTTCTAGCTGTGAGAGTAGGTACCAAATCTAACAAGGAAACTCGCACACAAAATTTCCCAAGGAGTATTGGACATCTCCATTTTCAATGGCATATACATGTGTCGATTCACCTCAATACATCCTTGAATTCATCCTGATAATTGCACAAATTTGTGTATCAAGTGCTTGTCCCTTTATTCACTGACTCCTTTCTCCAAATCCTTTGATCCAATCACATGTAGGCATAACATAACCTTCAATTTTTTCCAACATACATGTGACCATTTACATTCTTTACATCCAGTGCCATCAAAATCATCATTTCAAGATGCTCTTTATCACCTGAAAACCTGCCTTAATATTCTAACATCTCACAAGCAAAAGATAGCATACGGCATAGCTATATCATACTCGTAATTTCCAAAATTCAATCGAGTAGAAAGTAAGACCAACTTTCCGCAACTTAAATGTATTTTTGATACCTTTTTTCCCACAAAATCTCCAAGCTCCAAATCCTTTAACTTTTTCTCCAAACCCTTCTACTCATTTCCAAAATCCTTTTTGATATATGAGATATACGATTTTCCTAAATCGTATGGAGTTAAAGTAATTAAAAAAAATAAAAAAGAAAGTCACTTAACTGAAGGTTTACAAGCGAATTTTTTCTTGATTATATTCACTATTCTCAAACGCCACTCGCTGCAGACAATTCGATGAAGGAAGCGTAGAAACCAAAAAGCATCTCCTATTATAGCACTCGAAATCCTCTTCAAATCTAACACCAACAAGCCATGAACTGTGGGTATCTTCTTGAAATGAAAATGACTGGTCGATTGGGCACTGGTTCTCTTTTTCTGCAGACGTTTTTCCTCTGATATTCGCCGCCTACCCCAACTCTGGTTATTTCCTCTTTTTTCCCGCAACAAATGCGGTGCCTCACCACCTTTTGCAGCTAAAGAATTGGCATTCCATTTTCAAAGGGCTGCGCTTGCGTCCATTTAATATCCAGAAAATCTCAATAAAAAGAAAAAGATTCACTTTTTTATTCCATGTCTGCTGCCCCCTTAGTGTAATACTCCTAACCTTAGCATTAAGGTAAGGTTCTCAATGCAAAGTAGTTCATCTAATTTTATTCCCCGGCATTCAATAAATTCTTCGACACTGTAATGTCCATTGAATCTCCATTACTCTTGATGCCTCCATAGTTTATAAATCATCATATCGGCCATGTGATTTATAGAATCCCCAATTGTTCATTCAAGTATTTTCCCATGTCTTCATAAATACATTCCTTTGTGCATTGGCATGCCCTCATGTTTGCATTCCATAAGAGGTATTCACTAATTTGACCCATCGATACCATTAAGAAGCTACTACACATTATGCACATGGGAAGCCATTAACATCATTAATCTATCCCTTTGGCGTGCCACTCATGCCATCATATATAACGGGATGTTTCTAACTTGCCCATGAGCTCTGAGTAACAGCAGAACCATCACCCACCACACTCATATACAAAAACTCCTAGATCTGGCTCAGCCTCAGCTCGTCTTATTGAACCTCATTTATAATATGAACATATGTACATGGCATCATATAATGACTCGTCATGGCACTTAACCCCATGCATCTGGATGTGTATTTGATGGCCTCACATGCATGGTTTCACACCATAGACGTGCCATGGCACGACATCCACCCCCTCTAAACCTGCACATCCTCTGGTATGTGCCAAATCATCATCAAGATCCACATATAACTGGATGTCATCTTCATCTTCTGCATTACCAGGAAGATCATCCTCTTCCTCTTCAATCATATCCATACTACCACTGTCAAGCCTCTCATCCTGAGTCTCTTGTGAATCAAAAGGATCACTATCATACCTTCTTTTAAATATCTTGATTCTTTTGCCTGCCCCACAAGATTCTTTATTTCTGTTCCATCAAGCTCACACAGAGTATACGTGGCATTTCCATGCACATGCTTGACAATGTAAGGGCCAAACCATCTTTTTGCAAATTTTCTTTGAACAGTGAATTGGTTGTCAAGGCTACTGTCATACATTAGAACCCAATCACCTTCTTCAATAGGTTTTGGCCGGAGTCTGTGTCTACTATCAAATCTTTCTTTATTTTTCAGCCTTGTATCTTTCAAGCGAGCTTTAGCAAGCTCTACATCTTCAGGCCTCCTCTCCAATTGTCTTATTCGCAATGCAAGGAGGTCATCTCTGCTCAATCCTTCCATCCAGGGCAATACATTCCAAGTTAGAACTACTTCTTCAACTGGCATCACTGGCTTCTGACCATACATTAATTCTGCAGGCATGTATCCTGTCACTGAGCTATGAGTTGTACGGTCAGCCCACAAGGCATATGGTAGTAGCTTTGGCCACTCGCATTCTTTCTCTGCATGCCTTAGCCAAAGCTTTAATGATTGGAGGATGTCCTCGCTCACTTTTCCCATTGCCCTCAGGATTGTAAGCACATGTTAGGGACAGTTTGATACCAATTCTAGAGAAGAATTCCCTTGCTTCTTCAACATCTAGCTCACCCCTATCAGCTGTTATTTTCCCAATACAACCATACCGGCAGATCACATCTTCCAAGAGAAATTTGCACACTGTTTCCGCACTCTTTTTTCTAAGAGCACGCCCTTCTACCTGATTTGTCAAATCTTCTCTTGCAAGTGCTATATACCGCATCTGCCAAATTCCCAAAGGCATTGTAACTAGATCCACTACCCATTTATAGTGCATGGTAGGTGGGTAGGTTGGTTGCAAGCCATCACGATGCCGCACATTTGAGTACATTTGGCATACCATGCATGTTTCCACATATTGGGAAATATCCTTGTACATTCCTTTCCACCAATATTTTTCCTTTATTTTGGTAAAGGTGGCCCACACACTTCTATGTCCAGCCCAGAGACTCTCATGGAATTCTTTCACAAGCTTTCCTTGAGTCTCTTTATCACATATGACTCTCTGTGGCATAGCATTCCTCTGCTTAGGATGCTTCCAGAGATACCCATCCTTTAGGAAATAACCATATGCTTTTCTGCGGATCCTCTTAAATTCTGCGGATCCTCTTAAATTCTGAGTCAGACCAATTTTCTTGCCTTGTCAGAGTACTCAAATATTGACCAATAAGCAACCAATCTCCTTCATATATTTCCTCAATAAAAGACTCAAGTGCATTTGATAGGCAAATATGGTCCCCTTTTGCATATGCTGTAGTATAGAACTTTGTACCCACATCATCAATGTCACTAATCATCTCTTTCTCATCTTCATACCTGGCTCTTGATAGCATATCTGCAACTGGATTATCTTTTCCCGCAATATGCTCAAACTCAGGATTTAGTGACTTGATATAAGCAATCCACCTAAGCATAGCAATATCTGGAGTGGTACAACTTGCTATCATCCCAAGAAGTGGCAAGCAATCAGTTTCCACAAGTACAGATGCCCCAATAAGATATTCTTTTTCACATTTTAGAGGAGTGACTATTCCCCATAACTCTCTCTTGATCTGTGGATACTTTCGTTGCCGAAAGCTTAATACCTTTGCTCCAAATCTAATTACATACCTATGATCATCCTCATCATCTTGCCCTACTGCCCATCCTATCCCAGTAGGACTAGTATCAACTGTAACAATCACAGGCCTGCCACACTCATAATCTGCCTTTCTCAGAGTGGGTGATGATTGGAGCAAACATTTCAGCTTCCGCATAGCTTTAATATGTACTGCACTCCACAGAAATTTTTGATTTTTCCTCAAAAGTTGATAAAGAGGATCTGCTACATGTGCATAATGTGGGATCCAAATAACATAAAAGACACATGCTCCAAGAAATCTCCTCAGCTCTATAACATTAATGCATGTCTCTTTCATTCTTTGTATTGCATCTATCTTGGCTGGACAAGGTCGGCGTCCACTAGTACTACAAAGATGTCCCACTATTAACACTTCACCAACTCCAAACACTGATTTCAGCCCAGATAAAGTAAGATTCACTTCTTCAAGCCTGGATAGAATCATGTCACAATCCTTTATATGATTTGCCACAAACTTGCGGCACCCCTTTGAATCCAAATCCCCATCTTTGTCTTTCTCATCACAGCCCTTTATTGGCACATCATCCAAAAATGGCATAGTTTTTTGTGGTATGAAGTCTCGTAAGACTTTATTCATTCCATTCATCATATGTGCCACTGAGTTGGTGGCTCCCTGTGGTAAGGTACATATCCTTACTAATCCCAAAGGAGTTCTCATTGTGGTCAAGTCCCTGCTTTGTATATCCAGTTGGAACTGATCATATCCCGAATACAGATCTCCCATAGAGTATATAGCTTTCCCTGCAAATGCTTCTGCAAACTCATCCACAATTGGACCTGCTCCCACATTCCTGATTGTGACTTTGTTTACAGGTTGCATGTCTTGAATAAAGCGCAATGTTCCATTTTTCTTTGGTACAATAAACCATCTGTTGGAATATGGGGCACATGATGGTTCCAAGATTCCCATCCTGATCTTTTCTTTTAGTAATTCCATCAACTTTGGCAAGAGAGCCTTTGGTACTGGAATTGGCCGCAGGTTCCAGGGCACATGCGGAACAGTAAAGATCACCATTGGTGCTGTTACACTTGGATCAACACAGCCTATCTCATGCGGCTGAAAAGCAAAGGCTTTCCCATGTTTTACAAGCATCTCCTCAAAGCATTCCCTTTCAACTGGCAACAGAAAATCCTTCTCACCAATCTTCAGCTCTTTTAGAGTTTCTTGAGTAAATTTATGCCCAATTTTCTTCGGATCTCTAAGATTTGGTTGCATAGAAGCTTCATCTATCTTCTCCTTGCTTCCTGGTGGCAAGGGCAAGGCAACTGGTTTCACCTTCTTTGCAACCGTTTTGTACTTTGTATCAACATGAGCATCCATCTCGCAATTCATGTTTTTACATTCCACCCCCTCGAATTCTTGGATTATATCATACATCTCCACAGATGACACCTCTATCATTTCATTTCCACCCTGTAAGCATGCTCTTCCCATATCAGAAAGCACATCCATAGTATCTACAAATGACACCTCATCAAGCACCCCTGAAATAAACTCATTCTTCTCCAAAAGACCACACTGCTCAAAACTTTTTTGTTCATTTTGTATATGTTTTCGCATGCCACGCTTCAAATCCTTGCTTTTTACAAAAAGCAATGACCCATAGCTGGAGAATCCTTGAAAATTTGCTGAAAAGCTATTTACATTGATTGAGTCCTGCGAGAACTCATTTCCCCTTGTACCATTGGAATCCCGCTTTACAATGGCACCTGGCCAAAATCCCTCATCTCCCTGTAATTCATGAATTCTCTGTTTATCTTCGGGAGTGACTGTGCTCGAAGAGACTCACGATTCCTTTCATGGTTAATGCAAACTGTCAAGAACTGAACAGCTTTCTTGCCATCCTTACTCCTTATTCTTGCATATGCCGAGCCATCATCCAAAACTTTTGTTTCCATCCTCACAGCTGTAATGTAGGGTTGCCCAAGGATAAGGGGATACGATGACATCTCCTGAACAAAAAAGTTCTGATCATCTTTCACATCCCCTATAGTTACCCTTACATTTGGACATGCTGCATAAAGCTCTCCAGATGAGTTATTAGCTGCTTTAATCATCCACCCATGATCCACATCCATTGGCCACTTACATTTGTTGTAGAGATTTTTAGCCATAAGATTTATTTCAGACCCATGATCAATTAGAGCGACATATGGCTCTTCCAAATCACCTATCTTGACAAGGGTTTCAGTGGTTGCTCTTGCCCAATGGCTCCTGGAGTAATGACTCTTTGTAAGAACTTCTTTTTCATCATCCTCTTCCACAAAGCGCACTTGTCGTGCCCCATCAGCAGAGTGATTACATTCCACCACATTTTCTCTCTCTTCCTTTTTCTGTACCTGTACTCCATGAGTCTTGGAAGTGCTTGCCTCCCCTTGTGATGGAATAGATTTAATTATGGACTGCCTTTTTCTTCGTATAATATCAATTATCTCATCATGAAATTCTTTCTTTGCAATCCCCAAGACTTAGGAGGAGAAGAGAAGAGAAGAAAACCCTAATTTTTTAAAATGCTAATCAAAGAAAAAAATAACAAACAGCTTGCAAACAAAACATAGAAGAAACCCTAAAAGATAACTAAGCTAATGTAAGAGAATTAAACCTAACTCTAATACCATGTTGAGAAATAGTGATCGAGATCTCCTATTGACAATCAACTTCTTAATGAGATGCTAATCTTACTCTAATGACAACACAATTAACATAACTAATCTAAAGTGGATAATACCTAAGTGAAACCATGATGATGAGTATGTGCTAATTGTACTTTAAGTAGACTCCAAGATAGATTAACTTGGACACAAAGAGAAACTTGAGATAAGTGCAAGTAGTATGATTCATTGCTTGAAATGGCTCCCTTTTCTATGAGGAGGTATGCCTTTGGGCTTGCACATCAATGTGGGATAATTCCCTTTGCTCATGTGTCTTCATGCTAGGCTTTGCTCTTGCTTGGCTACTCGTTCTCACTCCCTACCTCTTACTTGTACTTAATGGCACCACATTTCTCAACATAACTCCCATGCTGCATTTGCATCCAATGTTTCCATCTCTTCATTTGTGAAATCTTTCCATTTTTTATTTCCAAGTGTCTACTCAAAACAAGTGGGCTCCAACCTTTGTATTTCTTTAACCATGTAAGCATAGTGATGGGATGTATATCCATAATATCTCAACCTATCAATAGGGTACCTAACCCTCGTAGACCTGCGTATACCTGATCACTACCAAGTGTCCTCAAAATAGTCCTGGTTCTCCTTACACAAGGAGCCACAGATGGAATGGCAAGCTCCTCATCACTGCGTAGAGCCACTAGAGTCACCATCCACATATGGTGACCTGCTGACAAATTGTGCACAAAAGGTTGATCTACCTTTTCCTTCCTTTTGCATGATACATGTGTATCTACATTTGGCCTCAACCTGCTGTCCTGACTATGGACTAACACTGGATCCACTACCAAAGGACTCTCTAGGTCCACTAAACACCTGTGATTACTACTCTATATGTGGTGCAACATCATTACTTTTTACACATACCAGCTACTCAACTCATCAAAGACAACATCTCTGCTTGTTTGCATCTCACGAGTGGTAGGGTTATAAAATCTATAATCTTTCTAATCCAAAGTATAACCAATGGAAACCTTACAAGCACCTCCACGTCTACAAAGACGACTCCTCAATCAAAGATATGTATCTCCTGACTACCCAGGGGAGTGTCGTATCTAAACAAGAAGGGGAAGAGCTGATGATGCTCTTATGTGTGTACCGCTTCCTTGCTTGCTTTGTTCTTGCCTCTTGCTTACCTCCTTAGCTCCCACATGAACTGGAGCTCTGATACCATAAATATAATGTGAAGGAGTTCCTTACAAGCAAATGCACACACACAAGAAAGCAAGACACAAGAGAGATGGATACTTGTCTATCGTCATCTCTTCTCTACAACCATATAACTTAAAAGATACTAAAAGGGAAAGTAATCTCCTACAATAATATATAATAGTCAATCCATAGTGTGAACTCAACTATATGAGCTGGCACTATAACTATGCCATAAATCTAGTACTTCAAAGTGACTGTCACACAGTCTATCATCTGCTGGCGGCATATCCACCATAATCTCACCAACCATACTAGTGGCATAAGTGCAGAAGCTATCATCCAAATAGGTCATTAATGTCTGCACCACTAGTTGAGCTCGATATCTCAACACAATAGCTGATCTTTGGGCTTATAGAATGGCCCATAAGGTAGCCATCCACATGACACTAACATATGGAATAAACGTCGTCATGCTCATGGAATTCTTAGTAGCAAGCTTAAGAATTACCATCAAGGAAAGGTTAATAGGAAATGTGATGAGATCGACCAAATATTTGAACTTGAATGCTTGGAAGAAGCCATACTACATGTGCCGTCTAATGGAATAATAGTCAAAAAGTTGAGGCACAAGGAATGGTTGGATGAAAAGCTCAAAGACAAAGATATCAAAGTCAAGGACATGATTCTCATGTACATCATAAAAATCCAAAAGCGTAAGCTAAAGTATAAAGGGATGGGACTTTCTTGTGTGCAAACTCACCTCACAAGGATAGTATGCATTGAAACACTTGGCGGTGTGGAAATGCAAGGATTCTTCAACGGCTCGGGGGGTGCACTAACCAAAAACCGTAGGTATCACGTGCGTTCAAAAGGTATTAAAAAAACCCCTTAACTAAATTTCCCTCCCCCCCAAAAAAACAACCCCTCTGTACTTATGAACTAACGGATTTTTTTCTAAAGTCGAATAAAAAAACCCCTCCTATTAATGTACTCTTGTTAAATTTTCTCAATGTATCTAATTAAAAAACCCCTCCTGTTGAACTCACGTGGTACACTAATATTTTTTGAGGTGAACCCCTTGAGTTCAACGGTAACAAACTTAGATGATTGCCAGACCATTCACCAAAAGAAAGAAGAGAAAATAAAAGAAGCTACACTAAAACATGAGGCTTAATGAGGCTAGATAAGAAAAGTTGCACAACCGCCACATTTTTGTTAACATGGCCCAAGCTGTTAACTTATAAGAGGAGGACTAGGAGGTAAAGCCTACCAGACTCTAGTTGGGCATGACCACAAGGACTAGCTTAGAAAATAATATCGCACTCATTGAC
This sequence comes from Cibotium barometz, assembly GCF_041138505.1. Lineage (NCBI taxonomy): Eukaryota > Viridiplantae > Streptophyta > Polypodiopsida > Cyatheales > Cibotiaceae > Cibotium > Cibotium barometz. The sequence continues at coordinate 25,907,231 of NC_141066.1, forward strand.
ATGGCTATATGTCCCACACAACTTGGTGTGTGCTACAATAACCATTGTTGACACCTACAAAAGCAAGAGATGGACTAGACACATTCAAAACCTTATGCATAGGATCATTCACTGCTATGTTTTGCTACGTTTTACATTGGAAATAAGAAGGGAAGTTGTATATTATTACTGTAGGTACCATGTGTGAAGAAGTGATTCTCAAATGAGGATGGATGGGGCACAATTGATGCACTTACAACTAGCCACCAATTAGATAACTATCCAATGGTTAGTTAATGAACTTACAACTAACCACCGGATAGGTAACTATGTAGTACCATGTGTGAAGAAGTGCTTCTCAAATGAGAATGCACTTGCAACTAACCACCAGACACAATGGATGCATTTGCAAAACTAACCACTAGATAGGTAACTGATCTAATGATAGATGAGAAGCCCATTTCTTATCAAAATTTAACACTAGAAAACCATTGTGCCATCAAAGAAGTACTTCGACCCTTTTACAAACATCCAAAGGTACCCCATATCCCAATCAAGTTTCTTAAAAAGAGGTCGATTCTGTACTTGACCATAAGAGTAAATCACTAAGCATCATTAAAAGCCTCGTCTCAGTGCAAAATCAACCTTCGCCGCTAGTCCCCTGATAGGCTCTCCAAAAACTAACCCAGCTAACACCAATACTGCTAACATATCTAACCTTATAGAATTAGGGCCACCCATCAATCCCTAGCAACACTAATGTTTCCATGATAATGGCGATAAATAGTGGGTATACCGAAAGTAATGCTTCGAGAACAAGGTTATTATGAAGGACAAAGGAAAATCTAGGTTCCTAAGAGAAAGGTCTAGCATACGCGCCAGTCAAATCCATGCCACACTAACTAGACCATGCACCAATCAAAGCCATGCCACACTAACTAGACTATGCGCCAATCAAAGCCATGCCACACTAACTAGACCATGCACCAATCAAAGCCATGCCACACCAATTGGACTACTTAGCACAACACTGACCCCCAACCCTACTCTGCAGACTAAAAACATGGTTCATCAAAAGGGAGTTGTTAGAAGCCTAAGGGTACTACACTAGATAAAAACTAGATAGAAACAACTCTAGCTACCCATAGTAGCACATTCCACACTGACCCATCAAACAAGATAACCCCAACAACAAAAATATGCTACCCAAAGACTGTGGGTGCCTGAAGTGGGTGCCTGAAGTGCTCCTAGTGGCCTAATGGTATTATTAAGGTAACAAAAGCATTTGGATCCCTAAGGTCTCACCCCAATCTCTTTAAATACAATAGGACAAATGGATGGAAACCCAAGGTTACCAACAACATAAAAATCCTAGGTACAACCCTAGCAAAGGGTGAGGTAAAAATTGATCAATTCATGGAGCCCCATGATCATCTCCAAACATACTCGGGATATGATATTCCTTCCACCTTGAACTCAGAAACATATGATGTAGTTGAAGGCCTTGCACCACCCATTTCCTTACCCCGACTGTCATCCCTCTCAAGCCTTGCTAAATGGACAAAAATAGGCACCTCACCCTTGCCAGATGAAGAGGGGTACCAATCAGAAAAACTCATGGAAAATGTTGAAGAAAGTGGAAAAAGAGTCAAAGAAAGCAATTGAGAAGGGGCAAAGAAGAAAGCAGAAATAGAAGAAATCAAAGGATGGAGACTTGTAAAGGAGGGTCTGTAAACAAGGTAATACTATTTATGTTTAATGGTTCTCTAATCACTGGCCTTTCAAGGTACATCTTAGGATGTGGGGCATGGTGGGTAAGAACTTAGTCCATGGTATAGCCCATTGCCTTGATTTTTAGTGATCAGAATACCACTAACCCTATGCAAGATGCACACGCACATTCTCATCTTCGCATGCACGTTCTTATCTCTGCAAACAATTTCTATGTGTTCTCAGCATACACATTCAGAGTTGGGAACACATGTACATTGTTTTGTGTATGAACATTCCCAAGAATGGCATACAAATATACGTACCCACACTGTGTACATATGGTCTCGGGTAAAATATGATAAAAATAAAGGGCTCCCCTCTCATTTTCCACTATTTCCTCTCCATTCTCAACCTCCTCCAACACAACATCGTCATCGACAACAAGGAGATCCCCACCACCACCTTTCCATGATCCTCTCCAAAATCCATTATTCCTCCCACACAAACCTCATCATTCTCTTCTTCCAAAACACCATCTCCCTTATTGAGCCCTCCACAATCTTTCCTTTCCCTCACCACATCCTTTGCCTCAACCTCGAGCATGGTGCAAAGTCCTCATCTTTCGACTCTGCCTGATGGTGTGGGATGAGGGTGACTTCATCAAACTTTTTGTCCCCATTGACCTATGCCCATATTATGCTTCCACCAACATCATCAGCAGGCCCATTCACATGACTCTAGTACACCGTGAGGCCTATCGCCATATCACTATAAGGGCCAGCCCTACATATGCCCCCATTGGTATCCTTGTCTCTTGTACCATAGAATTTGGAAAAGCTACAACTCTGATGCGTGCTAGAAAGTTCCATCTCTTTGACACAGTGCACGTGGCCTACCCCCACCGAGGAGGAAGAGGAATATAGGGAGGCCCTTGAGTTTTATCAATCCATGAAGCCAAAACTCGAGGTCAAGGAAGAGGTAGAGGACATCATGGACACTGCCAAGGACAAAGATGATGATATTACGCCCGACCACAAGGACATTTCCAAAGACATGTCCAAAGAAGGCTCCCAAACAGGATCAACAAATGGTCCCAACAAAGCTTCCCAAGGGCCTTCAACATCAGGAGGCTTCTCTTTAGCTGCACATGGTTCAGGAACTTCTTCCAAAGAGAAGGAGAAAGAACATGCCTTGACACCCTTCCACTTGGAACAACCCTCTACATCAGCTCCCCCTCTCCTTATTGCCACCTCACTACTACTGACATCTCCTTATTGTTGCCACCTCACTACTACATCTCCTTCTTGGATTTCCCCACTTGCATCTCCTCATTTCTCCTTCTTGGATTTCCCCACCTACATCTCCAGCACCTTTATTACCCCCCTCATCTCCCAAGCTACCCACACCACTGAACTCTCTTGGGGATGTCCTCAATGGACTCATCAAGGCCTCAACCTTGCAAGCCAACCACCCCTCTCCCACCATAGGTATTAGAAAAAGGTGAGATCCTAGAACCCCCCGTTAGAGAATAACCAGTAGATACACCCCCTTGACCACCCATTGAACTGGTGTATCCTCTCAATGGGATTGATATTGATAGAGCCCTTAGAATACTAGACTAGTGGGCAATGCCTAGACCTCACCCCTGACACCAGCAAGATCACTTATTACCTCGACATATTCCTTATCAAGTTTTATCTAGAATAGAAGTTCAATTAATGGTCTAGATCTCATCGCAACAAAAAGAGGGACCATGGGGGATATACACGACCACAAGCCAGAGCAACCCCAATAACACATGAGCTTATGGGGGAGAAACCTATGTGGTAGCAACTTTACATTCTCAAGACTAAGTATTGGAAAGAGTATTGCTATGCTTCAAGCTATCTCACAATCAGTCCTATTTATTTCCCAATTGAACATAGATATGCATGGGACCCCTTTGTGTAGGACCTGGAGAGAAGAACCCAAAGATACAATTCAACTTTCCATGGATACCTATAGTCTACCAACCCTTGTCCTAAATGAATAATGGATGCTTTGCACCATACAAAAGTTCATCTTGTGATATGGTTTCCACACCATCCACTTTTTTAGGCTCATCATTGTCCTTTTGGTGGAATTTCCCGATTGGCACAAATTTGATGAAGGTTAATAAGGCATGCCTTTGACATCAAAAAGGGTCCCACACTTTAGTGAATACTTGGCTATTATAAGTAAGTACCGTAGATGTAAGGCTGGCGTACACTCACTTTTGAAGAATGCTCACTTTTGAAGATATGTTCAGAAGATATGTTCAAAACACCTTCTAGACATTGACCTAACATGCTCACGACTTCTGTAATGCCAAAAGATAGTCAAAAACCGAGGTTATGACTTGTGTAATGCCGATAATGTACATTTAAACTAAGAAAGTAGCCTAGACCAGCTCATTGGCCCCCAAACATTACTTGGGCGGTCGAGCATTGTAAAATAAGTCTTGTATATAAGAGATTTTGACTAATAAGAAAAGACAATCCCATTCTCACGATTGTGTGTTTAAGTCTTCTTGCCCTTGTGATTGAAGTTGCTTGTATGATTTCTCTTCTTCTTTGTTGCATGCATGCTATGGGTGAGTAATGGTGTTGGTGTGTGTTCTCTTCTCCCTCTCTCCTTCTTGTCTACTCTCTCATGCCCTCACTCACCATGGCATCAAAGTAGAGGTTGATCTCTCCATAGCTCTCTCTCTCTCTCTCTCTCTTCTCCCCACCCATTTGTAAAGCTCCTTTGTGGTGACAACTGAGGCAAGGTTGAGGACCCTAGCTCTCTACAAGAGAGAGTTACTCTACCAAGAGTGGCTTGAGGTGCAAATCGGTAAGATCCTTGCATTCTCCTCTCCTTTTGTCTATCTTGCAAGGCTCAAGTGCTCTCAATTCATTGAGTAGTTTACAGTACCGCTATGTTGGAGATTGCAAGTCTGCTGTAAGTGCATAAGTTTTTGTAAGCACTATTTGGTAAGTCATTGTGTAGGTAAGGATTGTCATAAATTATGAATGAGAAGTTAAACAAGAATAATTTCTAGGCTTGGAAATTTAGAATGACTAATTTCCTTATGGGAAAAGGATATTGGGAGTTCATCACACAAATGATGAAAAGGAGCCAGAGATTGCTAAAGAAAATCCCACCCCATAGTAGATAGGTGCATGCATATAAAGCATGCACCTATGGGGGAAAAGGATATTAACATATAAAGCATGGAATGAAAGAGCAATAAAAGGGTACTGGTTGTTTGTCAGTGTGATATACTCTATGATTCTGCATATACAACACAAATGCCTAAGGAGGCTTCAGTCTCATACAGGTGGAAGAGCCACTCTAGAGGCAAGAGGAGAGCTAAAGAGACTGAGGTGGAAGATAAATAAATCAAAATATAAATAGCATGGAGTGCTATTAATATGACAAACTAGGGCACATTTTAAATATTGTTATAAAAAGAAAAATGATATCAAAAGTGAAAACTTACAGCAAGGCAATTATACATCATCAAGTAAATAGGGTGATGAATGATATAAGTGAGCAGTTGCTTGTGATGTAGCACATACTCAGTTCCATGACAAGAGATGTGTCAATATAAGGAGATATTTGGTATATGGATTCTAATGCTTCTAACCACATGACCAATCATGGCTGAGTGGTTTATAGATATGTAAAAAAGAAGAAGAAAAAACCAAGGTATGTGAAAAACAAGTGATGATACTATGTACCCCATTGTGAATGTTGGTAAAGTACCATTGTCTATGCAAGATGGCAAAGTGAAGTACCTTGCATCTGATGTACTTCATGTTCCTAATATATGAAAAACCTAGTTTCTATTGGACAAACGATTAAGCAGGGTCTACAAGTGAGCTTCAATCCTCAAGAGTGCTTTGTAGAAGACTTCAAAAATTAGTAGCGCTTGGTTGAAAAGAGTAACATAAATAGCAGGATGTTTACTTCAGATGTTAACATGCATGAGGTGAAGGAAGCCATGTTCGTAGATTGGACATGTGTCACTGTAGATATTGATATATGACGATGATAGGCTTGTAAATTTAGGATGACCAATTGTCACGTAGGCTGTAACGCCTGTGTGATCGACGGTAGACAGGATGGCCAGACGGGGCTTTAGCGTCAACGCCTCAACCGAAGCACCGAGGACGTGGCCATCCGCCGGGGTTCAATGGGAGAGGACGCCCATGCGGAGTCATGGGCAGCCAGGCTAGTGTGGATGGTAGGCCACACACTATATAGCCTAGGGGATGAGGGGCAATCCTCATTCTTCCTCTCTTGCTGGGTGGTGAGCCAGAGGCTGTCCCCTCCTGTGGTAGTGCCCGTAGTGGTGTTACAGCAATCTAACATTAGTATCAGAGCAACGGGTCAACCGTGCGTGACCGGGGACCGGAGCCCACTCAATGGTTTTCAACCATTGAATAAAATCTTATCCTTATCTCCACAATTGAGTGTGTGGAGGGAGGCGGCCATAGCTCTCTCTCTCTCTCTCTCTCTCTCTCTCTCTCTCTCTCTCTCTCTCTCTATCTGTCCGTTGAACACACCCAAGTGCTCCATTTGCAGGTAAGTAATTTTATTTTTATTTTTATTTTTTTTGCTTTGGAGCTTGTCTGCGAAAGAAGAGTTTTTCGTTTGGTGTAGAGAGAGAAGTCGGCTGTGAAGAGAGAGAGGTGGCTGGAGCTTTTCATCTAGTGTAGAGAGAGAAGTCGGTTGTGAAGAGAGAGAGGCGGTGCTGTCTGGAGCTGTGGGGAGCTGAGGGTCGACTGTGTGTCTCGATCTGAGCGTCGACTATGTGTCTGGAGCTGTCTGGAGCTATGGAAGGCTGAGGCCACAGTCGGTGTGGCAGCCGCCCACCAATAGGCGCCCACCACAGGCAGCCAGCCAGGCCACAGCCGGCGCGGCGGCCAGCCAGCAGGCCAGCGCGAGCGAGGCGGCCAGCCAGGCCACAGCGCCGAACGGCGACCAACCCACAAGAAGCGGCCAACCAAGCCAGTGCAGCCAGCGGCCAGCCCGACCAGCCAGTTATTTTTTTATTTTTTAATGTTTTTAAAAAATAAAAAATAAATTAAAAAAATCAAACGAACACCTCTCTCCCGGGAGGGATAATCCCGGAAGTAAAGGGATAATCTAGGGTGGTTCAGGCACGGGTTCCTGTGGGGATTAATTTTTTTTATGAGTTGCAGTAGGCACCTTTCTCTCGGATCGGAGCGTCCCGGAGTAGCGACGTTTGTAGAGGCTCACAGTGCAACACAAATCGACAGTCGATGACAGTCGCTCGTCGCAGGCGACCGTAAGGGGGGTGACTATTCTCTCTCCACCACTGCTCATTTTATTAGCGTTTTTTTTATAATTTTCGAGTTCTCGCATTTTTATTTGTGCAAGAATTAAAGATGTCTGCTAGGCGTAGTGTGTCCCCACCGCCTTCTACTTCTCTAGGGTTTTCAGGTCTCTTGTCCCCTCGATCTCGCGGGTTTGACCCTGACCGAATTGTCACGCTGTATACGCCCGACCGTTGTCCGGTCCGGAGTGTGCTCGTCGATCACGCGTGATCCGCCAGCGCCCTCCCCACCTTATTACCCAGCGAGCCCGCAACGGTCGCGCGACAGTAGCAGATGACCCTGCCTTAGGACCCAGCGAGCTCGTAGCAGCCGCAGTTAGCAGATGACCCCTTTCTGGCCGATGAGCCAGATGACATGAACACCGACGTCGTCGACGGGACCGAGGAGGACCTCTTGGAATATGACGATGACGATTATGACCTATTGGATCCTATCGACGTCCTAACAGAGACGGAGCTCTCTAGTGGACTTTCTAAATATCTTAATGCAAAGCTGAACAATATGGGTAAAGTCCAGGCTGACTTAGTCACGACGCTACAGAGCATCTCCACACGGTTAGATGCACTGACAGCCGCCTCGGCTAGTACTCCGACTCCTCATGGTAGCCGAGCTCCTCCGGCGCACGGGTGAGCGTAACCTCGCCAGTGGTTTGTAGGAGTACAAGGGGCCGATGCGCCTGCAGGGCCGTTCGTAGAGACAGCTTCATCGTTATTAAAAGACTTAAAGTGGCCTAGTTTTGGTGGCGAGGAGAAGGAGAGAAACAAGGACTCGGTCAACATGTTTCTAGCGAAGTGGTCAGATTTGCACGCGCTGCGAGACAGCAACCTAGCCAGATACATTCTGTAGAGGCTAGCCTCTCATTAACGGGCAAAAGCGTACAAGTGGTGGATGAGTTTGACAACTCGTCCTGCCACTTGGACGGAGTTTGAAACGATGTTTCGAAAAGAGTTTTTGCCTGTTAATGAGGTGGAGAGAAGCTAGGAGTTATGGGACAAGTGCTCGATGGAGAACAAATCCCTAACTCAGTACATCTCAGACTATAGGGAGATAGTACTCAAGCTAAAGGGGATCGGTGCATTCCAGACATTGCGAGGCTTTAAAAGAGGCCTCAAAGATGATTACCTTGACTACGTAGAGCCCTTACAACCTAAAGACTTAGCAGAGGCAATTAAGTATGCACAGATATTTGATGACATCAAGCGCTGTAGTGCGCGTGGTGGTTCGAGCAGGGCCGAGGGTAGTGAGAAGAGGAGGTAAGGCCTTTAAAAAAAAGGGTTCCGCAGTGATAAGCAGGGGGATAGGATGGACCAGGAAGGGCAGGGTGGTCATTGGTGTAAAAAATTGTGACCATCCAGGAAGAAATGAGACAGCGAAATCCAAAAGAAAGAGCAGTATATTAAAGTGCGAAAGGAAAATCACTGCTTTAATTGCAACGATGTAGGGCACACGAAGGCTGAGTGTCCAAAGCCTAAAGCCAGCATGAGTGGCAACGAGCCCAAAAAAGATGGTAAATCCTCTAGGCAGTTGCATACAATGTAGAGACTCCCTCTCAGTTCTGCAGAGTTCAGAGAGGTGACAGTGTGTCATTGTGATGAGCATCACGCTTGTTCGGTGACGCCAGCGATGTGGCAGCCTACTGTAGGTCCGCATGACATGGTGCGCATGTATGGCACCATAGGTGGCCGTAGAGTCACAGTTTTTATCGATGATGGAGCTAGCCACAACTTCTTGAACTACTCGTTAGTCAAGAAGTTGGGGTTGACTGAGACCTAGAGTGATCATGAGTATACTATTGGCCTAGCCAACGGGTATGACAAAATGGTATGGAATACCGTAGTATTGGGGATCCCATTATCTATGCAGGACTACGAGGCTTCGCTTGACTTTCAGATCATGCACTAAGCCAGAGAAGACGTATATCTAGGCAGGGAGTGGCTGTATGGCTTGGGCCCTAGTCTAGCTCGGAGTTACCTACATAATACGCTACGTTTTGAGCATGGAGGTAGAGTCATTACCCTGCAGGGCGACTGTACTGTCCCCGCCACACCACTTATTTCCTCCATGGAGCTGTGCACAGCGGTCCGCAGAGACCAGATAGCAGAGGTATATGCTTGTTACCCTCTTTTAAATTCTGTTTTTCGTAGATGAAACTGTAGATGATGTTTACGTAGACAAACAAGAAAACAAAATAGCCTTGGACGAGACCCATTGTTTGAAAACCTTGTTTGGCATGCATGCAATTCAAACAAGAAAAAATCCACGGCGAAAGAGACATTAAAGAAAAAGTACGTAAATACTTTAATGAATTTATTAGAGAAATTTCAGGATATTTTTCCTGATGATTTGCCAGATGGCTTACCACCATCTAGAGAAGTAGACCATGGCATCGAAGTTATGCCAGGATAAAAGCCTATAAGCAAACTTGCTTATAGATTAAGCCACTCTGAGGCGGCATAGGAGGTGGAAAAACAATTGATGCGGAATATTTGAACAAAGGCTTTATTCAGCCTAGTTCAAGTCCGTGGGCATCGCCTATTCTTTTGGTAAAGAAGAAAGACGGATCTATGCGGATGTGCATAGACTATAGGGCTCTTAATCAGATAACGATGAAGAACAAGTATCCGATGCCATGCATGGATGAGTTATTTGATCAACTCTATGGATGAGTTATTTGATCAACTCTATGGATCGAGATACTTTACAAAAGTAGACCTGAGATCAGGGTATCATCAAGTTAAAATGCAGAAGATGTTGCGAAAGACAGCATTTAGGACCCGTTTCGGGCATTTTGAGTTTTTGGTTATGCCATTTGGGCTAACCAATGCTCCAGTGACGTTTTGACGCTGATGGACAGCATTTTACGTCCATATCTGGAAAAATTCGTAATAGTTTTCTTAGATGATATTCTTGTGTACAATAAGACACAAAAAGAACACATAGAGCATTTGCGTCTAGTGTTCGAGTTGTTGCGAGAGCACAAACTATTTGCAAAGAAGAGAAAATGTGAATTTTTTGAAATAGAAATTCACTACCTTGGCCATATTATATCCGCCCGATGGTACACGGATGGAGCCAGAAAAAGTAGAGGCTATTCTTAAATAGTCAGCGCCGAAGAATCTCGAGGAACTGCAGTTTTTTCTTGGCATGTCGGGGTTCTACCAACAGTATGTGAAGGACTATGCGAAGATCGCAGTCCCGTTGACTGACCAATTATGATCAAAAACTAAAAACATTAGTTGGGGGAAAGCCCAACAGAAGAGCTTTGATAAGCTCAAGGTGACTGTAGCAGGTGCACCTGTTTTGACTATTGTGTCGATCCAAATGAGCCGTTTGTCTTAGAAACAGACGCTAGTAATGAGGCCATTGGGGCCGTACTTATGCAAAGGGGACACCCAATTGCATTTGAGAGTTAAAAGATAGATCGTGCGTAGCGTAACTACTCGGCTTACGAGTGAGAGTTACTAGCGATAGTTCATGCACTGAAAAAGTGGAGACACTATTTATATGGTGCTTCTTTTGAGGTCCGGACGGACCATGAAAGTCTGAAATGGCTTTCAAGTCAAAGTGAACTGAAAGGTAGAAAAGCTCGGTGGTGGGCGGAGATTCTACAGAAGTTTTGACCTTCAGATACATTACTAGAAAGGTAAGTATAACGTGGTGGCAGATGCACTTAGTCGCATGCCACAGATTAATGAACTTAGTTTCACAGTCTTCAAGAATGATTTCTTGGAGTCACTACGTGGTTTATGTGAGCACGATCCATCTTTTACAGAGGTCTGGTGTGCTGTACGCATACACACTTCTTCACAGACGCGACCACCTCCCTCGTTGGCACGGATTACTAGTCTGGAGAGACTGGCCGAAGGTGCAACGGGAAGGGAAGCGAGAGTTAGTCCGGAGAGACTAGCCATGTCTTCTGGGTATAGTTTGGAGTTGGAGAGCTCTGACGTAGGCCCTTCATCACTTTTGACTGCCACGGCTTCAAAGGGGGGTGATAAACTTCGTCGGAGGGAGAAATATGCTAATCACTCCATTGACGATGGGTATTTACTCTACAAGGGTAGAGTATGTGTATCAACTATTGGTGACTTTCGGGCCCAAATTCTTAAAGAAAGTCATGATAGTCCAAGTGCGGGTCATCCCGGGATTTAGAAGACCTATGCACTAGTAAAAAGACAGTTTTATTGGCCTAGTTTGTTTAAGGACGTCCATACTTATGTGCTGAAATACAGTAAGTGCCAGGTCAATAAACACGAACGTCTTAAGGTTGGAGGACTACTCCATCCGCTGGAGATTCCTCAAGGGAAATGGGAAAGCATTTCCATGGATTTCATTACCAGTTTACCCAAGACGAGTCAAGGGAATGACTCGGTGTGGGTGGTAGTGTGGACAGGTTAACTAAAATGGCAAAGTTTATCGCCACGAAGAAAACTGTTAAAACGCCAGAGTTGGCAAAACTCTTTATTGAACATCTCTACAAGCTATATGACATACTCGAAGAGATATAGTGTCAGATAGAGATAGAAAGTTCAATAGTCATTTTTGGAGGGAAGTCTTCAAAAAGTTGGATACTACTCTAAGTATGAGTACGGCAAATCATCCGGAGTCTGATGGTCAAACTGAAAGAGTTAACCAAATTCTAGAGGATATGTTGCGTTCTTATGTTAGTAAGAAGCAATCTAATTGGGAAGAGTACTTGCCTTTATTGGAGTTTGCCTATAACAGCTCCAAACACTTAGCGACTAGATTTACACCATTCATGTTAATGTATGGATTCCAGCCGAGATCTCCGATGGCTGTAGGCCTAGAAAAGGAGAAGATTCAATCTGTCAAGGATTTCCTTGAAGATATGAATGATATGCTCAGAGCCGCACATGAGAGCATTCGTAGCGCTCAGGATTGCGTTAAAACTTATGCGGATAAAGGACATAGAAAGGTGACCTTTGCAGAAGGTGACTTTGTATTCCTCAAGGTTCCTGCACAGTCAGAAACCATGAAAACAAGAAAGTGTGATAAACTTTCTTCGAGATATTGGGGACGTAGCATATAAACTTGAGCTACTGGAGAGTTCGTGTCTTCCATGTCAGTAAACTGAAGAAATCAGTTCACGGGTTAGAGAACGCAGTTTCTCCAGAGATTTTGGTGGACTTGATAGAACCACCAAAGATACCACATGAACATGAAAAGATTCTAGAGTATCGTGACAGACAAACCCGACATAAAGTGTACCAGGAGGTACTTGTTAAATGGACAGACAAGGATGAGGAGGCAGCTACTTGGGAATGCCGTAGAGCAATTTCCAAGAGGTTTCCCCAGTTTGTTTTCGAGGACGAAAACTCTTCTTAAGGGGGAGGTAATGTCAGTAGGCTGTACATAACGCCTGTGATGACCGACGGGGCAGACCAGATGGCCAGACGGGGCTTTAGCATCAATGCCTTGGTTGGAGGGCCGAGGACGTGGCCATCCAGGGTTCAGTGGGAGAGGACGCCCATGCGGAGTCATGGGCGGCCAGGCTAGTGTGGACGGCAGGCCATACACTATATAGCCTGGGGGATGAGGGGCAATCCTCATTCTTCCTCTGTGGCTGGGTGGTGAGCCAGAGGCCGTCCCCTCCTGTGGTAGCGCCCGTAGTGGTGTTATGGCAATCTAACACCAATTTCCTTATGGGAGGGTAATTTTAATTAGCCATTGAATAGACATGCTACGTAGGGTAGTGATAGCCCTAAGATTTTTTATCTACTCTATCTCCGCTAAAGGTATATTACATTTGAGAATAAATTTAACCCCACCTTGTCTTTGGTTAGGCCTCTTGTGTATTACCACTCTCAATGCTTCTATTTCCAAAGAGACAAATACTTGTTATTGTTCTTTTTCCATATAAAAACTTCTATTTAAGACTATCCTAGAAAACCTAAACCTTATTTTTATAGTCTATATGAAGCTTATAAAAATCCTTAGTCTTTATAAAATATTTTAATTAAAATGATTGCTTAATTTTTTACCCATTTTCTAATATGATCCGGTTATGTGCTTATGTGTGTAATGAAACAATCCATAGCTCATCCCTAATCAAATTTGTATATCAAAGTTATAAGATATGTAGAGGGTGATAATTGCTCCCTTTCCTACATTTTCATTCTTCCTGTATCTATTTTCTAAATGGGCTAGTTATGTTCTTAGTGTAGTGAAACCATAGCAAATGTGTTTATCAAAGTGATAAGATACATAAAGGATGCTAGTAGGATGCTAGTGGCTCCCTTTTCTACAATTAAACTCTTCCTATGCAGATGGAGAATACTCTTACAAGGGTCATAAATCCTTTTTTAAAAGTAGTTGCAAACCTAATTTTTGGTAAAGACATGGTAACACTACAAACTTGTCTATAAAGACCCATTACTTTTCTCAAGGGTCCGTTCCTTTGCGTTTTACTTTTCTATTACATTCCTTTCTATAGACTTTACATTCTTGGCTAGTTTCTACCTCTTCTTAAGAGTACGTAGTTTAATATTTACACCATCACAAAGATGAATGTACTTTTAAAGGTATCAAACTTTAATAATGTACTTTTAAAGGTATCAAACTTTAATAATGTTAACACAATCTATTAACACAATTAATGATATTCATAGCTTAACAATGGGTTAAATTAACAATCAACATGAGTTTTAGATAATCAAATCTTAAAAGTTGTAGTTCTCAAATGGTAGATAATGAATACTTAAAAGTAGTAGTTCTCAAATGGCCAAATAGTATCACGGTCAAGAATTGCATTTACTAAAAATAGTAAACTAATGTAAAGGTGAAAGTGATGTAATATTAGCAAGTATGGCAAGAGAAATCAAGCACATGGATCAAGAGAATTCAATCAAGCACATAGGTCTCAACTACCCAAGAAAGATAAATAATACATAAGGCGCTACATTGATATAGGGTCAAACATGGAAAATACCAATGGATTACAAGGTTAAATCAAATATGGAGGGGTTATTAATGCCTGAAGAGCCAAGTCAAATATATGACAAAAGTTCACTTTGGCCACTTAGAAGCTCCGCACAATGCTGCTGTCTATGATGCAGGACCAAAATAGTATTGTAGGTTTGCTAAAGTTTAAGGTTGATGGTATACATAAAGTATGTGAAGCATGCCGCTTGGTAAAGCAAGCCAAACATGATTTCCTACATGAAAAGCATGTCAATGTAAGGCCATTATATGTTATACATTTTGATGTATGGGAAGCGACCAAGACTACAATAATTATAGGTTGTAGGTACTATGTTACATTCATTGATGTGATCACACTAGGAAAGTGTGGGTTTACTTCATGAAGAAGAAAAGTCAGGTGTTTGCTTACTTTTCGAGATTTAAAGCCTTGGTTGAGAAGAAAAAATACATGCGAATCAAATGCCTACGATTGGATAATGGGAAAGAATACTTCTCCAATGAGTTCAACGATTTCTGGAGAAAGAAGGGAATCAAGAGTATTCACATGCAAGTACACTCTATAATAGAATAGTGTTATAGAAAGGAAAAAAAGACACATTGCAAAAGGAAAATAGAATAGTGTTATAGAAAGGAAAAACATACACATTGCAAAATTTTCTCGTGCCCTGATGCTTCAAAAGAATAAACTGGATTATTTTTGGGCTAACGCAGTAACAATTTCTATTTACATTATGAACATGACTCCCACTATAGTTGTTTATGGTATAATGCTTGAATAGAAGTTTACAAGCATAAAACTAGATGTGTCTCACTTAAAAGTTCTTAGATGTATTACATATATGTATATTCTTGATAAAGTGAGAACCAAGTTGGATCTAAAGGAAGAGAAATGCATCTTCATTGGTTATACTTTGGAGTAGAAAGGTTGTGCGTTCTATAATCCCACCACTGAGATGCCAGTAAGCAGAGATGTTGTCTTTGATGAGATAAGTAGCTCTGGTATGCACCAATGGCAACAAATAAAGATATAGATTAAGAAGTAATGATGATGTCCCACATGTAGAGCAGAAATCATAGGTGCTTAGTGGACCTGGAGAGTCTTTTAGCAATAGATCGAGTGTTAATCCATGGTCAAGCATAAAAAACAAGAAATATAGATGCATCATCTCATGGTACTATAAGTGCTAGTATACATGTAATATACAAAGAAAAGAAAAAGGTAGATCAACCTTTTATGCCTGATTAGTTAGCAGGTTGCTCTCTTATGTGGATGGTGACTCTAGTGGTTCTGAGGAGAGCCTTGATAAGGAGCTTTGCATTTTGTCAATGGTTACTCCAAGTGCACGGAGAACCAGAGAGTTGATTTGAGGACACTCGGTAGTGTTCCAAGTGTACGTAGGTATACTCGAGTTTGATACCCTATTGATAGGTTCAGATATGATGGATATGCAAGCCATCGATATGCTTACATGGCTAAAGTAATACATGAGATAGAGTCCATTGTGAGATGTGCATGTGTGAACGATATGTCAAGCCTAATCACATGAAGTGATCGACATACAAATGGAGGTCAAGCTGAATAAGGATGAGATGGTACAACTAATTCAGGCTCTGTAAATTGACATAGCTTGACCTATATCTACTAGGGTGACTCTTATGCATACTACGTAAACCTAACATGTTATTTGTATGTTTCAAGGCTATACAGGGTTGGATTTGAAATCAAAGCCTATGTTGCTTTTATTGAGAACCCTGTGGGAACTAGGCTAGTAGTGAAAGTATGGACCAAAAAAAAGGGGATGTATTGGAGAGACAGTCTTCCAAAGGGTGCACAACTGAAGCTATGACTGAAGCATGTGTACAGCTGGGTTATTAGACTTCCTAGGGGCAGTCATCTTTTGTGTTAAAAGATGAAAGGTGGAGTTTAATATGTAGTTTACTTAACATGGATATGTAGAGTTTGTGAATATGAGCTTGTAACACTGGGACTGGATGTAAAGTTTATATATATATATATATATATATATATATATATATATATATATATATATATATATATATATATATAACTATTGTTCCCAAAAGAAAGAAAGAAAGAGCTTGGTCACATAGTTCCCAATAACCAATTGGCACTTGGTTTACAAAACTAATGTGACTTTTGGTAGTGGCTTCTCCTATTGACTCACTTAAACATTAGTGGCAAGTTCCTAGTCTCCATGTTGGTATATCTATGGCATGCACGCCTATAAGCACTCTTCCATTGTCGTGTTGCACTTTGTACTCAAATTTTTAGCAAAATATTTGGCGAGGGGATCGTCTTGAGTGAACTCAAACCAGAAATAATTTCACCTTCATTGCCAACTAGAGAGGATGCTTTCTAAGTGCTCACTACTTTGACCACTACTTCCATGATTGAAGAGGTTGGATAATAGAGCTTGGGATGCTTGTGAAGAAGCCACCCTTGTTTATCTCACATCGATCAACCCCCATCATTACAATTTACCATGAGTTTACAACAAATGTGACATAGGATTCCCTTAGCTTTAGGTGGTGAAAGCCCTATGGCACATGCAACATACAATATCCTTGGCTATAAGGGGTGAAAGTCCTCAAATTTCAATCTAGCACTTCTTAAAGCATTTCATGCCTTAGATAAGGAGGGAATGAAAAAATTTACCTTGCAAAAGAAAAGGCTTTATGAGAAGTGAGAAATCCTTTATTGAAGTATAAAAGAGCAGCAAAAGTTTCACCCTTTAAATGAAATAAGGGTCATCTTTCAATTTTGAGACAGCATGAAAGTCCTAAAGGATTTTTTTTTTTCAAGGAATGATAATATATTATTGGTAACAAAAACACAACACATTAGACATAACGTGTTTGTGTAGACACTACAATCATCGAACTTTCCTAAGGAGTGCTATACTATTTTTGCTTAGATTTTTTCTAGTAAGTTCATTATCCACTTGGAGAAACTACTTTTAATGAGAGCGTTTCTAGTAAGTTCATATGTATAGTTTCCACTTGGAGCAACTTTTTAGCTTGTAGCCTAGAAATTTTCTTGAATACTAAGCCATTCCAAGATAATGAGTATGGCTATTGGGATCCACTACCACACCTTGGTAAAAGAGTTGGGTTAGAGCCTCTTGATGTCTCTCCCAGTAAAGCATGTTTCCACTTGAAATTGTCTTGAGCATCAACTACATTGAGCCACTTTAAATTTCTCTCCACAATGATGCAACCAGCTACCACCCACCACCAGCCCCAAAATAGATGGAGAACGTCTTTTGATGTCTTGCAAAATGGTTACAAAGTTTCTACACATTCATCGATTTACTTATTTTGTCCCTAGTAGAGGTCTCTAATGTAGGATTCTCCATCAATACATCTAGATGGGAAATCCCTATTACCTTCTAGATTGTGATGGTCCTCCTTTTCCAAGCTATTCTTGGGTCCCTGTTTGCCACCTCACCACAGTCTTGGCTATCTAATCAATGCCGTCTTCTCCTTTTGCTCCAGTTCTTTGTCTTAAGGTTGACCAAAGGTTTGTCTTTAGCTTGAAGATTCTTTTAGAGGGTAGATTTTAGAAAACTTAATTTTGAGAGTTTTGAGAGCATCATCCAATGAGAGTTCATTAGATACCTTGGGCTTTGGCTTTTTTTTTTTCGTACACACTCGGGGCCCACTCAAGTGGGTGGAGCCGATTTCCCCTTCCAATAATTAGCCAATTATCATGGTCGGGTAAGGGCCACGTACCATCGGGCAAGAGCCACGAATTAGGCATCCCCCATGACCACCGCGATGAGTTGAGCGCTGGAACAGCAGAGGGGTCTCGTATGGATCCTCCTATCTCGGGTGATCCACCAGGAGGAGTCACTCGAGTGTTCAAGGGGCAAGAGCTCGAGCAACCAAACACATCAAGCGAGCATAGGTGTCCCTTTATAACATGAGAGAGCCTAGTGCGACTTGAACTCATAACCTAGAGGTTACAAGTCACAAGCTTGACCACTACACTAACTCAGTTGGGATTGGGCTTTGGCTTTTGCATCCGGGCTTACATAATATTAAAGATGTGGCCTCATGTATATATAGCTTGTAGCTGAGTGGTAGCTCTGTCTCCAAAAATGAAAGACGTGGGTTTGAGTTTACCGTATGCATAATTGCTTTTTAACAGGCATTACGCTTGTTTTTGAGCATTGTGGCTATCAAATACTTGCAAATTTTTAAAATGTTCCTAAAAAATTACACGAAAATATAAAAAAACTTGCTATATTTATTTCACCAAACCCCTAAATTTTGAAGGGAAGGGGTGCCCGTCAAAAATGAAGCCTGGTGGGATGTAATTTCTGAATACCCACTCTCGCCATTAAAAAAACAAAAACCAAAAGGAATCAATGATGGTACCGTGCTCGCGTGAACAGCACCTTGTATAGAATGTGTGGGTGGAGAGAGTCGGAGACGACTAGCCGACTAGGGCTCTAAAGAGACCGCATGATGGCGGTGGGCAATGAATGGAGAGGGGGGGTCCTCCCACGGAAAGCTTTATTGTGGTGGTGGTGGCTGGTTTGTCCTGTTTTGCTCTCTCGTGGGTACCCTGATGGTACATACACTCACACACACAGTGGTACGGGACTTGGAGCTTGGTAAGATATTAAAGGCCGACGACACACATGAAACGCAGTAGAATGTGACACCGCCCATATATAGATTTACATGTCATTCAACATTTGCATTTCGCTTAATTAGCCTCCGTGACAACTATACATATTATGTACTAAATCCCGTATCCCAATTTTGGAGTGAAGTCGGTGAACGCTAGCTAACCCAAAATATGTACCCACAATGTTTTTTTAAAATAAATAATGCTATTGTAAAATCTTGTTTCCTTTAACTTTAGGAAAAGGAAAGCGAAATTTTGATATATTTGTAAAGGTTGCTCTATTTTAGAAACAAATCTTGTGAGATCGAGTAAAAATAGTAGAACTGCACATGCCCGTGCATGCCTTTCTAGAGTTCCCCGACCTCTCTCTCACTGCATGGTCGCCTCCCCTAGTTTCCCCTGCCTCCCCTCCCTCGCTTGCACGCCTCCTTCCCTCCGTCCCTCATGAGTGTCCATGGCCTAAGGAGGGGGGACACACATCGTTTGCAGTTGCCCAGCATAACCGTAGCCATACTGGTGTACCTGCATAATTTGTAGCCCCCTATGCTGTACTAGCCATATCGATGTGCTAGCTGCTGATACATGTAGAGCCTTCAGTGGATACATTTTCTGAGAGCTAGTTGAGACAGGGAGGCAAGCATGCACGAGCAGGCAACCAGGTGAGCGAAGGACATGCGAGCGGAGGCAAGCAGGCAAACAGCCGAGGGGAAGGTGGACGAGGAAGGTGAAGGGAGGTGACCAACCAAGCTCGCCCTTCTCCATTGCCTCCAACCGCCGTGGGAAATACCCCTCCCCTATTCCTTCATTATTATTTTGTGCTTTCTAACCTTAGAGTGTGTTCACAAGTACCTCCCAAGGCTCTCATTCCACATCACAACAAGGACAAAGCCGACTTCCAGCTGGCTATAGAGCTTGGCTGCCAGCTAGCAACCAATCACGTGCGCGGGTTTCCACGCTATCACATTTTCTAAAATTTAAATCCTCCCACCCTTTCCCTTTCTTCCCCTTTCTTCCCCTTTCTTCTACCTTTTGCCGTATGTGCTCCATATTCCAACTGTGATGTTGGTTTAATTTTTGGGTAAAACAGGGTTGTTGCAAGTTCGATAGCTAGGGATTGGAGCTAACGAGCTGGCAACCAAGTTACAACTGGCTATTAAGGCATGGAACCACTGGAGGCATGCTTAGTTGGCAACCGGTTCCTCCCATGGACGAAACTAGTTCCAACATGGAAATAGGGACTAATGCTATCATGCTTTTAGAACCTCTCACCCACGGATCCACAAATCCGCAAGTTTAGGGGGTGTTCACACGTACGCCTCACCAGTGCTAAAAAAAAACCTATTTCACCATTGGTGAGATGCAAAATAACCTAGAGGACACGTCAATGGAACCACAAGTGTAAATGTCCATGCCGGGCTTGAAATGCTTGCGTTTTGGCCTTGTGTGAACAGCCTCTTAAACAATTCCGCAGATAAAAACGGGAAAATAGAGAAACTACCAAAAGCAGCGGAAACTACCGTGAGAAAAAGTAGAGTGAAATTAAGGAAACTACCATGAGAAAAAGTAGGCTGGGATGGGAACATGGGCAAGTGACGCACGGCCCATGGTCTTTGACCGGGACTGTGTGAACCTGGAAAACCCCTTTTTTTCCCTCAAAAAACAATAAATTTTGGGGCTTCAAAATTTTTACAAGGACTGAACTAAATTAGGAGTGAAAATAGAACTGAGTTGTCACGAATTTTGCAATTTTTTGAAGAGGCGACTAACTAGCAAAAATGAGAAGCGTTGTAGCCTCTGCTATGAGCAAAAAGGTTGTTTCTATGGACACTGTGGACAGGATGCCTTTTAAGAGCTTGGCCACTGTGGAAGGGTTTCATCTCTCCTTTATGGTGGGCACAGGGTGTTGTGGAGGATAGCCACCTGTGTGTAGTGTCATACAATGAATGATTAAATGCTAAATAGGCTACTCGTCTCGTTGCACTATATATCATCAGCTGCGCAAACGTTGCTACTAGTGTGTGCCTAATAATAATAAACCAGCAGCCTTGTGTTGAATGATCATGCAAACGCTTGTGAAATTCGAACAGGTCTCTTGCCAGCTCTCCTCTATGACTTGTAGAAAACACAGTCATGCCCATCTTGTGCACTTGTGCGACTGGACGGCAGCTGAAGATATCAAACCGCCGGCCTGTGTCCGCCCCCCACCACCACCACCACCACCACCACCACCAGCTGCAGTAGCTGATCTTGGCACCTTGTATCACAAAGCTCAATCCACCATCTCCGTCTGTTCCCTCGTCTTCTTCACCTTCTCTGCTTTCCTCTTCATTGTGAGCGCCATTGATTACTCTCTTCTCGGACTCCTTGGTGCCAAGCTTGACCATGCCTCTAATGCTGCGCCCATTAAGGTGGACGAAATCTCTCATTCTGGAGCTCACAAAGCTCTGCGTGGCCTTGGCACTCTGTATCGAAGGGGTTCCCGAGCTATGAGCGAGCTCATTGTTGCTCACCTTAGCGAAGAAACCTCTGCCAATCAGCTCAGACTTTTTATTCGAACTCTCCATCGTAGCGGCGCCACGGCGAGGGCGGACCTGGTGGTCCTTTTCCCGTCTCCTCCGCCGGACAGCTACGTCCAGGTCATTCGAGAAGAAAACGGATTCTTCCGTCAGCTGGTTTCCGATCGTTTTGCGGCGGAGCTGGCGCAGCTGTCTTCGGTAAGGAATAATCACACTACTAGCAGGAGGGTTTTGAGTGCCTTCAACTTCGGTGCTTACAGAAAGGCAGCCGAGGAGTGCGACAAGGCGTCGAGGAGCGTGTGGGGATCATTTCAGAAGGGAGGTGCTTTGCCCGCAAATGGGGTTGCTTTCCCGGCCGCTGAGACGGATGGAGGCGTTGTTCCGATGGCGTGGGGCTCCGTCGTGGGATTCGAAGCGGCGGAGCTGAATCCAGAGGATGCATTGAGGGGATTTATTGACGGGGCGGGAATGCAGATGAGGAGGTGGGCGTGCTATGAGATGCTCCTGGGAAAAGTGCGACACAGGTTCCGGCACGTCCTGGCAGTGGGGGTAGAGGCGACGCTGGTGTTGGGTGACGCGCTGGAGTCGACCAGGAAGAGGAAGACTCCCTATTTGTTGTTGGCCTTGCAAGAAGAAGGGCGGAGGCGGCGTTCACGAGCAGGACCCGATTTAGGAGAGAAAAATACCCGAGTGGTGGCTATCAGCGCCGCTTTTGCTGGTTCCATGAAGCGAATGAGAGAGCTTTCCGCTGCAATGAGTGTAGAGATTGTCAGAATGGCACTACAGCGCCGCACCCGCGCCGTCTTCCACGACAGTGCTGCTCTCAGCCGCTTGGCCCACGCCACGAAGCAAGACGGGGAGTTGCTAGCGAACCAGCCTTTTTTGCTCTCGCTTCCGGACCGCGGGCGGCGCCGCCGCTCACGTAATGGCGCCGTCCGACACCGACATCCGATAGTACACGCCAGCTCCGCCACCACCTTCCGTCGATTCTCGGCCACAGTTTGGCTGGACATCTGCTCGGACGCGGCTTCGTATCCCGACTGTGCGGCAAATTCGACAGCGTCGATGCCAAATCCTTTCAGCTAATTGCTCCTTGCGACTAATCGAGAGTTCAGATCTTTCAACTATAATCTGTTTTTGTAGAAGGTAGGATATCTCCCCCCCATAAGCAATTTTTTTGTCATTGTTGGAACCTGTGATGCTTGCTAATGTAGGAAGTGAAATCTCTCAATTGTACGTTGAGCCAGCTTAACGCATGTGTATCGAATTGTATTAAGGGCGGTCACGCAAAGCTTGAGGCTTGGTTTCACATTCACTTTGATTACTTTCTTAGTTGGGAGTGATTTTTGATAATATTTGAACAATTTAAATAATGCCCAAAAGTTCATAATTGTTGGTGAAGCCTAATTGATAGTGGTGGGGACATAACATTTCAATAAGTTAGTTGTGTTGTGACATCTCAAACATTGTACCTATTTGCATAAAGCACATTTACAAGAACCCCCACACGTAGTACAATCCAAGTCACATCTCTCATTAATGTATTGCCACTACATCCTCCTAAGTGCCTCCCTCCCCCCTTTTCTCTTTAAAGCTTTTGTCTTAGCCCAAGTATGGTGTGGTCTCTCACTACCCTACATTAATTAGCTTGAGCTTCCACCTTCACCAACTTCTTGAGCTCATAACCTCACATTCATAGCTCTCTTCATTACCTTCTCTTCCTTGTTGCATTACAATTAAAAAGTCCAACATACGCTTAGTGTACATAGCCCAAGCCTTAAGGAGTGCTTTTGAAGCCTATGCATTGAAAACTCAACCACAACACTTGTTTTTTAAACATATATAAAATAACCAAGATAACCCTACTTTTCTTGAATGCTTGTGCTCCATACATTCCAAAGTGCTCCGTAAACGAGAAACTTTTATGGAATTATTGGCTTGTGTGTTATACTCACCTAACTAGTGAGTAGAGAGGGTTATGTACGAGTAGGATTCCTTCATCAAGTTTTCATGTACATTAAAAAAGAAATGCATCATATTGTGGTTATTAAGAGCATTAGGAAGATAGTTAAGACGCTTGCTTGATTAAAAAAAAGATAGTATATCTTCCACCCAAAGATTATTTTATGAGGTTCTCCTCATAATTTTGAGCTATCTTAAGGTAGCTCAAAGTTAGTTCAAATTTTTTTGATGTACGCTTAAATTCTCTCAATTTGAACCAAGAAAACCACAACTACATGCCACATTGACATATGGTAGGGATATATCTTCTCTCTTCCTAGCTAAGTAACAATGTCCCATGTCCCTAGCCACACTTGATGATACTCCAAAGCTATGAAGGCAAATTGTGGTTCTTCTCATTCAAGGAGCATTTCTAAGGTCTTATGATGCTCTTCTTGAGATGAAGTACCTCTATCCACCCAGTGGAAAGGATGTGCTCTTTGTGACTTAGAGTTTTTTCTTATCTTTCTTTGTAAGTTTTTATACTTCTTGAACTTCTCACTAGCTACTAGAAGCTTGATGGGACTATGGATCATGCCCACATTCAACTATGATGTCCATGCTCCATGGTCGTGTTGGTGGTTGGGTTGAATGTAAAAACATATTGAACTACCTATTGGATGTACATGCATCATGGTATTGTCTTCCTCATTTTTTTCATGGCCATTAGCTTGTTTCTTGTACACATTAAGACATTTGGTAGAGTGGTGGGCACTTTGCTAAATGTCCTTTGTTCATCCATTGTGATGGTAATTTTGTGATGAATAGCTTTCAATTGCACCATGAGCTCATCACCTAGAAAAGAATCAAACTCTTCCTTCTAAATTTTATGCTTTTTGGAAGGTGCGATGGGGGTTGTGGGCTCTTCTCCTTCCTTATTATCTAGATGGATAGGTTTTTTTTGCTTCGATTCTATGCATGAGAATTTAGACACGACGCTCGTGTAAAGAACTTGACTACTTAACATGAGGTTTTATAGGGGATGAAGAAGCAAGGAGTGGATTTGTATTTTACACCTATTGAGAATAAGCCTATATGTATAATCATATTATTAATATATAATTAAAAATTATTTAAATCAAAAGGTGATTCTTCTAATCA
The DNA here is from genome assembly GCF_041138505.1 of Cibotium barometz. NCBI lineage: Eukaryota > Viridiplantae > Streptophyta > Polypodiopsida > Cyatheales > Cibotiaceae > Cibotium > Cibotium barometz. The sequence goes on from NC_141066.1 coordinate 25,931,506, forward strand.
ATTGGGAAAGGGTAAGAGACGTGATGGTGATTACAAAACTTGCATGCATAGAAAATTGGGTTTAGAAGGAGCAAATTTGGGCAACATTTTGTTACATCAATGAAATTGATATCTGAGAAAAAGACGGTAGGCATCTTTTGTATGCATACCATTGTTAAAGATGTATAGTAGATCATTGATTATGTCCATTGTGCAGAGATAATTGAAGGTTGGGTCGTGCCTTTTGAATCATATGATGTATAGAATGAAGATAATGTATGCATAAAGTTGAATCACATGATGTATAGTTGAATTGTATGCATACGATTACAAACTTAGCAAAATTCAAGACTTTTGAATTTAAATAATTTGTGAGTTCAATTGTGTACTAACTTGTTGACTTTATTCTTTTCTTCTCTTTTTTCCTTCCTCCCTAAGACAATAACTTCTCAATCCAAGTAAATATTTAATGAGTTGAGTTAAGAACCCTTTTAAAGATGAGGGCCTTTATTTATCAACCACTAGCACTTCCACCATCATAGGGCATGCATTTTAAACATATGTTACCCCAGGCTTAGAGACTCTTGAGGTACCTCAACTTATTTGGGTGAAATTTTTGTAGTTGTCACACATGCTCTATTTTTACATTAGCTTTTAGAGTTTGGATAAATTTTTCGATTCGGTGTCCAGATTTATTCATTTCTTTAGTAGAAGTCTTGAGCAAGGAGTGAATCATTTGGTATCCATATTTTGGAGAAATAATTAAGTATGTCTAATGGTGTCTTGCTACTTCTTACTCCATTTGATGGGATAGATGTATGCATGTGAGTGATAGATCAACATATTTGGTATTTTGATAATAATGCTAGTAAGCACATTACTTCGCAGTATGATTTATTTTGCTCCCTTGAGTTTGCTTAAGGAGGCACAATCACATATGCAAACAACTCCTCATATCCAGTGAAAGGAGTTGGTAAGGTTGTGCTCATTGCAACAAATGGTGGGATGATCACTCTCTCAAAAGTCTTGTTTGTTCTAGACATTAAAAAGAATTTATTGTTAGTCTTTATTGATGTGACAACTGTACAATTCATGATCGGATTGATGGAGACATCATTACGATATTCGATACTCTAAGCCATGGGATTTATAGGCTAGATAGGTATGAGATATTGGCACATAATGCTTGTTCAGTTAATGCCAATGTGCTATAAGTGATGCAGAGCTATGACATGCTCGCTTTTGTCACTTAAATTTTGGTAGTTTATTATGCCTTAAAAAGAAAGAGATGTTAGAGTTATCAAAGCTTGAGGTCCTTGTCAAACATGTATATGGGATACATTTTGGGCAAGATGGCATCGGCATCATTCTCGAAAGATGGATCAGTAGGGTTATCTAGAAATTACAACATATATATAGTGAGATGTATGTGGTTCTATAAGGACACTATCGATCAAACAGAATATCTCTACTTTGTGACTTTTATTGATGACTACTGAAAGAAAGCTATATCTAGATTAGTCGAGTTTAGTCTTGAATTAGCTTAGCTTATGGATGATTAGCATATGATTAGCTTGGATTAGAGAGAAAGCTAAAGATGTCTAAAGGTATCTAAAGATATCCAAGATCATAATGGTCAAAAAGGTATTACAAGGTTCAAAAAGGATCATAAAGGATACAATATATGTCTACTAAATCTTATATAGCTAGTTACCCTAAAGTATGTCCACATTAGCTTATGCCCAAAGCCTATGTGCCTCAATTCCAATGTGCACATGTGCTATTGGAAAATCACATTGTTATAAACTTAAAAGCTGTGATGAAACTTCCAACAATGATGATCGCACTCCAAAATAGCTTAGATGTGACCAACATATTTCTACTAGTGAAAGTTTAGTACTGGGTAGATGGTGCACTCACTGGAGAAGAGCTGGTAGGATTAAGTGCTAGGTTCAGTGCCCTTTTACCTACTACTGATGAGGAAGAGGCACAATGCCATTGATGTTGGTCGATTCCTTGTACAACTGCTCAAACTACTTTGCTTAGCTCTGCTGACGGGCCATATTGCTTTGGGTGCACGATGAAATTGCACCTTTACAAAGAAAGTTGGGGAGGCCCAAAGGGGTGGAGCAACAACACTTCTTGCAATAAATGATGAGGAAGAACTTTACAAGATGGTCTGTTTATGTTGAGATATCGAGCTCAACTAGTGCTTTGCAAACATTGATGACCTGCCTGGGTGATAGCTTCTGCATCTACACCACTGGCATGATTTGTGAGATTATGGGTGATATGCGGCCAGCGGGATGACAGGGTATGTGGTGACAGCCATTTTGGATTACTAGAGACTGGCATAGTTATAGTGCCAGCTCATTTAGTTGGGTTCACATTATGGACCGATCCTTGTATGTTGTAGTAGTTGAGTACTAACCCATATAGTGTGTACTCTTATCTTTATGTTATGTTGGTTGACTAGTAAAGAAGAAGAAGATAGAAGAAAATTTAGCTATCCATCTCTCTCTCTTGTGTCTGGCTCTCTTGTGTGTGTGTGTGTTTGCTTACTAGGGTTTGAAGCTCTCCCTCTCTCCCACATTCTCTTTATGGTATGAGAGCCTGGTTCGTGTGAGAGCTAAGGAGACAAGAAAGAGGCCGAGGTGGTTGGCAAAGAAATAAAAATGCAAATAGCATAGAGTGGTATGCATATTCTTGCTTTAAAGGAAGTTGTAAAAAGCAAGAAATAAAAATGCAAATAGCACAAAGGGAGCCAAAGAGGCCGAGATGGTTGGCAAAGAAATAAAAATGCAAATAGAGTGCTATTACTGTGGCAAACTAGGACACATGGCAAAGGACTGCTACAAAAAGCAGAATGACATTAAAAGTTGAAAGTTACAGCAAGGCAACTATGCATCATCTAGCAAACATGGAGGCGATGACAGAAGTGAGCAGCTGTTTGTGATGCATCACATGCTTAGTTCCATATACCAGGGGATGTGTCAGGATCTCAAGATATATGGTATGTGGATTATGGTGCCTCTAACCACGTGACCAGTCATGCTGAGTGATTTAGAGATATGTAGAAAATGAAAAAACCAGGTTATGGTACTGCACATCCCATTGCGCATGTTGGTAAAGTGCCATTTCTATGCAAGATGGCAAAATGAAGTACTTGGCTGATGTTCTTCATGCTTCGACGAATATTACAAAGAACCTGGTTTCTGTTGGACACATGGTTGAGCAAGGTCTACAAGTGAGGTTTAATCCTCAAGGATGTTTTGTGGAAGACTTCAAAAATAAGTGTTGCTTGGTTGCAAAGGGTAACAGAAATGGCAAGATGTTTACTTTGGATGTGAACATGCCTGAGATAAAGGCAGTCATGTTTGCGCATGGAACAGGTGTCATTGCAGATATTGACATATGGCACAAGCGCATTGGTCATGTGAATGTACAACGATTGAAGTCTATGCAGGCCCAAAATATTGTTGTAGGTTTGTCAAAGTTTAAGGTTGATGGTATGCATAAGGTATGTGAAGCATGCCAACTTGGTAAGTAGGCCAAACATAGAATGTCAGTGTAAGGCCATTGGATGTCATATATTCAGATGTATGGGGACCGACCAAGATTGCAACAATTGTAGGTTGCAGGTACTATGTTACATTCATTGATAAACCACACTAGGAAAGTGTGGGTTTATTTCATGATGAAGGAAAAAAGTGAGGTGTTTGCTCACTTTTAGAGATCTAAAGCCTTGGTCGAGAAGGAAAAAGGCATGCAAATAAAATGCCTACGATCAGATGGTGGGGGAGAATATTTCTCCAATGAGTTCAGTGATTTCTTGAGCAAGCGGGGAATCAAGAGGTAGTTTATGTGCAAGTACACTCTGCAACAAAATGGTGTTGTAGAAAGAAAAATCACGCACACTGCAAAAGTGGCACGTGCCTTGATGGTTGAAAAGAATATGCCACATTACTTTTGGGCAAAAGCAATAGCAACTGCTATGTACATCATGAACAAGACACTCACTATAGCTGTTCATGGTATGACTCCTGAGATGAACAGAAGTTTATAGGCATAAGATCAGATGTGTCTCACTTGAAAGTGTTTGGGTGTATTGCATATGTACATGTTCTTGATGAAGTGAGAACAAAGCTGGATCCAAAGGCAGAGAAATGCATCTTCACATTGGTTATGATATGGAGAAAAAAGGTTATAGATACTATAACCCTACCACTCGTGAGATGCGAGTAAGCAGAGATGTCTTCTTCGATGAGATGACTAACTAGTATGCACCAGTAGTGAAGGCAACAGAAGATGCATATGTAGAAGTGCTGATGTTGCACCATATGTAGAGCAGCAATCACAGGTGCTGAGTGGACCTGGGGAGTTCTCGAGTAGTGGATCCAATGTAAGCCCATGGTCAGGCAAGTTGAGAAATGATGCAGGTACACATGCAGCATCACGAAAAGGGAAGGAAAAGGTAGATCAACCTTTTGTGCTACTTGATCTATCAGCAGGTCACTCATATGTGGATGGTGACTCTAGTGGCTCAGAGAGAGCAGAGCCTTGATGAGGAGCTTGGCATTCCATATGTGGTTACTTCTGGTGTAAGGAGAACCAGGGTTGTTTTAGGACACCTGCCAGTGATCCAAGTGTATGTAGGTCTCTACGAGGGTTAGATACCATGTTGACAGGTGGAGATATGATGGATATACATCCCATCATTATGCTTACATGGTAAAAGTAATACAGGAGGTTGAGCCCACACTTGCTTTGAGCAGGCACTTGGAAATAAGAAATGGGAAGATGCCATGGATGAGGAGATGGCAGCATTGGATGCAAATGCAACATGGGAGTTAGTGCCTTTGCCTAAGGAAAAGAAGGCAATTGGATGTAAGTGGGTGTATAAAGTCAAGCACAATGCGCTGATGGTTCAGTGAGCACGTACAAGGCAAGATTGGTTGCCAAGGGCTATGTGCAGACTTATGGCATAGACGATGAGGAGACATTCAGCCCTGGTTGTTGCAAGAATGATAATCGTGGAGAGCTATCATTGCTATGGGTTGCCAGCGAAGGGTTGGTCTTTACATCAAATGGATGTAAAGAATGCTTTCTTGCATGGTGATTTGCAAGAAGAAGTGTACATGATGATGCAGCCACCACGTTATGAGAGTGATGCACATCCAAATTTTGTGTGCAGGTTACGCAAAGCCTTGTATGGCTTAAAGCAAGCACCCATAGCATGGTCAAACAAGATCGGAGAGTATCTTGTTACCATTGGATTTTAGATATCCAATGTAGATTTTTCACTATATGTGAAAAAGACAGATAGAGGGATCATGCTATTAGTCATCTATGTGGATGACTTGATTATCGCTCTGGTGACACTGATGCTTGCAGACATACATGATGTTAGGATGCTTTTGAAGTAGAAGGTTGAGATGAAGGATTTGGGTGAGCTGCGGTATTTCTTAGGCATAGAGGTGCTGAGATCACCTCATGGCATTTTACTTTGCAGAGGCAGTATGGCTTGTACATGTTGTCCAAGAGTATGGTATAACAGGCTATAAGCCTATTTCAGTGCCATTGGAGTAGAACACAAAGCTTTTCGCAGATACAGGTGAGCTTTCGGAAGACCCCACTAGATACAGGTGCATAGTGGGTAGTTTGATCTACATGACCATTACAAGACGAGACTTGAGCTATGCTGTTGGACTTGTGAGTCAGTTTATGCAGGCCCCTAGGAAGCCACACTTGGATGCAGCTAGACGGATCCTCAGGTACATAAAGTCCACAGTTGATTATGGACTTTTCTATGAGGCTGGTACAGAGATACAGTTGCATGGGTACACAGATGTTGATTGGGCTGGTAGTATTGCAGACAAGAGATCTACCAGTGGTTTTATGTTCTCATTTGGGAGTTTTGCTGTGAGTTGGAGTAGTAAGCAGTAGCCAACATTTGCCTTGTCGAGTATAGAGGCAGAGTACAGGGATGCTGCTATGGTAGCTTGTGAGGTAACTTGGTTTTAGAAGCTACTGGGTGACATGGGAGAGCCTGTGGTGGTGGATAGGGTAGTTGTCATATATTGTGACAACATGAGCAGTATACAGTTGGCCAGTAACCCAATATATCATGCTAGAATGAAGCACATTGAGGTGCATTATCACTTTGTGAGGGAGAAGGTTCTAGCAGGAGATGTAGATCTGGTACAGAGGATCAGGTAGCTGACATCTTCACGAAGGCATTGGGCACAGAGAAGCTCCACATGTGTAGGAGCTTACTTGGAGTGCAGTGTGTGGAGTTGAGCTTGAGGAGAAGTGTTAATATATCGAGCTCAACTAGTGCTATGGTGGACATTGATGACCCGCTTGGGTGATAGCTTTTGCATCTACACCACTGGCATGGTTGGTGAGATTATGGGTGATATGCAGTCAGTGGGATGACAAGCTGTGTGTGGTAGCCATTTTGGATTACTAGAGACTGGCATAGTTATAGTGCCAGCTCATTTAGTCGGGTTCACATTATATGGACCGACCCTTGTATGTTATAGTAGTTGAGTACTAACCCATATAGTGTGTACTCTTATCTTTATGTTATGTTGGTTGAGTAGAGTAGAAGAAGATAGAAGAAAATTTAGCTATCCATCTCTCTCTTGTGTCTTGCTCTCTCTTGTGTGTGTGTGTGTGTGCTTGCTAGGGTTTGAAGCTCTCCCTCTCCCACATTCTCTTTAGTTTAGAATCTGGAACCTATATAGACATTAAAACTCCATATGCACTATTGCCCAAATCTGCATGAGGATGCCTTCAAGTTGCATTAGTTTTTGGATCAACAGTGCAAATATTGCTTTTTTCCCCAAGTATACCTCTTTGGAATCTGGTAGAACTATTTCTTTGGATCATGGCAGTGCTTCATACTAGTCTGCAAAGATAGTAAAAGTGGAAGCAAACAAACGTTATAAAGAGTTGGATGAGAAAGAGTCACCATTTGATATGGATATTGAGAAGACCAAGGAAGATGATGAGTGAGTGAACATAAGTATGAGTGTTATAGCCTTTTTTGTTTTGTTTGCATCTGCATTCTTACTGCTATATTTTTTCCTATCAAAATTCACAATTTGGATATTGGTGGTCATATTTTGTATTGCAAGTGTGGAGGTATGCAAGTGAGCGGGTATAAGTTTTCGACACAAACTGGAAACATTTTGGCAGCGATGCAGCTCGTCTGTAGTAGCCACAACATAATCAACACCTCTGGTTACCTTTGGATGGGCTTTGGGGGGGCTTTGGAATTGCCATTATTCTTTGATTTGCTATAAATTTACTCCAAAAGAACATGGAGATGCCAAGTTGGTATATTTCTTAAAGGTTTGTATCTTTTTGAAGGTTTGTGCATGTAGACATTAGTTTTTGTGGGATTCAAGATAAAAACCCCTTGAGCTTTTGGCCTCTTTATTCTAATTGATAGTTTCGTCAATTAGTTTTTATTTTTTGCAAATATTTTTTATAAATATTATGGCCGAGGAAATGTGCGTTAAGGGTCTAAATCATGGTTGAGGGAATGCACCTGCTTGGAACTAAATAAGGTTGCTTTGCATGTGTTTGCAAGGTTCACCATCATAGACCAAAACAAACCTTGGCTACTATTCTTGCTAGACAATGACGTGAAAGAATCTTTAAAAATTTAAACAACCAAAGTGTTGTGATATTTAATAGCCATAGTGCTGTTTGCTTGGTCCATAAGAGATACAAGCTCTCATGCATGGTTCGTATAAATAAGTGCTCTTTTGTGTGGATTATAACACACTAGTTGAGAGACATATTTTGTTACAAAGTTGATTGAATCGGGTAGCTTCAAAGATCCGCAAATCAATAGATTTTGAGTGCGTAAAATCCAAGTATTAAGCATATCTACTATTGTTGTTCACCGTGTTTATGTTTGAGTATGTAAATACTCTATTTTATGTGGATGGTTATGTTCCATCTATCGATAAATTGGGAGGGTATATGACATGGTATGTCATTTTGGGAAATATCAATTGTGATTTTCCTCGCTTTTTGCCTAAAATTTATCTAGCTAATTCTACATGCATACTTCAGAGTGAGCATTGTAGAATTCTGGGGATGCTTTATGACAAATTTTTACTTATACTTTCTGTGGGGCAATGTTTTGCATCACCCTTGGGTTTTGAGGATATGGAGTCATCCAATTGAAAGCAAGAAGGTTTAATTTTTGTCACAGGAGTTTTCGTGATCATTTGATGGTATGGGATGTCAAATGTTCTATAAAAACTCTTGTGAACTTGGTGGAATGGGACACCAAGGCAAACACAAAAATTGAATTTCTTGGCTTTTCAATTTTGTGGTGCGTAGTCACTACGTAGATTATGCCTACACGATCTACCTAATTGACAAACTTGGTTAACCATTTATGGGTTGTAGTCTCATGTGTTAAGAGCAGTGCTGATTCGGAGTGGTCAGAGGGCTCTCTTGACATATATGTTGAGTTTAGGGCTAAACATGGTGGTTCAAAACTCAATGTTTTGAGTTGATCCAAAGAGATCAAAGGCAACCCACATGAAATTTGGTGTAGTCTAGGGAATGAGTAAAACTCAAAGCTCAATCTTGATGTGTTGAACGAAGTGCCCAGTAGTTAACTTGATCGTTCTATTGTTAGACATGGCTTGCTGTATGCGCACGCACTTTCTAACAATCATCGCCTTCCTTCTCAGAAAGGAGTGCTGATTTGGAGTGATTAGTCAAGGTTTCTATGAGAAGAAGAGTGAGTGCTGATCTGGAACAATCAAACGCATCTCTTGGATTACGTACCGAGGTGGAGAGCTCAAGGGTGGACCCTTCATGCCCAGTTGACCTTGTGTTAAATGGGGGTGATAAATTTATCAAAGCAAAAAGTGGTAGTTTCCAACAAGCTCAAATTTTATGGAAAGTCACAAACCTTAGGGGCTTGATATTCTAGATAAAGCCCATTTGGTGTGACCAAATTGTTAAGAATATTCAGTGTGTAGTTGGGTAGGTGTGAAAGTGTTTTCACACTATGCTCAAGCATGGCAGGTAGCCATGAGATGGATCCACAATGTATTTGGGCAAGTTCTTGAGAAAGACTTTGCTATTTATATCCACACTGAAGCTTGAGTCTAAGGCTTCTATCACAACCTAGAGATTGACATATTTGTTAATCTAATAACATTGGATTAACAAGAATTTGGTGCTAAAATGCCCTAACTTTATGCCGTAGTGCTAAGGGTTTAAGGTCAATCTAATGAGCATTTCATAGTAAGTGGCTCGAGCATCTTGTAAGAGATGACTCCTTCAAATATTTCAACTCGGAATAGTATATCCATGAGTACGGAGTTACTCAACCAAATCAAGGAAGGATTTGGAGTTTTAAATAGACAAGGTAAAGTGGAGGTAGTTCAAATTTACTAAGCAAACATCACAAAAAAAAAAGAAAAATGCTATTTTGTACTAATTTGTGTTTTGGAAATATTTTATGAAGTTTATACGAGGACCCAATATTCCTTGTTTGTCGTTGATTACAGTTGGGTAGTATATTGCCACCTACGAGTAGGTAATGCATTGCCACTATAATGAGGAGGCAACAAGGAAATGTTATACATCAGACTTCATATTGGTGCTAAACAAAAATTGGATGAGTGACGTTTATGTAATAACAATCTCGAAGTATAGAGATTGAGTTTTTTTTTCTAACTAAGGTATGTTGGAGGCATATCTAAACCACATATCGTAGCATATGTATATACCAACTGGTTAACAAGAAAGGAATTCTCAATACTTGCTTTGTAGTAAACCATTATTCGTGGTTGAAAATGGTTTATGGATTGTTGTCTACAGTTGAGAATGATTTACCACTAGTTTTTGACTTAGTAGAGGTGTCCAGTGAGCCCACACTTGTAGAGGACTTAAAACTGTACTTGAAGAACGCAAGAACCTTTTGAGAGGGGAAAGTGTAGCTATCCCTAGACTATGTGTAATGTCAATTAAATTTTACCACATTATAGAACACTTTGCTAAAGACTTATAATAGTTGCACAAACTTGTTTCATTCAACTCCATGTGGTTTTTAACCACAAGATATAAATATCTTTGATGTTGTAGGACATGCAAAGAATAGTGGCTTGTGTTTCATTGAAATCTTTCATAGGTGCAAGTGGCAATTATGGTTTAGTGTTTCCAATTGAAACACTAGCACCACATGTTTCCTTGGTCGTAGTACTTAAGGAAAATACATGATGCGTGTCTTGTTTTCCTTGTCATAATACTTAGAAAAATTACAGGCATAGATGATCGTATGATCTGCACACATACACATGTTTATAGTTTCTTGACCATTTTTGCGAACAAAAACTCTTCTTGAAGGGAAGAATTGGCCAAGTTTATTCCAACTTAAAAGGATGTAAAAATATCTGAGCTTGCTAGGCTATTTATGGAATGTCTCTACAAACTATATGGCATGACCACATATATAATGTTTGATAGAGATAGTAAGTTCAATACTCCTTTTGAAGGAAAATCTTTAAAAAGTTGAAAACTACTCTGAGTATGAGTATAGCCGACCATCCATAGCTTGATGGTTAGGCATAGAGAGTCAACCAAGTGCTAGAGGATATGCTTCATGCATATATTAGCAAACAAGCAACCTAATTGGAAGGAGTTCTTGCCATGTTTGGAATTTTCTTAAAGTAATTTGAAATAGTCAGCGATTGGATTTACTCCATTTATTTTGATATATGGATTCTAGCCTAGATCTCCTATAGCCGTGTAGTTGTGTCTTCCTCATCCTCTTTGATTATTTGATCTTCCTATGCCTCTTGTTGTGAATATGGCTTTGTCATTATTACTTTGCTGAAGTGTTGTTACTACCATGGATGTTCTTCATGGCTGCTTGTCTTTGATCCTCATCCCTAAGGATCTGCCCCATTTCATTAAGTGAGGGTTTCCCCCCCCTCAGAATGATGAGGCCTTGAACAAGACCTTCATAGCCTGCCTTCAAACCATGGATGATGATTATAGCAAGCTTGTTGTTGGACATCTTGTCTCCAACCTTTATTAGTTACTGATGTACAGGTCTTTCACCCACTTGATGAAGTCCATAGCATTCTCATTAGGATTCCTTGTTTAATTGGTCAGTTCAACTGTTAAGGCAATCTACCTTGAAGTGCGTTTAGATTCATACACCTTCTTTAGATTGTTTGAAGATTTTTTGGGAGTCAACACCTCTCTCAAATGGCTAAAAATGTTATCCTTAGCCATTTTTTGGGAGTCAACACCTCTCTCAAATGGCTAAAAATGTTATCCTTAGCCATTTTTTGGGAGTCAACACCTCTCTCAAATGGCTAAGGATGTTATCCTTCACACTTAGCTTTATCATATGGACAATAAACATGGCCTTCTTGTCCCATTTTGCTAGGGCATCAGCTAGATCAATTGGTCTCTCCATAGAAACCATCTCCCAACAATCCTCAGCAACAATCTTCAAACAATCCTCAGCAACAATCTTGGAAGAATAGAAGTCACTCCATCTTCAGCTTCCATGTTGCATAGCTTATAATATTGAGTTTTTCAACTCCCTCCAAGTGTAGACTACTCAAGTTGGGTACCATTGAGTCAGTAGAATAGATAGCTAGAATTGACTCTGATAGCTAACTCTGAAAGTTGTTTTGTTGACTGTAGTAAACATAGCTAAGAAAGTAAACCCAAACAAATGAGTAAACCTAGCCAAATGAGTAAACCCAACCAAGCATTGAATGTCAACTCCGTAATGCAAAAAGTTGTTCGACAACAACAGGCGATTACTATAAGCAGCAAGTTGCTAGTTGTCAATAGCAGGAACAAGTTGAAACTGAATCAACACTATTTATATTACTGAATCAGATGAGATATAATAATGATAAATTTTGACTCTAATTTGAAAGGTATAATTCTCAAAACCCTATCGTAATAAGGAGCTCAATCAATCCTTCCTAGAGCTCTATAATTCTTAGCATTATCCATAATAATTTGAACCACATTTTTAGCACCTATATTCTTGATAACTATAGAGATGCCATTAGCAATGTATTCTCCTATCTTGATCATCCCAATGTTATCAATAGCCTTAATAAAAGTTTCTCCTCATGGAGACACAACCATTACATTTATTAAAGGGCATTGTTAAACATTGGACTATCCATCACTCACTATAGGACAACCAGACAATGATAAAATACTCATTATAACCCTTTCAACACATTCTTTTACATATCTAAATAGCATTTCTCTAGTAAAAAAGTTATCATGGCTTGATACGAAGGAGGAAAAAACCCTAGAGCTGGCCACGTGGCCTTAGTGAGATGTGCCCCGTGGGTTGTGAGTAGAAGAGAAAAAATAGATATTATAATTAGTTCAATGATGTGACTATTAGGCTGGACTACACACTCAGCAGGTGGCTTTTGTTCTCTATTGTTCACCCTTATTCATTGTCAGAGCAAAAGACAGACTTTTATAATGATCTAAGTAGCTCGTAGATAGATGAGTTTGTGATTACAACTTTATCTCCATAATCTTGCCCGTCAATGGGGTATAATTTTTTAGCGAGCATTTTTAAGCGAGTGCTTTTGGTGTTTAGGCGAGCGGTTTATCTCTCTACACTTCCTTCCCTCTATTGTCACTGTATTTTCTCACACATTGTGACTCTTGGTGATAGTAGAGGAGAGGAGTGGATGGATACAAGAGCACTATATACATTGCAACTCATTTACAACTATCAATGCATATCAAGTTACAACTACCATTGCAACTCATTTACAAAGTCACCATATTATGATCTTAAACTTCCATTTTATATTCCCTAGCAAACTTACAAGGCCACATCATTACATGACAAACACCTATGACATGACACGATCATTTGTATTTCTTTACAAAGATACCATATAAAAGTATTTTGGGCCTCAACTATCTTCGCCTTTTCCATCTACCCTAACTTGCGAATGAAGGTGGCAACTTCAACTCTTAGAGGATCCTCCTTTGCCTCTTCAATGATGCCAAAAGCTCTCCATATCCCAATGGGTTGAAGCTGCTTTTTCACCTCTAGCATGTTCTTGTCTGCAAGGTCTACCGCTTTTTCAGCTTCTTGTAGAGCTCATTTACTTCAGACGTAGTTGTCCATGCCTCCAAAACAGCATCCGATCTGGGTTCCTTTTCTTTGAGTTGCATGAAAGATTGAAGAGCTTTACTTATTAAGATGGTTAAAAATGCAATAGTATTAGAGGGATTACTAGATGAATCCATAACCATAGAGTTCACAAGGACTCTGTTGCAATATGAAGATATAAGGGGAGAGTGGTGTGGGATGTGTCTAGAAGAAGAGTGTTGGAACATGGCAATCTCTATTGTTGTTATAACTTCAAAAGTAAAAATTTACTTTTTTGATCACTAGAATTCTTATTTTAAGGATAAGAAAACCTACTTTAAGCACAATTGTTATTATTTTAATGTCTTGATCATACACTCTTTCTCTCTTTCACCCTCTCTCTCTCTCTCTCTCTCTCTCTCTCTCTCTCTCTCTTGTGTTGTTGAGATCTCACTCCAATTGCATCATCTCTCTCAAAAATCTATGCCATGGAAGAAGTAAAAAAAGAAAGCCATTGTCATAATATGAGTGAAAAACAATAATGTCTAAAACCAATATATTTCAGGCATTACAAGCTACTAAAATACACCAGTACAGACGCCGCACTCCACGGTGGAAGAAGCAAGGTGGTATGGGGTAGGGACCTCTACCAAATGGTGTAAGTGCGAGTGGAAAAAGTGGCCTTGCAAGATCAGGTAGTGGTGCCCATGAGGGAACTACAAATGAACCTATGGGGGATGTATGTGACAAGACATGTCGATATTGGGGCTCCATTGGAACACCAGGTGGCCATGACAAAGCACTAGATTGTGTTGGGCTCATGGGTACTGGGAGGACTAGAGGATATGCCCCCATGTCCATCTGTTGTTCTCATTGAACAATCTAACTCGCCTCACTCTCTTGAAAAAATGGTTACCCAAATCATCGTGCATAGCGACAAGTGGTCGCGCAGACATGAACTAAGGCATACCTCGTTTCTCTCCACGGTGATGTAATATCATTGTAGTGTCCTGCATGCTCTAGCCAAGCAAAGCAATCTAGGACTGCATCCCCCTGATGAGTGAACATCCTGAGTAACCATGTGCCATAGTAGAAGTCCACAATTACCATATGTACAAATGGACGACACTGTCTAAGACATTGATTATATAATGATTTCACTACTCAAATCATGCACATGATTACCTTGCAAAAGGCCCCCTACGCTCAATAATATATCGGATGGGATCCCCATTTGCATCCACCAACTGGTGTGGGGAGGTCTCCTCTTGCGCTTTTGGCTCCAAGAAGATATCATCGCCAACCTCAAAACCTCCACAATCTGCAGCTACCTGGCCTCCCCGCATGTCATACTTCGGGCGAGTGGACATACTCTCACTGGGGTGCATGAAGATAGTGATGAGCAAAGTAGAGACCTACTTGCACACACTAGTAATAAAAACCAAATAATCCTACACTCACCTCTTCTTGGTCATCTTTTGACATGACATACAGATATCGTGGGATGCGCAAGAATAAAGTCCTTCTTCGCAATGTGAAGTTCCAAGTTCATGCCTCCTACATAGCAATCCCTGGTGCCATCATCCTGTAGGAACTCTGTAGCAACCACAAAAGCTAACTCCACAAGCACCTCCCAAAAAACATTCCACTGAGGAACATCTAAAGTACCCTTGTGGAGACACGTTGTCAGGCAAAAATCTGAAAGGTGTTTTGGGTCTGTGTACATATTGGATGCATGGTTTGCGAATAAACTTTGCCCTGAATGCCCTGGCAAATGTACAGAGTGAATGGCTTTACAGTGAGCTGGTACACGTGTTTTTTTGGAGCAGATGCTGGAGATTTGGAAGTTTTTTTTATTGCAACGGTATGGTGTGCGGGTGGTTGCCAAATGCAGGGCACTGATGGCAATTGTCATGTTTTGGTAATAATGATGCTGCTAATTGAAGAGCTGTGGGCAGATATGTTCTGGAAGGTCGTGGGCGCGGCGTGATGACCCGAAGCATAAGGAAAGGAGGAGCCATTGTAGTGTGGTGGCCATCATTGAGCTTTTAAAATAAATAAAAAAATAATGTGGCCAACTTGGGAATAGCCAAGTGGAAGCCTTCGTAGCTGCCAACACACCATCTAGAAGGTGGTGGCGAAGAAGCAAAGAAGTAAAAAGTGGCCACTTCGAAAGAGTGGGATCCCGGGTCCAAAAGGAAGACGCCTTGCAGAGGTGCTGCAGAGACCAGAGGAGAGGCGCAGCTGAAGGAGATTCTGCAAGTTTGCGCTGGAGTGGCCGCATGGTGAGAAGGCCTCTAAGAGCGAAGGTAGAGGATGAGTTGGCGGCTGGCAACAGAAGAACTGAAGGGCAACGAGTAGAGGCTGGCGAGCAGCTGCAGGCCCTCGGTGATCGTGGAGAGCTAATGGGAAGGTGGCCGCCGCCTTGTGGAACGCCTTGCTGGTGATAGCTAAAGAGGACGAACAGTGGAGGCAGCTAAAGGGCTGGAGCATAGCCAGATGTGCAAGAGAAGGTTAAGAGAGGCCGCCTTTGAGACTGAATACAGGCGAAGACAATCGGGCTGTTAGCAACAAGCGACTGAAGTCGAGAGTAGTTGGGCTGGATGCTGCGTTGAGCAGTTGATGGTGGTGCTGAAGAGATTGTGCAGAGGCTCTGTGGTTGGCGAAGCTGCTGGTCACGACACACAGAGAGTGAGAGCTGCTGAGTTGAGGGTTAGCTGGTGGGGTGCCCTCTAAAGAGAAGTGGTTGGTTTTGTGTGGGCGATGATTGCAGGCAGAGAGTGGATGCTGACCAGAGAGAGAGCCTTGGGTGTTGTGTGTTGGCTGCAGTAGAGGTGCTGATGTGTGGGCTGGAGACACTGGGGCTCGCCCACGACACTTGGCAGGTAGTAGTTGGACAGAGAGTAGCCGGGCTACAGAGGAAGTGAAGCTGAGGGTTGCTGGTGGGGCGCCCTCTGAAGTGAAACAGAGACCGGGAGACAGAGGCTTGGTTGTTGTCAGACGCAAGGGTGAATTCCCTTGGCAGTAAATCCTGGCCAGAGTCCTGGTTTTTGGTGTAATTGCTGAGTTTATACAGTGTGTATGGTGTTGTGTATGTTTGATAATCAATTGTCTATCGTGGTTTTGAGCTATCTTTCTGGTGTGGGTGGGTGGTGAATCGTGAGAAGTGTTCCAGCTGGTGGCTGGTGGTGCCTCCGTTGTATTTTGTATTTTGCAAGTTTGGGAGGTGAAGGGCTATAGAGGCAGGGCCTTTTTTTCTTTTTTTCACCTCACAATCAGGATAGCTCAGGGATTTCTCTTACGAGGGTGTATGCCCCACAGTGAGAGATTGAAGGAAGGTGTTTCCAGTGTTTTTCTTGGGATTTGAAGTGAAGCTTGAGGGTTAAAATGATGTCGTATCCAGAGTTTTATGGTGGTACTAATGAAGATGTGGCATATTTTCTTGAAAGGATGGAGGTTGCATGCATAAGCAATCACATCAATGAGCCGGCACAGGTATTGCGGCTGCTGAATATATGTTTAAAGGGAGATGCGAGGGCATGGTCCAGAGCTTTTGAAGAGTCGTTAAAGGATGCTGAGCCACGCATTCCAATGACTGAGGATGGATTGAAGACTGCACTCGTTAAACAGGTTCAAGAAGATTGAGGATCTAGATAGAGTTTGGCATGGAGTGTAGGGATTGACACAGGGCAAATTGGAGCCAATTGATGATTATGTGAAGAAATTCTCTTTGCTGTGGGAGACTTTGTGCAGGGCTTTGGGAGATGATTAGGTACCCCTGGACATGATGAAGAAGGATCG
Organism: Cibotium barometz; assembly: GCF_041138505.1. NCBI lineage: Eukaryota > Viridiplantae > Streptophyta > Polypodiopsida > Cyatheales > Cibotiaceae > Cibotium > Cibotium barometz. The sequence continues at coordinate 25,948,430 of NC_141066.1, forward strand.
TTTTATTGCAGGATTGAAGGGAGGTATTCGCTGGAAGGTTGAACTGAAGAAGCCCAGGTCTTATGAGGATGCGGTGGAGATAGCCAAATCAAAGGATTGGAAATTGCAACAGATGAACCAGCTGGGGATGGTTCCAGTGGCAGTGAGGCCTAAAATGAGAAGGGTAGAAGCGGTACCGATGAGAACCATGCTGGAAAGAGTGCAACTGACAGAAGCTCAGGTCAATAATGTCATACTGTGACGTGAAAAATTGATATCTTTCATTGTTAATTTTGTGCATATTTTGATGGTTTCTCAATGGTAATAAGGTGGAAGCTTGTCCAAGAAGATTGCAGCGCCCACAATGGAATAACGGTGTGGTGATGCGGCGGCTTGGCGGCTATCTCGATAACAGCATTCTATCTTCAAATATAATGGTTTTACTTGATTTAGGGTGCACACATTGTAAATGCCACAAGTATGCTTGATAAATACTTTGGTATGGTAGATAGGCTAGTGATGTGGAAAATAAAAGTGGGCCTTCATGCTCACATGGATTTTAATTGTATTATTAATATGGTATTCACCATAAGGCTACAAGTTGGGGAGTGTGGAAGGCATGTGGAGGAGTGTGTGTAGGTGCATAATTGGGAAAGATTCTTCTAGAATGCCTACATGGAAGAGGAGAATTCTGCCATGTGTAAGTGGGATCTCCACCTACATGCCACTTAGGCTTGGCTATTATCTTATCACACTCTCAAAGTCAAAAAGTCTTCAATTTAATAATCAATAGAAGACTTAGCCTAAGAGGACAATTGATGGTGACATCTGCCCTTATGTCACTGAAGGGTTGAAGATTTTTATGTTGTAATTTGTAACAATGGAAGAGATGGTGATTCTCCACCTATAAAAGGAGCCCTCCTCTCCCTTTCAAATCAAGGAATGAGCCTCCTCAATTGAGCATTTTGTGTCATTGCCATTCTCTTATCTTTCAAACCCTTATTCAAACACTCTCTTTACATGTGAATATCTCATTTAGCATTAGCTCCTCATGCTTAACCCAATTTTGGACCTCTTTGATGATTCATGATAAGTGGGATAAGGAGTTATTATCTTGGTGGACCTGTGACTTCTCAAGGTAGCCCTTGCCTTATTGCCGCCCTCCTTTGGAGGTACCAATGGTTTTAGCGGTAATGAGCATGTGGAAAGACTTTGGGGACCATAGGTAAATCTTTACGATTGTCCGCTGAGCAATGTTAACCCTTACCCTCTAGCTTGAATCATGGAGGAGATGAAAGGCAAGAGGCTATGTGAAAATTGAGATTTCATGCAAAGAGAGAGAAGTGCAATTTTTGTGGTCCAATACCCAAATTTCAACCGGTAATTACTCATCACTCGGGTGTTGGTTTCTTAAATTGATCATATGGCTAGGAAGTTCTTTCTATGCTCTTTCCAGTCATGTAACTAATTTCTTAATCCCTTACTTCATTGATGATCAGAATTTCTCCCAAAGTTGCTAATTTTATACTTTTGGCAGTTTTATAGTCTTGTAGTAAAATGCTCATAACTTTTCGCTCGGTTGTCTGTTTTTGAAAGTTTTTATATGGGCGCGAAGCTCTCTTCAAGCTCTAGGTATCTATATAATCCTCTCTCACATAGCCTATATGGATTTAAAACTGCAATTCTCTGTGTTTCTCTATTTTTATACCTTTTTGGCCATTCTTTCTTCTTAATCATGATTAATTCCTCCTAATCTCTTATCAAAAGGCAAACCCCATGTGTCTTATCGTCTTGTAAGTGATTGATATATTCATTTTCTTTAATATGTTCCGATCAAATTGCCCAATTCGAACGGATGAACCTTACCAATATTCCCCGTATGTTTCCGTTCACATAATCCTGAGTCGGAAGATTTTCTTCCAACAAAGAATCGCCCTCTTGTTTGGAGCTGCAAGACTGGCATAAATTCTTGCTTCTCCTGAGCCTTTCATCTTTCCTTCCATGAATTATGATCTCACCCTTTGATGTGTATATCTTTATCTTAACCTAGGGAGAGAAAGGAAGGTGAGGAGGCTGTGAGGTTTCATACAAGTGTGTTTTGATTCTGAGAAGTGACCGAAGTCCAAACCCCCAACTTCGTGTCACATCTTTTGGTGGAGGCGGCAGGCAAGTTTTACTTAGAATTATTCTATTTTAACCTCAAGGTCCCGCATGATTAAAGGAAAGTTGTTTTGAAACAAGTAAATTTTCCTTGTTGCTACTCATCTTTTGGTGCAAGATGTTCAACATTCCGGTGTTCCAAGGATCGGAAGGAGAAGACCCGGGGAGTTATCTCCGAGAGTTTAATCGAGCATGCCGCTTGACGGGTTGGTCTATGAAGGAGAGGGCAGAAATACTCCCAGATTTCTTGGAGGGTGTAGCCTTAACTTGGCATGAGGCTTTGCCAGAGGAGTCCAAGAATGATTGGGAAAGGTTGACCAAAGCAATGAAGGAGAGATTTGGGACAGTGGAGTCGCCAAATGCTTTACTATTGCAATTTGGATCAAATTTTCCAAAAGGAAGGAGAGTCAGTTTCTGCCTTTTCAGTGAGGTATGAAGCCTTATTCATCAAATATCAACAAGCTGCTTTACATGTTGTTGCTTCTTCTTCTTCACCTTCTATGGAAGATTCAAAGAGTTCTTTAGTAATGGAGCACCTTAAGATGAGCAAGTTTATTAGGGCTTTGGATCCCCGCTTGCATGGAAAAGTTCTTAGCAAAGATCCCACTAGTTTTAAAGAGGCCCTTCGTATTGCTTTGAAGAAGGAGGCCACTCTTCATATTGAGTCCACATTCCAATCTTCTCCAAGTGTGCCAACCCCACCACGAGTAGAGATAGCCTTAACATCTCAGGTACAAGCTCCATCCTTGGATCATAACATTGCACAACTTATGGCAGAATTTGCTGATTCGAAGTTACACTTAGTCAATGCAAAGCCACCTAGGGTTCCACGAGCTGAGGATAAACCTAGGGATAGAAGTAGTGTCACATGCTATGAATGTCAAGAGAAGGGGCACTATCGTACTGAGTGTCCAAAGTTGAGGAAAAGTGAGGATAAAAGTTTAGCACTTTTAGAGGAAATATGCTCAGAAGAAGAGGAAACATTGATGCCATTAATGGCAAAAAGGGGGTCGTAAAACTAGAAGCCAGGAAGAAGAAGAACAAGAAGATAAATCTGAAGAAGAGGAGAAAAATAAGAAGAAGAAGAAGTCGTCTAGGAGAAAAACTGGACAATCTGACTTTTCTCTTGGACAAGGATCTCTTAGTTATGACCTGTTAACAGATCTTAGGGAGAAAACAGCACAAATCACATTTGGGCAGCTTTTGGCACTCTCTCCCAAGCTCAGAAAGGATGGGGTAAGCTAGCTAGCACAAGGGAATCTAAGAAAAAGAAGAAGAGGGATAATGGGACTCCTATGGTTCAGAAGGTGGATATTGATGTAGGAGATGATGTGCCTGTGATTGATGTCATCATTGAGGGGCAAACAATTTCTAATGCATACATTGATGGAGGTGCATCAATCAATGTCATGAGTGAAAAAACAATGAAAGATGCTGATTTAAAGTTGTCTTCTACTAACTCTCCCTATCGCATCAAACTTGCTGATAATACTAGGGTGAAAACCTTAGGAATTGTCAGGAATTTGGGAGTGGATGTATGTGGTATTTCTGTGCCTACAACTTTTCAGGTCATTCCTACAAAGCCTGATGCTAGGGCTTACCCATTGATATTGGGTAGGCCATGGCTTCGCCAAGTGAAAGCAATTCAAAAGTGGGAGACAGGTGATCTTATTCTACAAGGTGAGAATAAGAAAGTCCACTACAACATCAAGAGTCGTCGCAAGAAAGTGATAAGAGGTGAACTTTCAACTTTCGAAAGTTCAGAGTCAGAGTCATCCGATGAAGAAGAGACAAGTGGTAGCTCCGAGGATTCCATCTCAGAAGGAGAGGTGGAGGGAGTTGCATTTGGTCTTTCCCTGGGAAGGGATCGAGGGGATGCTGAAGACAATAGAGCCTTGGAAGGGGAAGCTTCTTCAACCATGTGCAAGAAAGGAGATGTGGACCTCACTAGTCTTCACCAACAAAATGAACTTCTTCTTGATGAGTCCATAGCAGGTGTACTGAAAAGGAGAATTACTTAAAAATGTTGGATGGATTTCCTAACCTTTTTGCAAACAGCTACTCACAAGTACGCCAAGTTACCCTAGTAGAGCACAAGATTGATCTCAAGCCCCAAAGTAAGCTAGTGGTGTAGCGGCTAAGGCGTTTGGGAGTAGTGCAAGCAGAGGTGCTTAAGAAAGAGGTAACTAATTTGCTGGAAGCTGGATTTATTTTTCCGGTAGAGAATTCAGAGTGGATTTCCCCAGTTGTAGTCACTCCCAAAAAGGGTGGAAAATGGCATGTATGTGTGGACTTTCGTCCTTTGAATGCATGCACAAAGAGGGATTATTATCCGCTACCCTTTCAGGATGAGATTTTGGATCAAGTTGCAGGTCATGAGTTGTATTCAGTGTGTGATGGATACTCTGGATACTTTCAAATCCAGATTTGTGAAGAAGATCAAAGGAAAACCTCATTTATCACCCCTTGGGGAGTGTATGCCTATAGGGTGATGCCATTTAGCTTAACCAATGCACCAGCAACTTTTCAACGCTTCATGAGTCAGGTATTTGCACCTTACTTGGGGAAGTTTATAAGGGTCTTTCTGGATAATTTTTGCATTTATTCAAGCCGCATGGATCACTTGGAAAAGTTGAGGTTGGCCTTGCAAAGTATTGATAATGCAAAAGGGTATCTTAATCCTGGAAAATGCCGCTTGGCATGAAGGAAGGTGGTTCTCTTGGGACATGTTATCTCAGAAGAAGGCATAGAGATGGATCCTGAGAAGGTGCAGGCAATTGTGGCCCTCCCACCACCTACCAATGTAAGGGAGGTAAGGAGGATTTTGGGTAAAACAAAGTATTACCAACGCTTTGTTGACATGTTCTCTGAAAAGATGTATCTTATAAATCTGTTAACAAAGAAGAATGTTTCTTTCCAATGGGGGCCCGATCAAATTCAATCTTTTTGTTTGCTCAAGGAATGCATGAGTCAAAGTCCAATTGTTCAGCCTCCTAGTGGGGGGAGGACTTTTATGTGAACCCAAGTGTCTCATCACATTCAGTGGGTGCTATACTCTTGCAAAAGGGAGAGCAAGGCATATGCAACCAGTGTATTATGCAAGCCGACAACTCACTGATGCCGAGGAGAGGTATGGTGAAATTGAGAAAGGTGGTTTGTCTCTTGTTTTTGCAGTAAAGAAGTTCAAGTCATACTTGTTACCTCGCCCTTTTTTCTTCCTCACATCTCAACCTTCTTTACAATTCTTGGTCCGCAAACCCAATCCTGCAGGAGGGAAGTTTGCAAAGTGGATTTGCGAGCTTCAAGAATTCTCTTTCACTTTTATTACAGAAAACACCACTAGGGCCTCTCTTGCAGATTTGCTTACCAAGAAGGAAGAGGAAGAAGGAACAGGAGCAAAGGAAGAAGTGTATGAAGATTTGGAGACACCACCAACTGCTTTCACTATGCATTTTGATGGAGCCTTTAGCCCTTCCAGGCAATGTGGGGCTGGGGGGATAGTTTTATTTGATCCAGAAGGAAAAGAGGTATGGGCCAAGGGTAGGGAATTTCCAAAGGCTATATCAAATAATGTGGTTGAGTACAATGCATTGATTTGGGGATTAGAAGATTGCATAAAAGATGAAATTAAAGAGGTAGAGGTTAAAGAGGATTCACAATTGGTCATCCGACAAATGAAAGGAGAATATAAGGCAAGGAGTCCTAATCTCCAAGAATTGTATAAAAGGACAATGGAGTTGAAAGAAGCTTTTGAGTTTTGTAAATTTGTGCATGTTAAACAGGAAGGATAATCAAAAGGCTGATGGCTACTAAAACCTTGGCTTCTTTCAAAGTAGCTACTCTTGCATTAATGGATACAGGTTGGCCTGAGCTCCAAGATGTTCAACACTATTTAGATACAGGATACTTTCCTCCTGGATTGAATCCTCAACAAAAGCAAAGGCTTACTAGGAAAGCTCAACCTTACACAATTCTAGGGGATGTTCTTTACAAGCAAGGTAAGGATAAGATTCTTAGGAGGGTAGTGAGCCTGGAAGAATCTAAAAGGATTATGGAATTATGTCATGAATGTTCAGGTCACTTTGCCTCAGCCACAGCACAACTCGGAGGATCCTTAACACAGGGTATTATTGGCCTCGACTCAGCAAAGATGTCTATGAGTGGTGCAGAAGCTGTGAAGTATGCCAGGCATATGGGCATAAGCAATTGGTTCCCGGACCCTTAAACCCTATCCCAGCATATGGTCCATTTGAAAGGTGGGGATTAGATTTTGTGGGCCCACTTCCTCGTTCTTCACATGGGAAGTATTACATATTGGTGGCCACAGATTATGCAACAAGGTGGGCAGAAGCAAAGGCAATGGTCAATAATAAAGCAGTGGCTGTGGCATCCTTTCTCAGGGAATACATATGTGCCCGATTTGGGTGTCCATTAGAAATCCTTACGGGAGGTCTTTCACGAATGACCTGATTGAAGCTTTGGTGCAGAAATTAAAAATAAAGCATGCTATGTCAACTCCCTATTATCCCCAATGTAATGGTTTAGTAGAAAAAACTAATAGACTGCTTTGTGGATCTTTGTCTAAGCTAGTGGATACTATGAAGAGAAAGTGGGATGTGCATTTGCTAGAGGTCCTATGGGCCTATAGGACAACTCACAAACTCTCTCTTGGTTTCACACCTTTTCAGTTAGTTTATGGAATGGAGGCTATTTTGCCAATAGAATTGGAAATCACAAGCCTTCGCACATCTTTTGCATGCTTGAATAATGAAGAAGAAACACATGCCCAACACCTAGCACAACTGGAGATCTTGGATGAGAGGTGACTTCAGGCACTTCAAAATTTAGAGGCTGCACAACAACGGCGCAAGGCAAGGCATGACACTCTCACAAAGAAGAAGAAAAAGCCAGAACTCAAGCAAGGAAGCTTAGTCATGAGGTATGATGGCCGTGTGGAGAAACGACTAGATAAGAAGCTTCTTCGACGCTGGGAAGGCCCCTTTAGGATAAAGCAAAAGTTCAAAAATAACACCTATCTTCTAGAGGATGCAAGTGGCCAGGAGGTTCCCGGACGTGCCAATGAGTACCGGCTAAAGATATTCTACCCTCGAGCACCATGGCCAGCAGACCCCCTAGCCAAGCATGGAGGATCTGCTGGGGGGGAAAGATATGACGTGAAAAATTGATATGTTTCATTGTCAATTTTGTGCATATTTTGATGGTTTCTCAATGGTAATAAGGTGGAAGCTTGTCCAAGAAGATTGCGGCGCCCACAATGGAATAACGGCGTGGTGATGCGACGGCTTGGCGGCTACCCCGATAACAGCATTCTATTTTCAAATATAATGGTTTTACTTGATTTAGGGTGCACACATTGTAAATGCCACAAGTATGCTTGATAAATACTTTGGTATGGTAGATAGGCTAGTGATGTGGAAAATAAAAGTGGGCCTTCATGCTCACATGGATTTTAATTGTATTATTAATATGGTATTCACCATAAGGCTACAAGTTGGGGAGTGTGGAAGGCATGTGGAGGAGTGTGTGTAGGTGCATAATTGGGAAAGATTCTTCTAGAATGCCTACATGGAAGAGGAGAATTCCGCCATGTGTAAGTGGGATCTCCACCTACATGCCACTTAGGCTTGGCTATTATCTTATCACACTCTCAAAGTCAAAAAGTCTTCAATTTAATAATCAATAGAAGACTTAGCCTAAGAGGACAATTGATGGTGACATCTACCCTTATGTCACTGAAGGGTTGAAGATTTTTATGTTGTAATTTGTAACAATGGAAGAGAGGGTGATTCTCCACCTATAAAAGGAGCCCTCCTCTCCCTTTCAAATCAAGGAATGAGCCTCCTCAATTGAGCATTTTGTGTCATTGCCATTCTCTTATCTTTCAAACCCTTATTCAAACACTCTCTTTACATGTGAATATCTCATTTAGCATTAGCTCCTCATGCTTAACCCAATTTTGGACCTCTTTTATGATTCATGATAAGTGGGATAAGGAGTTATTATCTTGGTGGGCCTGTGACTTCTCAAGGTAGCCCTTGCCTTATTAGCGTCCTCCTTTGGAGTACCAATGGTTTTAGCGGTAATGAGCATGTGGAAAGACTTTGGGGACCATAGGTAAATCTTTACGATTGTCCGCTGAGCAATGTTAACCCTTACCCTCTAGCTTGAATCATGGAGGAGATGAAAGGCAAGAGGCTATGTGAAAATTGAGGTTTCATGCAAAGAGAGAGAAGTGCAGTTTTTGTGGTCCAATACCCAAATTTCAACCGGTAATTACTCATCACTCGGGTGTTGGTTTCTTAAATTGATCATATGGCTAGGAAGTTCTTTCTATGCTCTTTCCACTCATGTAACTAATTTCTTAATCCCTTACTTCATTGATGATCAGAATTTCTCCCAAAGTTGCTAATTTTTAGGCGAATTTTGGCAGTTTTATAGTCTTGTAGTAAAATGCTCATAACTTTTCGCTCGGTTGTCCGTTTTTGAAAGTTTTTATATGGACGCGAAGCTCTCTTCAAGCTCTACGCATCTATATAATCCTCTCTCACACAGCCTATATAGATTTAAAACTGTAATTCTCTGTGTATCTCTATTTTTATACCTTTTTGGCCATTCTTTCTTCTTAATTATGATTAATTCCTCCTAATCTCTTATCAAAAGGCAAACCCCATGTGTCTTATCGTCTTGTAAGTGATTGCTATATTCATTTTCTTTGATATGTTCCGACCAAATCGCCCAATTCGAACGGATGAACCTTACCAATATTCCCCGTATGTTTCCGTTCACATAATCCCGAGTCGGAAGATTTTCTTCCAACAAAGAATCGCCCTCTTGTTTGGAGCTGCAAGACTGGCAGAAATTCTTGCTTCTCCTGAGCCTTTCATCTTTCCTTCCATGAATTATGATCTCACCTTTGATGTGTATATCTTTATCTTAACCTAGGGAGAGAAAGGAAGGTGAGGAGGCTATGAGGTTTCAAACAAGTGTGTTTTGATTCTGAGAACTGACCGAAGTCCAAACCCCCAACTTCGTGTCACAATACCACAGGGGACAAAGGTGGTACCTACAGCTGTTACAGCTTCTGATGAAAGACTTAAAAAGGACATGAGGCAAATGGTGGATTTTATGAAGAATCTGAGTTTGAAGATGATGGAGAACACAGGTGGTGGACGTGGCCGAGGCAGAGGCTATAATCAGGAAGGAGTTGAAGGTCAGACAGGCTATGGAAGTGGCCATGGTTTTGGTAGGGGTAGACGGTAAAGTGAAGGAAGGAGGGGATGTAAATGTCAAGCAGACGAGGAAGTCTCATAGGAAGTTTCAGGTAACTGAAACTGGGGGTTGGGCAGGATAGTTACAGTTTGCAGGAGGACATGGCTGGAAGGAAAGCTAATATTACTTTTGGGCAATTGATAGAGTTAGCTCCCAAATTGAAGCGTCAGTGGAAAGGACTTGCGAACCCGAAAGAGAAGGAGCCTGCCAGAGGGATAGTGACTGTTTTATCTGTTCAGGAGTTGCCTGATATATGTCCTGTGGTGAATGTATGGTACAAAGAGAAGAATCTGGGAGAGGCATACATAGATGGTGGTGCACAAATTTGTGTAATCACACTAGCAGCTGTGGAGAGGCTTGGTCTTAATTTTACTGAAGCATCTGGTTTCCGTATTCGGCTGGCCAATCACTAGAAGGTCAAATGCTTGGGTATGATCAAGGAGTTGGAACTATAGGCTTTTGATGTAAAGGTGCTTGTGGATTGTCATGTTATGCCGGTAGGAATGGGTGCATTCCCCATCATTTTGGGAAGACCATGGCTGAGAGCGGTGAAGGCTATTCAAGATTGGAGGAAAGGGGTCATTACTTTGTATGATAGGAGAGGGGATAAGAAGCAGTTTAACATGGATAATCAGAAGCCTGTTGATGATGAAGAGGAAAGTGAAGCTGATTTGAGTGTTGATGATACAACTAGTAGCACCACTACTAGTGAGGGAACAGAAGACACTTCATCCAGTGAGGAGGATGCAGAGATGGAGGCCTTGGTTATTGATGGAAGTGCTTGGTGATGAGGTTGTCCAACAAGAAGAGGCCATACAAGAAGAATGCGAGGAGGTACAAGTGAATCATGAGCAAAGGTATGCATATGATGTGAAAGAGTCTGCTTTAAAGTCTGCAGGATGATGAACCTGTGTGGGATGAGTGGGATATAGAAAGTCTGCAGGATGATGAACCTATGTGGGATGAGTGGGATATAGAAAGTCTGCAGGATGATGAACCTGAGTTGGAGTTGGATGATCAGATGCGCATTAATGTTAAGAAAGCCATGACCAGAATTGATGCCATGAAGGAAGAGCAACACAAGCAGATTATGAATGATGTTAATGCTATGGATGAGACTATGGATGTTGTGATAGATGAATTTCTTGTTGGCCTTGATAAAGATGAGCATACAGGAACTGAAGTGGATGCTTTGGCAATGGTGCCTGTTGAAGGGGAGTTTGTTTTGCCTATGGTGGTTGGCTTTGATGGTGATGTTTCTCATGTTGATGGATAAGAAAATGGATGTGCACAGCAGGTCTTTCTTGATGAAGCTTTTATCAGTTATTACCCTCAGCAGGAGTTGCTTCATTGGTTCTCCAATATTGGTGCTGACTACATCAGGGATTTTGGGATTGAGATGAGGAAGGATGGTGTGTATGTCAGAAGTAGGTCTTTCTTGATGAAGCTTTTATCAGTTATTACCCTCAGCAGGAGTTGCTTCATTGGTTCTCCAATATTGGTGCTGACTACATCAGGGATTTTGGGATTGAGATGAGGAAGGATGGTGTGTATGTCAGAAGCTTTGTTTCCAGAAGTTCTTATGTTTTGATGTGGGAAGTGGGATGGCAAATTAGGCCTTTGGAAGATGACAGTTTTTCTTTGATCACCTGGAATAGAGATGTGTTGGTTACACTGTATGATGCTCAAAGGATTGACGGAGGGAAATGTGGTCATATGCTTGCTGCTGATCATGAATGATTCAGCAGGCTAGGGGTTGAGCAAAGTATGTCAGGCAAAAATCTGAAAGGTGTTTTGGGTCTGTGTACATATTGGATGCATGGTTTGTGAATAAACTTTGCCCTGAATGCCCTGGCAAATGTACAAAGTGAATGGCTTTACAGTGAGCTGGTACATGTGTTGTTTTTTTGGAGCAGATGCTGGAGATTTGGAAGTTTTTTTTATTGCAACGGTATGGTGTGCGGGTGGTTGCCAAATGCAGGGCACCGATGGCAATTGTCATGTTTTGGTAATAATGATGCTGCTAATTGAAGAGCTGTGGGCAGATATGTTTTGGAAGGTCGTGGGCACGGCGTGATGACCCGAAGCATAAGGAAAGGAGGAGCCATTGTAGTGTGGTGGCCATCATTGAGCTTTTAAAATAAATAAAAAAATAATGTGGCCAACTTAGGAATAGCCAAGTGGAAGCCTTCGTAGCTGCCAACACACCCTCTAGAAGGTGGTGGTGAAGACGCAAAGAAGTAAAAAGTGGCCGCTTCAAAAGAGTGGGATCCCGGGTCCAGAAGGAAGACGCCTTGCAGAGGCGCTGCAAAGACCAGAGGAGAGGCGCAGCTGAAGGCGATTCTATAGGTTTGCGCGCTGGAGTGGCCACATGGTGAGAAGGCCTCTGAGTAGTGAAGGCAGAGGACGAGCTGGCGGCTGGCAACAGAAGGACTGAAGGGCAACGAGTAGAGGCTGGCGAACAGCTACAGGCCCTCGGTGATCGTGGAGAGCTAATGGGAAGGTGGCCGCCGCCTTGTGGAATGCCTTGCTAGTGATAGCTGAAGAAGATGAACAGTGGAGGCAGCTAAAGGGCTGGAGCGCAGCCAGATGTGCAAGAGAAGGTTAAGAGAGGCCGCCTTTGAGACTGGATACAGGCGAAGACAGTCGAGCTGTTAGCAAGCGACTGAAGTCGAGAGTAGTTGGGCTGGATGCTGCGTTGAGCAGTTGATGTTGGTGCTGAAGAGATTGTGCAGAGGCTCTGTGGTTGGCGAAGCTGCTGGTCACGACACACAGAGAGTGAGAGCTGCTGAGTTGAGGGTTAGCTGGTGGGGCGCCCTCTGAAGAGAAAAATGCTGGTTTTGTGTGGGCGACGATTTTACAGGCAGAGAGTGGATGCTGACCAAAGAGAGAGCCTTGGGTGTTGTGTGTTGGCTGCAGTAGAGGTGCTGATGTGTGGGCTAGAGACAGTGGGGCTCACCTACGACACTTGGCAGGTAGCAGCTGGACAGAGAGTAGCCGGGCTACAGAGGAAGTGAAGCTGAGGGTTGCTGGTGGGGCGCCCTCTGAAGTGAAGCACAGACCGGGAGACAGAGGCTTGGTTGTCAGATGCAAGGGTGAATTTCTTTGGTAGTAAATCCTGGCCAGAGTCCTGGTTTTTGGTGTAATTGTTGAGTTTATACAGTGTGTATGGTGTTGTGTATGTTTGATAATCAATTGTATCATGGTTTTGCTATCTTTCTGGTGTGGGTGGGTGGTGAATCATGAGAAGTGTTCCAGCCAGTGCTGGCCGTTGTTTTTTGTATTTTCCAAGTTTGGGAGGTGAAGGGCTATAGAGGCAGGGTCTTTTTTCTTTTTTTTACCTCACAACATATCTGTAGGAAAATCAATCCACACCAAGCGCACGCCTCCCAAGGCTATCGAAGAAGGCGTCCATGATTCCCCACCTCGTTAGAGATCCCATGTATTATTGCAATACTACAAGATTCCTAGAATAACAAAGCATGTAAGGGGAGTGAAAATGCTATAATGATGTGATGAATGGAGAGAGTCACTCGCATGCCTGAGAGATCGTACCTGTGTTTTCACTTTCCCATAAGCACAAGACGGAGGTGATCAATGTTCGAGCTAAAAACTAAGTTTATTGCGTTCACCACAATGGGATGGTAGTCTTCATTTACACAACACCAAATACATGTTATAAGCGTTGATGAATAAATGATCTAATGAATGCTCTAACATGTTAAGTTTACTTACTAGATCCCAAGAGGTCAGCCTCATCATCTTTTGAACACTTCGACCCCTGCTCTTGGGCAGATCTAGGCTCTTTAAGAATTCCATTCTTCTTCTCACCCCACAACTCAAAGCTAAGAAAATAGTAGAAGTTAGACAGTGGGGATGGAACATGTTCACTTTGGCTCAAAGGGTAGTCTTGAGTCTTTCGCTATAGATTTCATTTTTTGGTTCTTTTCAAACACCTTTTCTATGCTTGTAACTCTAAGTACATCTGAACTCTCTCCTTCTCTAATTATCGATGATAATCCTATTGCTGCCAAACTGGTCCAAATCTCCAGTTTGGCTCTCTTTTTTATTTAGTTTGATCCAGGAGAGAGGAGAGATAAAAATGTCACATTTTTTTGAATTAAAAACCCAACCACAAATGTGAAAAAGGAACCTACCTCAAAGGTCCCCCTCTCCTTACCAAGGTGTCAAAAATGCATCATTTCTCTAAAATATCTCATTTTTTTAGTAATATCTCTTAATTTTTAACTAATAAACCTTGTACTTAGTCAACTCTTCATCTTATGTGAGCATTTACTCATTTTTGGGTATTTTCTTTTATTCTTTGGATTTATCTCATCCCAACACTTGGATTAATCCAATTGACCCATTGGAACCTTAATTGGACCATAATCCATTTTTTTGAAAATCTGGACTCTTAGGCTAAGGTCCCTTATACCATTTTCAATTAACTCCTAATGCACATTGGAAAGTTCATTTTGAACTTCTATTTCAAGGGAATCCATTTTAAACACTAGGAGAATTTTTGTATCCAAAGATATCTCAATTTTGAATTACCTCTCTCTAGACATTTTCTCTCTCTAGGCCAAAACAGGTTAAAACAAGATCTTTCTTCTATTTTGGAGAGGGGAATGATTATAAGAATAGAAGGGGAGGTTCTTACATCTTTACACCTCAAAAGTTGGAGGGAGGAACCTTACATGTATGGTTAGAAACCATAGAAAAAGATAATTGCTACGTGGCCACTTTCCAAAATGAAAATTAGCCATTGTCACCCCAGCCCCAAAAGAAGAAAAGAACACTTGTATGCAGTAGAAGAGGGGACATTACGAAGAGAAGGGCAATAGTTGTGGTGGGAAGCAGTGGAGAGAAGATTAGAATTGGAGATGCTTGGAAAAAGAAGATTGTAGAAAGAGAAGATTGGATTGTGTGTGAGCTAGATGTCAAGTAATTTTGATTAGAGTGGATGAAGAAGAAAATATTTTAGCTAACAAAAGAACTAGAGGGGCAGAAGTGGAGGATGAACCAGGTCCATCCATGTGGAAGAAAGGAAAGTAAGTAGAGGATCAGCCCAAGGAAGGTAAGAAGAAGATTAGGTCTAGAAGACACATTGGCATGCAGGATTTTCCTTTGGAAGAGTATGATTTGATGAAAGAACGTCGGCAAAAGGGTCCTAGTTTGACATGGCCCCAACTGTTGTAGTTGTGCCCCGCACTCTAGAGCAAGTTGGTCAGCACAAGATGCCCCAGTAAGGAGAAGAAGGGAGGTCATATTAATATAGTACATGTGAAGGGAGACAAGGATTATTTTCCAGTTATGGATGCCTGGGTAAACAAGCACAAAATTCCTAAAGTATATATTGATGGTGGTGCACAAGTCTATGTAATGACCCAGTAGACAATGGAGGCTTCAAGATTGAAGGTTGGAGCCCCATTAGAATTTAGAGTCAAAATGGCAAATAGTGCAAAAGTTAGGTGTTTGGAAATTGGCATGGCTTTACTAAAGATGTATATTGACCTGATTTAGCTCCACTACAAAGTTTACCAGTTTGCAACACTAAACAACAGTGAGAAACTGCAAGTAAATGTTTTGGGATTTGAAGCATAATTAGATGTTCATGTAATGCCAACAAAGTCTAAGGCATACCCATAGATTCTTGGAAAGCCATGGCTGATTGCCATGAGGGAAAGCAAGGACTGGTGGAGAGGACATCTAATTTTTGTGTCTAGACCGGTTAATAAGAAGACAAGTCAGATATGATATGGCCAAAGGAAGGGAGTTGATTCCAAAAAGTAATACATCAGAAGAAGAAGATGAAGAGACCATCTCTACAGAGGATTCAAAAACAGATGAGGTCAGTTCAGAGGATGATGGGGAAGAGGTCTAGCTATTGAAGCGTGATTCTAACCTTATGTGCAAAGGAAGGGGAGAAGCTAAAGCCTGAAGTTGAAATATAGCTAGGTGGAGAGGAACTATTACAAAAGATGCTAGCTAAGGATCTAGCTGAGGAGGCTGAGAGAAAGAAATATATAAGTATATTGCAACAGTTTATAGACTTGTTCATCTGCTCTTATACACAAGTTAGGGGAGTGTCTGCAGTGCAACATCAGATCTAGTTGAAGCCAGAGGCCAAGCCATGTGTATAGAGGTTGAGAAGATGGGGGGTTGTACAATAGCAGGTGTTGAGAGAAGAAGTGGATAAGTGTAAGATTCCTCCCTCCAGCTTTTGAGGTGTGCAGGTGTAAGAACCTCCCTTTCTAATCTTATAATTATTCCCCTCTCTGAAATAAAAGAAAGATCCTATTTTGGCCTGGAGAGAGAAAATGTCTAGAGGGGGGTAATTCAAAATTGAGATATTTTTGGATATAAAAATCCTCCTAGTGCCTAAAATGATTTCCCTTGAAATAGAAATTCAAAAAGAACTTTCCAATGTACAATTGGAATTAATTAAAAATAGGTATAAAGGACCTTAGCCTAAGGGTCCAGATTTTTAGAATTTTTTAGATTATGGTCCAATTAAGAATCCTATGGACTAATAAGATTAATCCAAATGTAGGAAGGAGATAAATTGAAGAATAAAAGAAAATCCCCCAAAAATGAGTAAATGCTCACATAAGATGAGTGAAGAGTTGACTAAGGACAAGGTTTATTATTTTAAAAAGAAGAGATATTTAGAGAAAATGATGCACTTTTGACACCTCAGTGTGGGGATATCCCCTCATGAAGGAGGCACCTATTTCACATGTGTGGAGGAGTTTTAAATTAGAAAATAATGAGATATTTTCATCTCTCCTCTCTCATGTTTCAACTAGATCCAAAAAGTAAGCTAAACTGACCCAAAAATGGTCAAAAATTGACCAAACTGATATGGAAAATTCTAGAATTAGTTTGCTTGGTTAGAGGCTCACTTTTTCCTATAAATAGGAGCCTCCCCTTTTGTAAAAGCTTAATGGTGTTTTATGCACTGTTACTCTACTCCTATTACCCAGAGCCATTTATATTGAATTTTCTTGATAATTCAATTGTTTTTGGCTTAATCCTCTCCAAAGCAATTGGTGGCCACTCTTGCTTCAAACAAGAGTAGAACCCTCAATCCCTCAAGCCAAAGGAAAGCTTACAACCCCATGTAAGCTAAATTTTTCTTACTTTTTAATTTTAAATCTATGGTTTTCTTGATTTTCTTGTTTATTTAGTTAATTAAAGTAAATTCTAATGCTATGCCTTGATGAAAAGGCCATCCCCTTCTCTTCTTTATAATTCAGCCTTTCTTTATCCTAGAATGTTTAACAAAAAGATTAATTAAACTTTTCTTATTGTTTAGTCTCTTGGAAATTGAAAATTGTGTAGATTAGAGTCCTTTACATCTAATTGGGGTTAATTTAAATTAAAAATAGAATGTTAAAAATGAGAAATGGTCAGCCATACAAAGGAGGTTATGGTAAAATTTTCTAGAATTTTATGGAAAAGAAAGTTTATTTTTATGTTATTCCAAAAGAGTAATTCCCACCGTTTGTGCATTCTAAAAGACATATTCTACTTTACTCCATGTACATATTCACCTATGAATATGCATGGATATCATTGATATTAATTATTGAATTTAATTTCTATGCATAGAAAGGTGCATAATGGAAAATTTTATTATAAAAGTGTTGTTTTCATTGAATTTAATTTCTATGCATAGAAAGGTGCATAATGAAAATTTTAATTATAAAAGTGTTATTTTCATTGAATTTAATTTCTATGCATAGAAAGATGCACAAAGGATTTATTTTATTTTAAAAGTGTTATTCTCATTAAATTTGATTTTATGCATAGAAAGATGCATAAAGGATTTAGTTTTATTTCAAAAGTGTTATTCTCATTAAAATTGATTTTATGCATAGAAAGATGCATAAAGGATTTATTTTTATTTCAAAAGTGTTATTCTCATTAAAATTGATTTTATGCATAGAGGATTTATTTTTATTTCAAAAGTGTTATTCTCATTAAAGTTGATTTTTATGCATAAAAGGATTTTTGTAAAAGTGTTATTCCCACTGAAGTTGATTTTTTTGCATGAATAGATGGGGAAAAGGATTTTTATAAAAGTGTTATTCCCACTGAAGTTGATTTTTATGCATAAATAGATGCGTAAAGAATCTTTATATCAAAATAATTTAGAATTCTCTTAAATTCTATGTTTAAATTCTATGAATAGATGTAATAAGATGTCATGAGAATCAAATAGATGTGAATGAATGGATGGATGGAGATGTGAATAGAGGTAATGAGATGTGAGGTGAATAGATGTGATGAGAATCATATAGGTGCAAATGGATGGATGGATGGATGTGATGTGAATAGAGGTAATGAGATAAGAGGTGAATAGATGTGATGAGAATCATATAGGTGCGAATGGATGGATGGATGGATGTGATGTGAATAGAGGTAATGAGATAAGAGGTGAATAGATGTGATGAGAATTAGATAGGTGTGAATGAATGGATGGATGGATGTGATGTGAATAGAGGTAATAAGATGTGAGGTGAATAGATGTGATGAGAATCAGATAGGTGTGAATGAATAGATGGATGGGGATGTGATGTGAATAGAGGTAATGAGATGTGAGGTGAATAGACGTAATGAGATGTGATGAGAATCAGATAGGTGTGAATGGATGGATGGATGGATGTGATGTGAATAGAGGTAATGAGATGTGAGTTGAATAGATGTAATGTGAATGAGATAGGTGTAAATGAATGGATGGATGGATGTGATGTGATGTGAGTAGAGGTAATGATATAGGTGTGAATGAATGGAGGGATGGATGTGATGTGAGTAGAGGTAATAAGATGTGAGTTGAATAGATGTGATGTGAATGAGATAGGTGTGAATGAATGGATGGATGGATGTGATGTGATGTGAGCAGAGGTAATGAGATAGGTGTGAATGAATGGATGGATGGATGTGATGTGAGTAGAGGTAATGAGATGTGAGGAATAGATGTGATGAGATGTGATTAGAATCAGATAGGTGTGAATGAATGTATGGATGGATGTTATGTGAATAGAGGTGATGAGATGTGAGGTAAATAGATGTGATGTGAATCAGATAGATGTGAGGTAAATAGATGTTATGTGAATAGAGGTGATGAGATGTGAGGTAAATAGATGTGATGTGAATCAGATAGATGTGAACGAATGGATGAGATGTGATGTCATGTGAATTAGGATGTAAATGAATAATATGTGATGAAAATAGATGTGAATCTATAAGTGAAGAATGGACGGTTATGTATGTGAGGAATGGATGTGAATGTATAAGTGAAGAATGGATGGTTATATATGTGAAGAGTGGATGTGAATGTATATGTGAAGAATGGATGCGAATGTGTATGTGAAAGAATGGATGTGGTTATGTATGTGAAGAATGGATGTGGATGTATGTGAAAGAATGGATGTGGTTATGTATGTGAAGAATGGATGTGGATGTGTATGTGAAAGAATGTGATGTGGATTTGTATGTGAATGTGAAAAAGATATGATGTGACATGAATATATGTGGATGTGAAGTGATAGATATGAATGTATGAATAGATGTGGGTAGTCGTACATGTGAACGGTTGGATGTGAATGTATATGTGAAGAATGGATGCGAATGTGTATGTGAAAGAATGGATGTGGTTATGTATGTGAAGAATGGATGTGGATGTATGTGAAAGAATGGATGTGGTTATGTATGTGAAGAATGGATGTGGATGTGTATGTGAAAGAATGTGATGTGGATGTGTATGTAAAAGAATGTGATGTGGATTTGTATGTGAATGTGAAAAAGATATGATGTGACATGAATATATGTGGATGTGAAGTGATAGATATGAATGTATGAATAGATGTGGGTAGTCGTACATGTGAACGGTTGGATGGATGTATGAGATATGATGTGGATAGATGTGATGTGATGTTATGTGTGTGATAGGATGGTGATGAGAATGAATGTGATGGATTTAAGTGAATGTGATGGGAATCGGGATGTGAATGGATGAGATGTGAGTGAATGTGATGTGATGAGATGGATGTGTATGAGATATGATGTGGATAGATGTGATGTGATGTTATGTGTGTGATAGGATGGTGATGAGAATGAATGTGATGGATTTAAGTGAATGTGATGGGAATCGGGATGTGAATGGATGAGATGTGAGCGAATGTGATGTGATGAGATGTGGAGATGGGTAGATGTGAGTGGATGAGATCTGATAAGGATAAATGACGAAAGATATGATGAGATGAAAATGATGTGATCAGATGAGAATGGAAATTCTTATTAAATGGATGTGATTTAAATAATGTGGAAAGACGAGAGTTCATTTTAGAAATTGTATTTATGACCTATTTTTAAATGACTGTTTTATGTCAAGAATGCTGGGGAAGCATTATGACCATCTTGTGAATGAGGTCGTTGTAACAGTTGACGGAGAGTCAATGGAGGACGTCTCGTGTAGCAAGGTCTGTCGAGGTCTTGACCCTTGATTCAAATGGTGAGCTTCCGGTACGGTGGATGAGGGACCAAGGAAGCGGCCTATGAGTGAAGCGCTAGGTCAGAAGGATCCTAGAGGGTGCTGACCATACGGTGCTTGGGCTCTAGGTCGCCGAAGATACCCACACATGCATTGTGGAAGATATTGGTACAAGGAGTAAGAGTTGTTTTCTGAAATCGAGCATGGATCTGGTTGATTGACCTTGCTAGTCCTCAACGGATGAGTCCATGGTTCTTTTATATGTATCTATTGGTTCTTGCTGATCTTCAACAGAGATTCCATTTTGATATGTGAATATATTGTTGAGTACTATGAGCTAGGAACCATCGAAAAGGCCCCTGAGGGGACAGGTGTAGAGTGTTCTGGTTGTTGCCAATGATGCCATAGGTACACCGATGAAGGAATGATTGGAAATAAGGATTCAACGAGAGATTTTGGAGGATTATGATCAGTGACACTATGATTTCATTAATTGATTGTTTTAAAGACAACTAAATCTATGAAAAAGGCAATTTCATATTGGGTGTGTAAGTGGTGTGACTAGTTTTAAGTTTGCATGAATATCCGGCTAGGGGACCTGGGAACTCTTTTCCCTAGTACCTGGGATAAAACTTAACCAAATTCCTAATTGGATCCCATCACTACAGTGGTTGGGTGGTTGGCTAACCCATGGGACTAGATGGGGTTAGGCTGGACTGATGGATCCCTAAATTGAGACTCAATTCTGTTATGGTATGATAGATGAATTAAATGTCGAACAAAAATTGTTCTATGGAAAAGAATCAATGGCTGTGCCTCTTAATGAGCAAAAAAGCGTTGGTCTCTATGATCCAAGTGCAATCTTTTCCCTGATCTAACTATGAGACTTATGGGTTCTGTTAGATCAGTTCAGTTAGTTAAGAGGCTTTTGACTACGTTAGCGAAAAATTATCTTGGAGGAATCGCCCGTGCTTTCCGGGCAAGGGAAGTTTTTCCAGGTTTGGTTTTGGAAGAACTGATGGATTAGTCTCTCGTCCGGATATCCGTGGGGGTGAGGCCCCGAGTGAGGAACCCTACCCCGTGCAAGAAGTGCTACTTCTGTTGTTAGTACCCCCAAATTTGTTGCACGGAGGGGACAAGGATCTTTCATTTTGGTATCAGAGCAAATTGGCTAATGTGGATCAACCGAGAAGCCAAAAATGTCAAAAATTTATGAAGTAGTAGTAAAAGGTTGTAATTGTGTGATAAAATTCATACAAATTGTTATTCAGACTAAAATTCATAAATTGGTAATTGGGACTTCAGATGGAAGTACCGCAATTATATGGAATCCCTGACTTGCTTAAGGCCTAGACATGATGGTATTTACCTTATAGCTCCAAGGACCGTGACTACTCGTATATACCGAGGGTATAACTGCAGCTCTTTACTCGCAGTATATACAAGTAAATCTAAGATCTTGAAATTATAAGCCAAAAAATGCTATCAAGATGATGATGAATTCGAATGCGGTTGATATGATTTTAAAATTCTGGTTGAGAACTGATGAGTTGATTTGGATTTTGATTGAAAAATGATGATTCCTAAATTTTGGTTGAAAAGCATTAAGCTGAGCAAAACCCAATGAGGATGAATGGGACGAGTCCCTGTGATGATGTTCGTACCTAGAATGACGTTAATGACTTCAACAAATCACTATGAGATTAGTGGATTATGTTAACAAATTGCTACTGCTGTTAACACTTGACCTAGTGGATCAAGTTAAGGGATGACAAATTAAAAATATGTATAATTGAAATTCCCATGAAGGACTGTTCAGATGAAAATTTCGGTCTAGTGGACCATTATTGTGATAAGGATTTGATTGATATGATCTGAAAGAATTGTTATCTGCTGATGATGAGTTCTATATAAAGAATCTTTTTCCCAAGATTCTGTTGGGTTCACCAGACTATAAGGAACCCCAGAATCAGTTGGATCTTAAGGGAAAGAGTTGTCCTCTAATTTTGCGAGATGAGGACATCTTGTGTTTTTTAAGTGGGGTAGGATGTAAGATTCCTCCCTCCAGCTTTTGAGGTGTGCAGGTGTAAGAACCTCCCCTTCTGATCTCATAATTATTTCCCTCTCCGAAATAAAAGAAAGATCCTGTTTTATCGTGTTTTGGCCTACAGAGAGAAATGTTTCGAGGGAGGTAATTCAAAATTGAGATATTTTTGGATATTAAAATCCTCCTAGTGTCTAAAATGATTTTTCCTGAAATAGAAATTCAAAAAGAACTTTCCAATGTGCAATTGGAATGAATTGAAAATAGGTATAAAGGACCTTAGCCTAAGGGTCCAAATTTTTAGAAATTGTTGGATTATGGTCTAATTAAGGTTTCTATGGACCAATAAGATTAATCCAAATGTAGGGAGGAGATAAATTGAAGAATAAAAGAAAATAAATACTCACATAAGATGAAGAGTTGACTAAGGACAAGGTTTATTAGTTAAAAAAAAAGAGATATTTAGAGGAAATGATGCATTTTGACACCTCAGTGTGAAGGAGGCACCTATTTCACATATGTGGAGGAGTTTTAAACTAAAAAATAATGAAATATTTTCATCTCTCCTCTTCCTGTTTCAACCAAGATCCAAAAAATAATGAGATATTTTCATCTCTCCTCTTTCTGTTTCAACCAGATCCAAAAAGTAAGCTAAACTGACCCAAAAATGGTCAAAATTGACCAAACTGATCTGGAAAATTCTAGAATCAGTTTGCTTGGTTAGTGGCTCACTTTTTCCTATAAATAGGAGCCTCCCCCTTTGTAAAAGCTTAATGGTGTTTTATGCACGGTTATCTACTCCTACCCAAAGCCATTTACATTGAATTTTCTTGATAATTCAATTGTTTTTGGCTTAATCCTCTCCAAAGCAATTGGTGTCCACTCTTGCTTCAAACAAGAGTAGAACCCTCAATCCCTCAAGCCAAAGGAAATCTTACAACCCCATGTAGGTTAAATTTTTCTTACTTTTTAATTTTAAATTTATGGTTTTCTTGATTTTCTTGTTTATTTAGTTGATTAAAGTAAATTCTAATGCTATGCCTTTATGAAAAGGCCATCCTCTTCTCTTCTTTGCAATTCAGCCTTTCTTTATCCTAGAATGTTTAACAAAAAGATTAATTAAACTTTTCTTATTGTTTACTCTCTTGGAAATTAAAAATTGTGTAGATTAGAGTCATTTACATCTAATTGGGATTAATTTAAATTAAAAATAGAATGTTAAAAATGAGAAATGGTCAGCCATACAAAGGAGGTTATGGTAAAATTTTCTAGAACTTTGTGGAAAAGAAAGTTTATTTTTATGTTATTCCAAAAGAGTAATTCCCACCGTTTGTGCATTCTAAAAGTCATATTCTAATTTACTCCATGTACATATTCACCTATGAATATGCATGGATATCATTGATAATAAAATTATTGAATTTAATTTCTATGCATGGAAAGGTGCATAATGAAAATTTTTATTATAAAAGTGTTGTTTTCATTGAATTTAATTTCTATGCATAGAAAGGTGCATAATGAAAATTTTTTATTATGAAAGTGTTATTTTCATTGAATTTATTTTCTATGCATAGAAAGATGCACAAAGGATTTATTTTATTTCAAAAGTGTTATTCTCATTAAAATTGATTTTATGCATAGAAAGATACATAAAGGGTTTATTTTTATTTCAAAAGTGTTATTCTCATTAAAATTGATTTTATGCATAAAAAGATGCATAAAGGATTTATTTTTATTTCAAAAGTGTTATTCTCATTAAAGTTGATTTTTATGCATAAGTAGATATATAAAAGGATTTTTATAAAAGTGTTACACTGAAGTTGATTTTTATGCATAAAAGGATTTTTATAGAAGTGTTATTCCCACTGAAGTTGATTTTTATGCATAAATAGATGCGTAAAGAATCTTCATATCAAAATTAGAATTCTCTTAAATTCTATGTTTAAATTCTATGAATAGATATAATAAGATATGATGAGAATTTGATAGATGTGAATGAATGGATGGATGGATGTGATGTGAATAGAGGTAATGAGATGTGATGAGAATCAGATAGGTGTGAATGAATGGATGGATGGATGTGATGTGAATAGAGGTAATGAGATGTAAGGTAAATAGATGTAATGAGATGTGATGAGAATCAGATAGGTGTGGATGAATGGATGGATGGGATGTGATGTGAATAGAGGTAATGAGATTTGAGGTGAATAGATGTAATGAGATGTGATGAGAATCAGATAGGTGTGAATGAATGGATGGATGTATGTGTTGTGAATAGAGGTAATGAGATGTGAGGTGAATAGATGTGATGAGATGTGATGTGAATCAAATAGTTGTGAATGAATGGATGGATGAATGTGATGTGAATAGAGGTAATGAGATGTGAGGTGAATAGATGTGATGAGATGTGATGAGAATCAGATAGGTGTGAATGAATGGATAGATGGATGTGATGTGAATAGAGGTGATGAGATGTGAGGTAAATAGATGTGATGAGATGTGATGTGAATCAGATAGATGTGAACGAATGGATGAGATGTGATGTCATGTGAATCAGGATGTAAATGAATGATATGTGATAAAAATGGATGTGAATGTATAAGTGAAGAATGGATGGTTATGTATGTGAAGAATGGATGTGAATGTATAAGTGAAGAATGGATGGTTATGTATGTGAAGAGTGGATGTGAATGTATATGTGAAGAATGGATGCGAATGTATATGTGAAAAATGGATGCGAATGTGTATGTGAAAGAATGGATGTGGTTATGTATGTGAAGAATGGATGGGGATGTGTATGTGAAAGAATGTGATGTGGATGTATATGTGAAAGAATGTGATGTGATGTAAAGAGATGTGATGTGACATGAATATATGTGGATGTGAAGTGATAGATATGATTGTATGAATAGATGTGGGTAGTCGTACATGTGAATGGTTGGATGGATGTGTATGAATGAGATATGATGTGGATAGATGTGATGTGATGTTATGTATGTGATAGGATGGTGATGAGAATGAATGTGATGGATTTAAGTGAATGTGATGGGAATTGGGATGTGAATGGATGAGATGTGAATGAATGTGATGTGATGAGATGTGGAGATGGGTAGATGCGAGTGGATGAGATCTAATAAGGATAAATGAGGAAAGATGTGATGAGATGAAAATGATATGATCAGATGAGAATGGAAATTCTTATGAAATGGGTGTGATTTAAATAATGTGGAAATTCTTATGAAATGGATGTGATTTAAATAATGTGGATTAATGTGGAAAGATGAGAGTTCATTTTTGAAACTGTATTTATGACCTATTTTTAAATGACTGTTTTATCTCAAGAATGCTAGGGAAGCATTTTGACCATCTTGTGAATGAGGTCGTGGAGACCTAATCTAATAAGTTGCAACACCTAATGGAGAGTCAATGGAGGACATCTCGCGTAGCAAGGTCAGTCGAGGTCATGACCAGCCTCGGTTTGATTCAAATGGTGAGCTTCCGGTACGGTGGATGAGGGACCAAGGAAGCGGCCTAGAGGGTGCTGACCATATGGTGCTCGGGCTCTGGGTCGCCAAAGATATCCACACATGCATCGTGAAAGATATTGGAATAAGGATTAAGAGTTGTTTTCTGAATTTGGGCATGGATCTGGTTGATTGACCTTGCTGGTCCTCAACGAATGAGTCCATGGTTCTTTTATATATATCTATTGGTTCTTTCAACGGAGATTCCATTTTGATATGTAAATATATTGTTGAGTACTATGAGCTAGGAACCATCAAAAAGGCCCATGAGTGGACAGGTGGAGAGCGTTCTGGTTTGCTAATGATGCCATAGGTACACTGATGAAGGAATGATTGGAAATAAGGATTCAACCAGAGATTTTGGAGGATTATGATCAGTGACACTAAGATTTTATTAAATGATTGTTTTAAAGTCAGGTCAATCTATGAAAAAGGCAATTTCATATTGGGTGTGTAAGTGGTGTGACTAGTTTTAAGTTTGCATGAATATCCGGCTAGGGGACCTGGGAACTCTTTTCCCCAGTACCTGGGACAAAACTTAACCAAATTCCTAGTTGGATCCCATCACTACAGTGGTTGCCTAACCCATGGGGGACGGGATGGGGTTAGGCTGGACTGATGGATCCCTAAATTGAGACTCAATTCTGTTATGGTATGATAAACACTATATTCGTGAGTTTGGGAATTTCCCAACTCCCATTTTTTGAATACTAAAAAGGTGGGACCTAGATAACATGCCTATAAGTTTTTCAAAACCATATCATGTGACCTATTGTTAGAAAGCGCTTGGAAAATGGAATCTAGTGAGCTATAGAGCGCTCAATTTGGAGCTATAGAGCGCTCAATTTGGAGCTATAGAGCGCTCAATTTGGAGTAACGGTGTTCAAGTTATGATTAATCCAAAGATTTGACCACATGTCCCAAACTTATGGGAAATTCCCATATTCCCCAATATGGTGTTAATAGATGAATTAAATCCCGGACAAAAATTGTTCTATGGAAAAGAATCAACGGCTGTGCCTCTCAATGAGCGAAAAACTGTTAACCTCTATGATCCAAGTGCAATCTTTTCCCTGATTTGACTATGGGACTTACGGGTTCGGTTAGATCAGTTCATATAGTTAAGGCTTTTGACTACATTAGAGAAAAATTATCTTGGAGGAATCACCCGGGCTTTTCCAGCAAGGGAAGTTTTTTCGAGTTTAGTTTTGGAAGAACCGATGGATTAGTCTCTCGTCCGGATATTCGTGGGGGCGAGGCTTCGAGTGAGGGACCTTGCCCCGCGCAAGAAGTGCTACTTCCGTTGTTAGTACCCCTGAATTCGTTACGTGGAGGGGACAAGGATCTTTCAGTTTGGTATCAGAGCAAATTGGCTAATGTGGATCAACGGAGAAGCCAAAAATGTCAAAAATTTATAAAGTAGCAGTAAAAGGTTGTAACTGTGTGGTAAAATTCATACAAATTGTTATTCATACTGAAATTCATAAATTGGTAATTTTGGGACTTCAGATGGAAGTACTACAATTATATGGAATCCCTGACTTGCTTGAGGCCTAGACATGATGGTATTTACCTTATAGTTCCAAGGACCGTGACTATCCGTATATATCGAGGATATAACTGCAGCTCTTTACTGGCAGTATATACGAGTAAATCTAAGATCTTGAAATTATAAGCAAAAAAAATGCTATCAAGATGATGAATTCGAATGCGGTTGATATGGTTTTAAAATTCTGGTTGAGAATTGATGAGTTGATTTGGATTGTGATTGAAAAATGATGATTCCTAAATTTTGGAAAGCATTAAGCTGAGCAAAACCCAATGAGGATGAATGGGACGAGTCCCTAGGATGATGTGCGTACCTAGAATGACGTTAATGACTTCAACAAATCACTATGAGATTAGTGGATTGTGTTGACAAATTGCTACAGCTGTTAACACTTGACCTAGTGGATCAAGTTAAAGGATGACAAATTAAAAATATGTATAATTGAAATTCTCATAAAGGACTGTTCAGATGAAAATTTCGGTCTAGTGGACCATTATTGTGATAAGGATTTGATTGATATGATCTGAAAGAATTGTTATCTGATATATGAAATCTTTTTCCCAGGATTCTGTTGGGTTCACCAGACTATAAGGAACCCCAGAATCAGTTGGATCTTAAGGGAAAGAGTTGTCCTCTAATTTTGCGAGATGAGGGCATCTCGCGTTTTTTAAGTGGGGTAGGATGTAAGATTCCTCCCTCTAGCTTTTGAGGTGTGCAGGTGTAAGAACCTCCCCTTCTGATCTTATAATTATTTCCCTCTCTGAAATAAAAGAAAGATCTTATAATTATTCCCCTCTCTAAAATAAAAGAAAGATCTTGTTTTACCCTGTTTTGGCCTGGAGAGAGAAAATATCTAGAGGGAGGTAATTCAAAATTGGCCTGGAGAGAGAAAATGTCAAGAGGACGGTAATTCAAAATTGAGATATTTTTGGATATTAAAATCCTCCTAGTGTCTAAAATTATTTCCCCTGAAACAGAAATTCAAAAAGAACTTTCCAATGTGCAATTGAAATTAATTAAAAATAGGTATAAAGGACCTTAGCCTAAGGGTCCAGATTTTCAGAAATTATTGGGTTATGGTCCAATTAAGGTTCCTACTATGGACCAATAATATTAATCCAAATGAAGGGAGGAGATAAATTAAAGAATAAAAGAAAATCCCCAAAAAATGAGTAAATGCTCACATAAGATGAAGAGTTGACTAAGGACAAGGTTTATTAGTTAAAAAAGAAGAGATATTTAGAGGAAATGATGCATTTTGACACCTCAGTGTGGGGATCTCCCCTCATGAAGTAGGCACCTATTTCACATGTGTGGAGGAGTTTTAAACTAAAAATAATGAGATATTTTCATCTCTCCTCTCTCCTGTTTCAACTAGATCCAAAAAGTAAGCTAAACTGACCCAAAAATGGTAAAAAAATGACCAAACTGATCTGGAAAATTCTAGAATCAGTTTGCTTAGTTAGAGACTTACTTTTTCCTATAAATAGGAGCCTCCCCTTTTGTAAAAGCTTAATGGTGTTTTATGCACGGTTACTCTACTCCTACCCAGAGCCATTTACATTGAACTTTCTTGATAATTCAATTATTTTTGGCTTAATCCTCTCTAAAGCAATTGGTGGCCACTCTTGCTTCAAACAAGAGTAGAACCCTCAAGCCAAAGGAAATCTTACAACCCCATGTAGGCTAAATTTTTCTTACTGTTTAATTTTAAATCTATGGTTTTCTTAATTTTCTTGTTTATTTAGTTGATTAAAGTAAATTCTAATGCCATGCCTTTATGAAAAGTCCATCCCCTTCTCTTCTTTACAATTCAGCCTTTCTTTATCCTAGAATGTTTAACAAAAAGATTAATTAAACTTTTCTTATTGTTTACTCTCTTGGAAATTGAAAATTGTGTAGATTAGAGTCCTTTATATCTAATTGGGATTAATTTAAATTGAAAATAGAATGTTAAAAATGAGAAATGGTCAGCCATACAAAGGAGGTTATGGTAACATTTTCTAGAACTTTGTGGAAAGGAAAGTTTATTTTTATGTTATTCCAAAAGAGTAATTCCCACCGTTTGTGCATTCTAAAAGTCATATTCTAATTTACTCCATGTACATATTCACCTATAAATATGCATGGATATCATTGATATTAAAATTATTGATTTTAATTTCTATGCATGGAAAGGTGCATAATGAAATTTTTTATTATAAAACTGTTGTTTTCATTGAATTTAATTTCTATGCATAGAAAGGTGCATAATGAAAAATTTTATTATGAAAGTGTTATTTTCATTGAATTTACTTTCTATGCATAGAAAGATGCACAAAGGATTTATTTTATTTCAAAAGTGTTATTCTCATTAAAATTGATTTTATGCATAGAAAGGTGCATAAAGTATTTATTTTTATTTCAAAAGTGTTATTCTCATTGAAATTGATTTTATGCATAGAAAGATGCATAAAGGATTTATTTTTATTTCAAAAGTGTTATTCTCATTAAAGTTGATTTTTATGCATAAGTAGATGCATAAAAGGATTTTTATAAAAGTGTTATTCCCACTGAAGTTGATTTTTATGCATAAATAGATGCGTAAAGAATCTTTATATCAAAATTAGAATTCTCTTAAATTCTATGTTTAAATTCTATGAATAGATATAAAAAGATGTGATGAGAATCAGATAGGTGTGAATGAATGGATGGATGGATGTGATGAGAAACAGATAGGTGTGAATGAATGGATGGATGGATGTGATGTGAATAGAGGTAATGAGATGTAAGGTGAATAGATGTGAATAGATGTGATGAGAATCAGATAGGTGTGAATGAATGGAAGGATGGATGTGAATAGAGGTAATGAGATGTGAGGTGAATAGATGTGAATAGATGTGATGAGAATCAGATAGGTGTGAATGAATGAATGGATGGATGGATGTGATGTGAATAGAGGTAATGAGATGTGAGGTGAATAGATGTAATGAGATGTGATGAGAATCAGATAGGTGTGAATGAATGGATGGATGGATGTGTTGTGAATAGAGGTAATGAGATGTGAGGTGAATAGATGTGATGTGAATCAAATGGGTGTGAATGAATGGATGGATGGATGTGTTGTGAATAGAGGTAATGAGATGTAAGGTGAATAGATGTGATGAGATGTGATGTGAATCAAATAGGTGTGAATCAAATAGGTGTGAATGAATGGATGGATGGATTTAGTGATCATAAACCTCTGATTAGGGATAAATAATCATGAATTAATACAAGATTAAGGATAATCTCATGTAATGACCATGATGCCTAAGTGAGTTAACCTCCCACCAAGAGGATGGCTATCAAGCTTGCCATGAGCCCTAGACCATGAAAGGCCATCTCCAAGAAAGGAGCCAAGATGTTAAAAGGTTTCAAAAGATAGAAATAGAGCACATTCCGACCTCAGTCCTCCTTGTATATCCAATAGGTGACCACCAATATGTCCTTTTAAGCATTATTTGACATCAGGAGAAGGACTACTATCTCGCCATCATCGTACAGAATCTTGGGTTTTGTCGATTCGTGTGTATAAGTATCTTCTACTAGATTCAAATGTCAAGGACAGTGAGTACCATACTCCTGCTCAGATATTATCAATGATGTACAAGGATGCTCATCACTACTATAAAGCCACCCTTCCCACTAAAGAGGAATTTCAAGATATTCAGCAAAGACTCAATAGTCCGCAAAGGGAAGAGGAGTCTTCAACTGTCCAAGATGTCAAGTCATCAATCAACTTATGGACAAAGTATTTACTTGTTAATGATGAGAATCCCAGAAGGTCTGATTATAATAATTTTGAATAATGTGATGAAGCTTCATATTGCATTTGTTTTGTTGGCTTATGGACCTTTGTTTTGTAGCCGGTGGTGTATGGCGATGATTTTCTCATGCATACATCAGGATCATGAGAGTGGGAGGACTTGGAAAGGACACTGGGAGAGTACATTAACCAGCTCAAATTTTCAAAGTTCATTATATTCCATAAAAAGTTTTCAAATGATAGAGCTGAATTCCCATTGTTTTCAATCAAGACACTATCTAGATGTTATGGGGGATCCTATCCGATGGAATGCAGACAAAATCATGCTTTTGGAGAAGCAGGTAGTAGTGAAAACCTTCGGGTAGGGCCCCGAAGTGTATGCTCTAAGGAGGAAATATTACTTAGCCTACATCTCATATGGATTAACATGTGGGATCATGGATCCCAAGATGTTAAGTGAAAATGGCAAAAGGGAGCTTCTTAGATTCAAAAGACTGAGAGTTCCGTCATATTTACAATTGTAGGATGATGCCGAGCCATCTGCAAAGAGGGCAAAACTTCACGCACGAGAGGATGCTAGTCGGCAAGATCAAGAGTAGTAGTAGACTCCCATCCATTGTAAAAAAAGTAGTTTTTAAATGTAATACAATGACACTTCTAGAGTATGGGCCTTTTGATTCAGCTCTATTGTTATATCCATGTTTTGAATCTCAAAGTTTGAAAGTATCCATGGGAGGTGGTGAATATAGAGAAGCATAAATTGAAATGAATCAAAATTTTATTCAAGTTACTGATTTATAATTGTGAAGTTTATTGAAGAATCAAATTTTCAATATCCAAAGAATTAAGTCCTGTGAATTTAATGTGTTCTATTGGCTTTGGCTTCTTTCTCCTCTATCTTGCAATCCTCCTATACCACCACATGAGTAATTCCCTCAATATGCTAACTTCATGGATTCCACCACCATGCAAGGTGGCCTTATGAAACCCACAACAAGCTTGCCAATGTGAGTGCTCCATGCCTTGGGTCGACCCAACAGCTAAGCTTCCCTGATTTGCAAAGTAGGGACCATGAGCCTCCAAAATGTTCCCGAATAAAAAATGACAACAGCATATGCACATTGGTTATTTTCAATAAGAATCACTAAAAAACATAAGAACGTACAAAAATGGGGATCTTACCATGTAATGTGTGTTATGCTACTTGATGTCCATGCTTCCACCATGTATTTGTAAAATGTAGTTATAGCTTCATTAAATTCGTTCACATCTTCTTCATTGAATGTCATTTTTTGTAGAAGTGTAGCAACCTTATCAAAGGAAATTCATACATTAGCCTTTGCAGTTCTAGTCTCACCATTATTACTACGATCTGGGACAACCATGTGTAACTTCCTCCATGCCTCATACTTCCATGGTTGAAGAACTAATAAATGGCCTTCATGGTTCCTTGGTGGTGACAAAAATTTTCTAGCCTTGCCTCCACCAAAACTTGGTTTGCATGGCACATTTCCACTTGCACCTAGCCTCTTTTCATCTTTCTTGATTTCAACTTTCCCTTTGTGTAGACCCACGAATTAAAGAACCTCCTCCACTCTCTTGCACACTACTTGGGCCTCTAGCATTGGTTGCATCTTATATGCAAAACATATATATTCATAAACCAAAATTTGCACAATTCTACAGACCTCATGTAGTGCACAAAGATGGACTCGTGTTAAAGGAATTTCAAGTATAGGGTCCCACTTTGCATCCACCCTAACCATTGTTTTGCCATCCCATATGAACTAATCATGAGTCGGTGCACCATCCTTCCAAGTATTCATATTCTACACCTTTTTTCCATTCTTACCCTTTTTCCTTGAGCGCACATAATACAAGCAAGCAAACTCTGCATTTGCATCATTTAAGACACCAAACATGCACTTTAGTGTCTTTAGATCACCTACAAGATGCCATTCCATTGAGTAGTCTCCGAAACCATCCACATGTAGAATTTCACCTGCTTTTTGACGTTGAACCACAATAGGAATCTCTATTAGATTGAAAAACATCTTTAGGATCTCATGGTCCTCTTTTGGAACAACCTCAAATGCTACGAGCCACCAGATTTTGCTTTTAGATTGAACACTGAAGTACTGAGGATCGCCTGGCTTTATGGAAGGATCCAATGCCATGTTTATCAATGTCACACTTACTCTTTTTATCTTTTGATTCTTTACAATTTCACTCTCATCAAGTTTTAGTACAAATTTCAGTGTGCCACCACATTCTTGAATAGACATATCATAGAACTTTACCATTTGCAACTTACAATTTGCACACATCCAAGACATAATTATTGTTTGGATTTAGATTAAAGGTCACTTCTTTAGCACAATGCTTGAATACATGAGAGTGAACTATGTGTTTAGGCACACCAATGAGTTCAAGGACATTGTTATTCAATTGTTGTCTTTGCTTTTCTGACACTAAAAGGGCACGACAGCGGAGTTACCCTTTTGTATTGCAACACGGACTTAAAAACTACATCCATTTGTTTGTAGATCATTGCATAGGATTCTCTACTTAAACCAACTTTGTCTCACAAATACCTTGAGCTTTAGTTGCAGCAATGCATTCTTCACATCTTGCAAAATCATGCATGCACGAGATCATCACTAATTGTTCTAATCTTTGGATGAGAAAGTGTATTCTTCACCATCTGTCTTGACAAGACTTTTGAGATTGCTCCATTGTCTTGTTTAAGGTTCTTCAGCCTATTAATCTCGGCCTGTATATGGCGTTTGTAGTTTCCACTATTTTTTGACAATGCAGCAATTGGTCTTTGTTCTCTTACTCATTCACGTGCACTCATGTTTGACTGTCTCTAATACCCCTTCTAATTTATTGTTCTTGGCCTCTAGATCCTTTGATTTTTGTTTTAATTCATGGTTTTGCAAATATTGAGCATGAACAACTTCTACCAACTCATTGTATTCATTCTCCTTGTTAGATAGTCGAGCATTTAACTGCTTGATCTGAGCTTCCTTCATCATCAACATCCTTTGTGATGATATCCAAACACTTTGCACCTAACTATCAAGCCTTGTTGTGTAACCAAGCAAGCCAGCATTACCCTCACAAACATATTTGATCAAAGAAGTTAGGCATGAAAATTTAGGTGGTTATTGGGTCAAGGGATTAGGTGGGTAAATTGATCCTTCCACCTATATATCAATATGCTTTCTCCCTAATTCCCTGGCTTGTCGCATTACATAAGGGTTGACCTTAGAAGCCTCTATTCTTTTATAGAGAGGAGCATACTCATAGAGAACTTAGAAGCCTTTGTTCTCTTATAGAGAGGAGCATACTCATCATCCAGGTCTCAATGTATAAATTGCTTCTTAGAATTATCTCTGATGTTATACACACTCTTGTTTTGTGTACTTTTCTTGTGCCTTTTGTATAGCTTACCTGAATTGTTCATGGATGCTTTGAAAATCTGTAGTAAACTCATTTGTAGTCTCTATAGTATGGGAAGGATGAGTGATAGGAGTTGGAAGATTTTTACCATAAACAATTTCAAAAGTGGCTTTCTTTGTGGGCAAAATGATCAGTGTTGCTATATGCAAACTGTAATATGTAAATGTACTTATCTCATTGTTTTGGATTAGAAGAGACATTGGCTCTAAGTCTATCTAGAATGGTACTATTGATGATTTTTGTTTGACCATTAGCTCAAGATGAAAGGGAGTTATGAAGTCCAACTTAGTGCTTAGTTTACTAAAATGTGTAGTCCAAAAATCATTATAAAACTTTAAATCTCTATCAGAGACAATGACTTTTGGTAAAACCATGATGTGAAAAAATCTTTCTCAAAAATAAATGAGCAGTTTGATGTGAGCAGTCAAAGTCTTTTTGTAAGGGATAAAGTATGTTGGCTTGCTAAAGTGGTCAACTATGTTTCAAATCATGTCATTTTGATTAGCTATGTTGGGAAAGCCCAGTAATTAGACTATAAAAATTTGTTTCCATGGTTCATGAGAAACAAGTGAAGGCATAAGTAATCCTTGGGTCTTACCTTTGTAGCATTTTATCTTTTGACAGATCATGCATTGAGAGATAAATTTAGCTATATCTCTTTTCATTATAGGCCAATAAAAATCTCGAGAAATAGTCTCAAATATGGAGGACACTCTTTGGTGTCCTACATAAGTCTGCATATGTGAGGTCCCCCGCCTGCTTCGGGGCTCCTACCGGTGGGCAGAAGCGGCGTCGGCCTCCCGCGCGGGACGGGGTCCACACACTCGGGGCCTCGCCCACCACAGATGTTCAAGATGAGAGGCTAGCCCAGGCGGCCCCTCTGAGACCGGGCCCGGAAGACTCCCCTCGCCCGAAAGGCACGGGCGATTCTGCCAATTGGGAAAAATCTGCTAACGAGAAAATTATTCTAACGAGTCAAGTCTTAACTAGATAAACTGATCTGACCAAACCCTGAAGTCACATGGTCATATCAAGAAGAGACTTGCACTTGGTCCATGGAATCACCGCTTTTTTCCTCATTTATGAGGCACAATCGATGATCCCCTTCCACAGAACAAGGTCTTCTCAGGATTTAAAACTAAATGACGTAACTAATCGTATCTAGTTGTTTCTCAGGAATCTTCCGATCCAGCCTTACATGACCACTGAATTGGTGGGATTCCTTTATAAAGATTTGGTTGGGTTTTTGCCCGGGTACTGAGAAAAAGAGTTCCCAGGCCACCTAGCTGGCGATTCATGCAAAAATCAAGGTAGGCATACCACGTACACACCCAATATGAAATTGCCATTTATAACATATTCGACTGGCTTTAAAAACAATCCTTCAATAGAAATCATAATATTTCTGATCATCATTTTCTAAAATTCTGAGTCCATTGTATTACAAAAATGTATCCTTTGAACTCTCCGTTGAAGACCAGCTAGCCAACCAACGAGATCCACTATCAAGATTTGGTTCTCAAAAATCTTTCCTTTTTGTCCATCCGAAATCTTCCTCGACGTATGCATGGGTGTCCTAGCACCCACGAGCCCTGCATCGCATGGTCAGAACCCTCTAGGATCCTCCTTAGGTGTCCTAGCACTTCACTCAGGGACCGCTTCGTCAGTCCTCACCCATCGTACCAGAAGCGTACCATTTTAACCATACCAAGGCTGGTCAAGACCTCGGCAGGCTTTGCCGTGAGCAATGTCCCTTGAGACTCCCCGCCAGCTGTTCCAACAAACCTCCTCTTAGAAAAACATAAGCCAAATGCTTCCTCTAGCATTCTGGTGTAAAAGAGTCCTTTGAATGAAAAAATAGAGATTCCAATGCAAGTAAAATTCCAGTTTGAGATCGGTTCAGAGATCGGTTCAACAACCCTTTTTCCATAATTCCCAGTTTCAAAATGAGGATCCTTGATCTCTCATGACG
The DNA here is from genome assembly GCF_041138505.1 of Cibotium barometz. Classification (NCBI taxonomy): domain Eukaryota; kingdom Viridiplantae; phylum Streptophyta; class Polypodiopsida; order Cyatheales; family Cibotiaceae; genus Cibotium; species Cibotium barometz. Next base: position 25,984,701 of record NC_141066.1, read on the forward strand.
GTAATCTACCCATCATTTTGTCCATTTGTCCAACTAGATTCTTGGTGAGTTTGGTCAAGGAAAAACTAGATTAGTTTCGGTAGTCTATTCTTTGGATTTAGTAACTTGGTCATGAAGTTTTTGTCTGATTCAGATCGAGAGAAGGACAATTAGGTTTACTGTCCGTCCCTCATGTAGTCTAACCAAATTCATTCGGTTTAGTTCTATAAGGATTCCCTTCAACTAAACGTCTAGATTTTGGGTAAATATCAATTTAGTGATTTTACCAATTAAAATATCCAAAGATATTCTTTATGCCACATAATTTCTCAGCCTTAATTCATTAGGTAGAATTATGGTGGAAATTCATCTTTTGACACTAAAATTTAATTCAAAGCCATCTTTTCTTAAATATCATAAAAATTCTTCTTTTAACTAAAATATCAATACCTATTTTTTCAAATAAACTTGAAATCCTTCTTTTTCTCATTTCAATGAGTGCAATCCAATTATCATGGGAATTCCTCTTTTACCATAAATTAAATCTACTTAAAATTCTTCTCAAAAATTACATAAGAATATCCATTAATTCCATTAAGCTAAAAATTCCACTTTTCTCATTAAAACATTTGAATTCCAATATGGTGGGAATTCCTCTTTCATCATTTAATCTTATCTATACAAAAAGATAAATTTAACTAAATTTTCTCTTAAAATTTAAATAAAAATCTTCATTAATTTCTTTACACTAGGAATTACACTTTTCTCATTTAAATATTTGGATTCCAATATAGTGGAAATTCCTCTTTCATCATTTAAAATTTATCTATGCAAAAAGATAAATTTAACTAAATTTTCTCTTAAAATTTAAATAAAAATCTTCATTAATTCCTTTACAATAGGAATTACTCTTTTCTCATTTAAATATTTGGATTCCAATATAGTGGGAATTCCTCTTTTGTCATTTGAAATTTATCTATGCAAAAAGATAAATTTAACTAAAATTCTTCTTTAATTTTTAAATAAAATATACATTATTTTAGCATCACAATTTTTCTCTTACTTCATTGGAGTACATGGATTTCCATTGTCATGAGGATTACTCTTTTAACATAAAAAATGGATTACTAGAAATTTCTCTTTTTCGTAATTAACTATTTATGCATAAACATAAAAATTAATTTTTCATGATTATAATGAGAATCATTCAGTTAATCTAGGATGATTAATCCTAGATTATGGTAGGAAGTCCTCTTTTCATATTATGAATTAAAATGATATATGTGTTAATTTTATAGAAATTTTGCCATAGCTCCGCTGCTATTACTGGTAATTCTCAATAAATTTGAAAGAATAAAGTTTAGTATTATTCATGTGATTAAAATAACCACTAATTGGATCATTATCCAATTATGGATTGATTCTTAATTTTACCATAAATCTAATAGCATAAAAGTATTAAAAAGCCATTATTTTGGTCTCCAATTAGACAAGCATAGAAATTACTTTTAGATTAGAGAACTGCTTCATGAGAAGCTTTATTCGAATTGAGAATAGGTCATAGGAATGACCATTCTTTGGGGGGGAGAGAGAAATGCTTAAAAACCATTATAAATTAAGCATAAATGGAAATTTATGTATTTCTTCATTACAATACATTAAAGAACTTCAATAGTATTCAAAAGCCATTCAATTTAATGCATCTCAAGCTTGAGAGGGGTTGAGAAGAGAAACATTTGGAGATTTAAGAAAAAGAAGACAATAATCCACACTTTACCTCCTAAATTACTTGATGCTTTGATCAGAGTAGAGGCCCCCACCCAATCAATTGGTTTGGTATGTTGTTGGAGTCTCCAAGGAAGATTGAAGAGAGAGAGAAGCTCCAATCTCTTCAATTTGTAGAGGATTTTTAGAGGATAATAGAAAATAAGCTTAACTTAGAGTAATACTGGCATAGTTTAGTTCACAGATGAGAATACAAAGGAATGAGGGTCTATTTATAGGTGAGGGAGGCCACTAATTGAGTCCAACTGAGTTCTATAATTTTCTAGCTTCAGTTTGACTGAATTTGGACAAGTTTTGGACCAGTTTGGCTCCCTTTTTGATTTGGTTTGATTTAGAAGAGAGGAGAGATAAAAATATCCTATTATTTTTTAGTTTAAAGTCATCCACATGTGAAATAGGCGCCTCCTTGAAGGGACCCCTTTTCCTTACCCATGTGTCAAAAATGAATGATTACTCTAAAAATGAATGATTAAGAGAACCAATGAGTTGCCTGTACAAAGTAGTATCAGAAGGATGTCATGTTTTGTCTTTCGTCAGCTTTAGAGTGAATTCCATTGGTGTAGACACTGGCCTGCATGTTGATGTGCCGGGGAGACCTGCCTCTATAGTCCATCCAAAACACATCACCGTAAATTGTTTTCAAGTGTAATCGCCTGATTTTTTGATTGTTTTATAGGTTTTCCAATCAGCCGATTCAACTCTTGAATTGTTGATTTCTTGAATCGATGATTGATTCCACTCTTTGATCAACAGTTCCTAGTTTACAATCATTTCGATTTCCAAATTCTCTAGCGATCCAACTCCTCCTATTTTGCCAATTTCACTTTTTTTAACGATTCTAGTTTCTCACGATGATCCTACCTTGATTGATTTCACTCTTGGGAGATCGTTTGATTCTACTTTTTGAGATCGACCGATTCCACTTCTTGGATCACTCAATTCCACTTTTTAAATAAAAAAACTCTACTTTCTTGAATTGCTCAACTCTACTTTGAAGGATTGTCTGATTCCACTTTCTTAGATTGTCCAATTCCACCTTCAAGGATCATCCGATTCTACTGCTGATTTTTAGTAGTTTGCAGATTGTTGATCATCAACACCAGATGACATTAGTTTAAGCTTTGTTTTCACATCTTTCCTTCTTAAATTCTCCCAGCAATCAGGTATGGCCAGTAACTCTACAAATGGTTTGTTTCTGAAAGGTACAATGCACATTACTAAATGTCCGGTGTCATATGATTCAATCTTATATAATTCAATTGTACACATATCAAATGATTCTATATGATAAACAAGAAGATAAAAAACACATTGCATGATAGTTTCAACTCAATTTTGGAATATACAAAATGAATTGCATCCATACAAGATAAACCATGCAATGTACCAAATTAATTGTCCAAGGTGCTTGACTTATATCGTACCATGTATGGAATGAATTGTCCAATAAACATGCATCTAAGTTATCTAATATAGATCTTAATACACACGATATATTTTTCACAACTTATCACTTTATTTGTACGGATAAGTGTGACACGTGTCAATAGTGTGGTTGCTTTGTTTTAATTTGCCACATGTCAAATTTTTATTCATCTCGTGGGAGATAAGTGTGGCATGTGTTAGCAGTGTGATGGCTTTGTTTTTATCTGCCACATGTCAAATTTTTATTCATCTCGTGGGAGATAAGATTATCACTATTCATCACAAGCAAAATGATATCATGAAGATTCTTAAATCTTATTGAATCCCCAATTTGATTTGAGTTGAAGATTGTAATTGTGGGAATTGGAAACTTTATAAAAGATAAATATAACCTATGTTTGGGTTGAATGTGATTGAAAGAACATATTAGGGAGTTTGGGAAATCCTAGTTCCCATTTTGCAAGATCCAAAAGGGGCGGCATGGTGAACCCTTTTAAGATTTTGTAAAACCCCTCATGTGACATATCATTGGAAAGCTCTTAAAGAGTAGGTTTTAAATCCTGCTCAAGATACACCAAAAAGTAGATTGAAAAGAAAATTTCCAAAGTAATGGGATTTTTCCAAACTCCCTAATGTGGTGTTTTGAGAGTAAGAGTGAGACAATAGATCTACTATGGGGGCATATTCTCTCTGGTGGGAACTAGATAAGATCTACAGAGTCAATTTTGAGAATCAGATAGACTAACCATTGTGGCAAGAAATCTAGTGCATCTTTTACAAAAGTTAATAGAGTCTTTACAAAGGCTAGACTTTGATTTTGCATAAGCCTCCTTGTTATTGCCGTGGTAGGCCCTCTATAAAGGCATATTGGAGCTTGGGGGTGGTTAGCTAGTGGATCAATCTCTTGCACGAGTTCCTTTTTAAAATTTTATGTCCACCATGAAAATGTGACCATTTAGGAGAACTTTCTGGAATATAGTGATCTCTTGGATAAGTGGTCTCTTGGAAGATATATTTTGTTCAAATAGTTGAATAATATAATCAATTTTATGATGTGAATGAGTACTTAAGGCTTTTAGAGTGGGAACATGTGTTGGAGGAAAATGTTATTTGAAAGGTTTTGAAATTCTAGTGTGAAATTATAATTGCAATATCCAAAGTAGCATGAGTGGGACCCTCAATTTTTGCTTTATTGGACATTATTAAATGCAATTGCAAGTGGTCAAATTTTTTAACAATAGTTTGGTAATAGGACATAAAAGTGTCCATGGACATATTTATGTCCTCATTACTGTGACTAACTTTCTGGAATTATTTAGAACACATGGATAGTGAAAATTAAAGGTTTCTTTTTTTCATATCATCAGGTACATAGTGAAGAAAAATTGGGTTTTTTGAGATCACATTGATTATCTCTATGCTTTTCAATTTCATAAGAATTCATAGGCCAAATTGCAGTCGTAATGCACAGTTGTTTGGACTGTATTTTGATTATCTCAATGCTTTTCGATTTCATAAGAATTAATATGCCAAATTGCAGTCGTAATGCAAAGTTATTTGGACTATATTTTTATTAAAGGATTTAAGTAGCCAGTTTCTCATTGCTTTTCAAAGTTTTTGGATATGCATTGTTTCACAAACACATATATGGTGTCATAAAATCCATCTTAGGCTCAAAAATTAATTAGAACTCAAAAATTTAGGTCTTGAAAATTCCAAGGTACTTAGCTGTCTTTTAAAAAAAATAACTTTGAGGAGTTTTATAGCTAATCAAACAATCATAGACTAGAACCAAATCTTTCACACATATTCTGTACAATGTTATGTTATGCTGGTGCATTTTGTGAGAGCCAGTAACATATACACCTATCCTTTTAGGCACTTTGTTTTAGATGAAAGTTTATAAATTTTGAACCATATTCATTACTATAGAATAAGAGACTTCATGCATTTTTAAACATCTCAAAAGACTTTAAGTGGAATATCTAGTTATTTTATATAATAATAAACACTATTTTCAAAAGTTTCTCACTAGATGAACTAAATATAAGCAAGGGTTCATATATGCTATTTTGTTATCAGTGCAGTTTTGAAAGCTTAGACCATCACCTTGTTTCCTAACTAAATTAAAATGTTTAGATATGTATTCTTGATCGATTACTTTAGCGGAGCCATTGATTGATTAGAATAACTAAAGTAAACACCATATAAGCTTACAATATTATCATATTTTGAGTGTCAAAGACTCAACGACTAAGAAGAGATTCTAAGAAGTAGAATTAATTATTAATGTACTAAGGTGCAAGAAAAATTTATAATGAGTCAAGATCATTTTTTTTGCATGTAGAAACCTAGTTTGTAAATTTGTAACTTGTTTGGATTATACTACTAGATATACCTCTACTTGGCGATTTATCAATTATATTTAATATTATTTTTATCATTTTAATAATTTTCTAAGGTTTTCCACATTCATGAAGACATGCCTTAGAAGAGAAATGCTAGAATATCACTCCCATTCATAAGATATGATTTTTTTAGCAAACCCCTGAAAAGACATATTTATGTCCTGTTAAGCTACTAAACTAGTGTTAAGGAGATAAAAAATAATAATATACACAAAATCCCTAGAGATGTTATTTTAAAGTAACAAGATCCCAATCACATCAAGAGCGAATAAAATAAAATATGGAGCAAAAACAATCAAGATATCAAGGTAGGTTAGTGCAACATTGGAAGATGATGATGATTCTTTGGGACATCCATTTTGGATTGATAAGATACTCAATGTTTCAATGGTTAAGGCTTGAGAGAAGATAATATTCGTAAGAACGTAGAAACTCATTGGTACAAAAAAAAACCATTCAATGGTTAAGTCTTGAGGGAAAATAATATTCATAACAATTCATTAGTACAAACAAACCGTTCTTATGCATTTACAGGTAGAAGGATAAAAAATACTCTAAGCACTAGTATTCTTTTTCTTAAAGACATAGACATTTATTCTAGTGTATGAATTTCAAGTTACAAGGTTAGGAAATCTAAGGAAACTAAAAAAATAATTCTTAATGAGAAAATTTCGAGGGAACATGCTTCATATTGTGTCACTTGAATGCTCAATATGTGTGAGCTTTAGGTCTTCATTTACATAGTAATAATGCTAATGTGAACAATATGGAGAAAACTTCACCTTCAATTGATGAGGATTGGGATGACATAGAAAGTGACGGTTCTGAAAGAGAGAAAGATTCTTGAGGCTTCATTACTTCTTGGTTGTAGTGTCTTCAAACTAGTTTTAGAGGTGTAATGTGAAGGTTACTGAAAGTGCTATTTTCTTGTTACCTACTTTTCAACAAAGTTTAGTTTTAACGTTGTGCAACAATGAGGTGGGGGGTACCATTTTTGTGCATTTAATATGATGAAATAAAGATCCACGGTATTTTAAGAACTAATGTATCCATGTGTATGCATGTGTAATGGTTTTCTCATTGTACATTGTGAAAAGACTTTAACTTTTGTGAAAACATCCAAATTAAAATCATTTTCAGAAAATAGTACTAGCTAATTTGTAATAATATGTTTTTGATATAATACTTTTTTATTTTGTCATAAAGTGTGAGTGTGTGTGTGTGTGCGCGTGTGCGAGAGAGAGAGAGAGAGAGAGAGAGAGAGAGAGAGAGAGAGAGAGAGAGATTTTGAACTTGAGCCATGTTTATTGCATCAAATCATGATTTTTTATGTTTTATTGAGAGGTACTTACCAATCTTTTCGAGATTGCATGTGTAGCTAAGTCATGCACAATTGATGAGTAAACCACAAGTTGTTGCATTTATAACAACAAAAATATGTTGTGGTAGGTGAGCTAGTAATTATGGTGAACATGCCACATATAGGACACATTTTTCATAATGTCCAAATTGCAAAGTAACATCTAGAATAGAAAGGCATGAGATGTGCAATGATGTTTGTATGGATGTAGATTGGTAGGGTGAGGTGTCAATGTCAATAATTAGAGGCACTTACATCTTTTCATGTTGAAGCCTTTAGATAAAGGATTAGGAATTTGTGAATTTATTGGTTTTCTATAATGTAATCCAATGCATGACACATGACTTGTTACAGCAGCTTGTGGTTTCGTAGAAAGCATGATCAAGATGAGTATCAAACATGAAGAGTTCCTTCAATGCATCACCCTATAATTGATAAAGCTTGATTTTGTGTGATTTTGCATTTACCTTTCAAAAACTAAGAGTGGCTATTAGTTTGAATTTTCTAAAGGAAACGTTTAAAGCATCAAAATAAAAGAATGTTGCCTTTTACTGTGAATTATATGATGAAAAGTTGGGATTGTGACAATGATTGTGATTATCTTTTTCACATGCTCTTTTCAACTAACAAGATTCTCTCTCTCTCTCTCTCTCTCTCTCTCTCTCTCTCTCTCTCTCTCTCTCTCATATTTGTGTTCTTTCATAAAAAGTCATACTACTACTAAAAATGCAGATAACTATGAGAAGATATGATTTTTCTATTTATCACAACAATAATAAGTAATAAGAATAGTCTAATAAAAGTGAAGTTTGTAAAATATCACACGTCAACAAGAGTCTCCTTTGATAATACATTTACTTTGCTCAAAAAATTAATTATAAATTTAATAAATGACAAAAAATGATAATCAAGATCAAGGATACTTGAATGCCTTGATAAAGGCACAAAGTTTTTTTTTTGGGAATCAATTTTTACAAGAATATTCTAATTCTAGAACTATAATCGTGATTTAAAAGACAAAGGTGGTGGCTCGAGTGGTCCCTTTTTGTCACTTATCTTCTTGAGTGTCATGGAGCTTGTTGTTGCATGTAATACTAAGAATTGAAAGGCCTTTAGTATCAAATGTCATGTCAATTGTATATTTATACTTGCCAAGAAGAGGATGCCCTAAGCATTTGGTATATACACACAAAAAATACTTTTATTGAATGTTAAAGCCCACCCAAAATATGAAGAAGGTGGAGCTTGAAAAACCTATTAAATATAGGTAGGTGTTCTTGAATGGGTCCATGTTCTCAAATGAGTGCATGTGCCATCATTTGAGTCCAAAATTGTAACAAACTAGTATTAGAATGTTAAAATGAGCATCCCTTAACACCACTCACAACATCACATTGAGTAGATCAACCGCCCCGCACATGGACTCAGGTTGCTTGTTGGAATTCTTTTTTGCATTTAAATTTCCCCCTCATCATTGTATGTAGAAGGCATAACCCCTCCCCCCCTTCCTTTCCACCTAGATTGATTAGTTGTCACCTAGTCCCTTAATAATTCCATCTTAGGCCAAATTTAACATGTGTATAGATATTAAATGCATCCAACAAGTAGCCTAAGTCCAACACGCAAGGTTATGTAGCCTAAGTCCAACACACAAGGCAATGTCCTTGTGATAAATTATACTTCTAATCCAATTCCAAGCTTGTGGAGGGTTATATATTCCTTGAGTAATTGCCATGTGTGTCCAACACACAAGGCAATGTCCTTGTGATAAATTATACTTCTAATCCAATTCCAAGCTTGTGGAGAGTTATATATTCCTTGAGTAATTGCCATGTGTGTCTCATGGTGGCTACTTGGACTTAAGAAACCTTGCAGGCAAAGCAAGGAATGATTTCATGTGGGTTCACTTTCAACCTTTATTTCCTCCACCCATAAATTAATCAATAGACTTTAGAATACTAAAATATGGGCTAAGGTTTCTAGAAGGGATGCTTAGGCATGATAAAGATATGGGGGGAGAGGGGCCCTTGTAGGTCGTGACCAAAAAAAAGTGTCCTTTAGAAGGGATGCTAAGATATGGGGAGAGAGAGGCCCCTACAGATCGTGACCAAAAAACCTATCCTTTAGTGTAATTTTCACCGCTCAAATTGAGATAAGCTGGTTGTAATTTTGCCTAGCCTTGATTTCAAAGATTCAAAATTTTAAAATTTTAGTTATAAAACCGATTAACAAACTAGTTGAGCTTGAAGATCATCCTTTTTTTCCCCACTTAGAAAAAAAATTTATTTCTGACACTGGTCGTGTGATGAATGTGGATTATTATTCGGGACAAAGCACGCATACAAGCCACATGTTGAAGTTGCCAAAAAAGAGGATGATTCGAGTTGCCATCATAGTTGCTTTTTGACAAGTGTCACGCCCGTTTTTGAGGCATAAAATCCTTACAAAATTTTAAAATGTCCGTCAAAAATTACACTAAAATACCAAAAAAACTTGCTATATTTCACCAAACCCGTACATGCCGGGCTCTAGGATTCACACTCTTTCTCGATGTCTTTATTTTGCTATGGAACTTCTCACATCTGATTCTTATTTTCTTTGATTATAGATTTGCAATTGTTTCATCTCCTCACTTGGAGGGGAAAATGTCTCTCCAGATTTGGCGATACTCTTTGCCTAAGGGTGTAAGGGTGCCAGTCAAAAATTGCCACGAGGCGTTTTTACTTTGAGTAGGCAACATTTGTAGGCCCGTGTCTGCCACATGGACTCGGGGGGTTGCAGTGTGAAATCGCCGAAAAACTCGTGCGGAGCGGGCCCATGTGTGGCACATATGGGTCGTCCGAACTCCTGGTTGCAGTGTGAAAACGCTGAAAAACTCGTGCGGAGCGTGCAGCCTGACACCGCGTTTTTCATAAGACTTTCGACCCAACGAGTTCTCTCGTGGTCACATGGGCGTAACGATGGGGACATGATGATGCTGACAACGCCAAAGGCCCACGCAACTGGGTGTTCCTATATTATGCCTACAAGTTACATATTATCAATCCCTACTCGCTTTCAAATTATGTGGTTTAGACACACCTACCCCCTATGAAGGGGAGAAAAGGGGAGAACTTAGTAGTAGCTTCTCATGTGCGTATGCGTGTGGTCTCCTTGTAGATCATGCTAGAGTACAATCAGTTTCCCCTATTCAAAATTTCATTATTAACCGGTTTTTATAACTAAAAACCTATAAATTTTATCAGTTTTTGTAAAGATGAGTAAATACAGTCATTTTTTCTCCGGTGCAAAATACCCTAAAGGACGGTTTTTGTGTGTCTCTCCCAAGATTTTGAAGGCTAACTCGCATAATTTGAATTAAGCAGCTAAGGATAACCAAATCACTTAGCTTGATATTCAAGGATCTTTCTCAGATGGTGATATAATGCTTTGCCGATTTACGGGTTCATTGATGAGAATGTGAGAAGGATCTAACAATTAATCAGATCTTTCTCAGTTGGTGATATAATGCTTTGCAAATTTACGGGTTCATTGATGAGAATGTGAGAAGGATCTAACAATTAATCAGATCTTCCTTATCGTATCTAGGTCCAAATGTAATATACATAAATCCAAGATTACTAGCCTTACTAAACAAGAAGGTTTTGAATTTAATAGATGGGGATGTAAAATTATTAATAAACAAGAAAGGTGTTGTCCCAGTGGTGTTGAAGTTTCTAATAAGTAGGTAGTGGAGTGGGTAATGGAAAATGGAACTATGTCCTCCTCCCTTTTCATGCTAAGGCTACAACTATTAACTATATCTTGCTCTCCCATGCGTAGCTCTATAGTCCCCTTCTTGATTTCAAGAAGTCCAAGATTCTCCCCAATGAAAGCCTTCTTATCAAGGAGTAAAGACTCTTCATTGGGCTACTTGGAACATGGTGTGTCAACCAAAAGAGGATGGAGGGCTGGGTATTCTAAGTATTTAGCTTGCTGAAGCTATACATGGCACCTAGTTTGGTAGGTTTGCTAAGGGGATGCACTCCTCACCTTGATGCTTATTCAGTTAGTGAATCAAGCTCAGTCAGTTGGTGAAGCAAGCTTAATTCTTTTGCAAGGGCACTTGGAAATGACTCAATTGGCAAGATGAACTTTTCTCACTTGCTCCTCTCAAGATTAAAAAATTTCATTTTCTAGTGAAGTCTCGGAAAGACCCCTCCACTACTTGAGGCCCCACAAGAAAGGCTCTCATCGTAATATTCCGTAAGAAGGTTCTACCTTTTGGGGGAAGGGACTCTCCTATATATTTTCTACTAGCTCAAACTGAAGAAGGTCAGCTTAGTTCCCAAAGTCTATTTTCATATATTCTAATGGTATTTTGATGCAATTGAACAAACACAAATAAATGGCTTTAGTTTGAGGTTGCAAAAGAGGGTTACAAAGGCCAACTCAATTTCCAAAGCTTATTTTAATGAATTCTAACGGTATTTTGATGCAATCCAACAAACACAAATAAATGGCTTCAATTTAAGGTTGCAAAAGAGGGTTACCAAGCACCATTTCCAAACCTTTGCACATGTCTCCTACCCCAGTGTTAATGTCCAAGCCTTACCCTTTGTTTAAGACACAAATCAACAAGTTCATATTTGGCATACACATTAACATAGCTTTGATATGAGCCTCATCTCTCCAACCTAGAAAAGGGCGATCTCATAGGTCCTCAAAGATGTATCCCTTTATTGTTCAATCTTTTGGTAGATTGAAGGTGCAATCTCTCTAGGACAACATTTTTGAATAAAAGAAGGTCGGAATAGAGGGATTTCTGGCTCGGGCACAAAAACTGGTCCAAAAGCTGGTTGGAATATTCTCTATTTCGGCCCAACTGATCATTAGCGAAATGAAATGCGAGTATTTCAAGATACATTTCCGATGAAGTGAATACACAAAACTTTCTAGACCACTCTACATGGAACTATCGCCATTTGGGGTTTGGGGGGGTGGGGATAGGGGTAGGGGTAGGAGGTGTAGAGTCCCTTTGTTGTTCAGCCTTTTGGTAGATTGAAGGTGCAATCTTCCATTTGGGGTTTTGGGGGGGGGGGGACAATAGAGATCACCATATGTGAAGGTCCACTCACTCAAGTTGAGCCATCCCACTTAGTTGTAAAACCAATGTGGAGGACATATTACATATGTCCTCCTAGGGGGGATCACCATATGTGAAGGAGGTTCATCGTAGACTTGCCAATCACTCAAGTTGAGCCATCCCCCACTTAGTTGTAAAACCAATGTGAAGGACATTGCATTGGTTTTTGGCTTGCCCAGCTTTGAGAATGATGTGGACTCAACTGGGAGGCAGATAATGGCATCCTTGGGGTTTAGAGTGTCTTGGGATAACTAGCTATGGCCAAACCTTTGATACCCTCAAACGAAATCAATAACAATTTTGGTTTGATTAAATACACTTTCTTATGGGAAACTAGTGCGGAGTTCTGTTCTATTTGATGCATCTGATGTGCAAGGATTGCAAATACTAATAACCTTAAGGTATCTCCAAAGAAAATGTGAGGGGTCATGGCATTCATAGAACTGCTTTAGGAGTTCTCTAATGTGCAAGGATTGTGGATACCAGTAACCTTAAAAGAAAACGTGAGGGGCCATGGCATTGATACAACTGCTTTAGGAGTTCTCTTCTATTTGATGCAGCAAGGATTGTTAATACTAGTAACGTAAAAGTCATCTTTAAAGAAAATGTGAGGGGCGAGGGCATTAATACAATTGAATGGATGGGAGTCCATAATATATCAGATCCTACTAGCCAAGATGTAGCTATGGCAAATTTATATATTCCACTTACATATGTTTGTTGCATGTTTCAAGAGATGGCGCATAACCCAAAAGGTGATGTGGGTATATTAGTCAGAAGGGCAAGTAAATGCATCAAACACAATACATCCTTCTAGAGAGAAAGATGGGTTGCTCTTTCTTCATTGGTATTTTGCAATCAGATGGGATTGTCTATCAATTGGGAATATAAGGCCAAACGATATTCTTTGATTGTATTGAAGCACTTAAAAATTCTTGCTTTGTGGAGGTTTTAGCTTCTAAAAAAGTGGAGACAACATATATTTATGCCTTAAAAACCATGGATCTATGGACAATGCTCATGATGCCTCTTACGATGTAAAGGACTAAGGCTGAGATATTGATATGAAGACAATGGTGCATGACTCCATGCAAAGTGTAGTCTTACGATGTAAAGGACTACGACTCAAATATTAATATGAAGACAATGGTGCTTCAAGGTACATGACTCCATGCAAAGAGTAATTTAGTTGTCTTGAAGTGGTTTGAGACGGAAGATCGATATAATGTGCCAACAAACTATGCATCATTTGCTATCAAAGGCAAGGGATTTGTGCCATTGAGTGTGCCAAAAGGAGAACTGTAGCATTTGAAGGACATATTGCTTGCAAAAGAATCTCAACCAAGGGTTTGTTGTTAATTTTATTTGTGGATAAATTTAGAATTTACAATCTAAAGATGGCAATGTAAGCACGTCAATGTATTGTACTAGAACTTTATAAAAAGTGTTAGATAGCTGTTGCACAGCTAGTTCATCACCATGCATGCACTACATGTGACTATATTAGGTTCTCTTTTGCATGATAGTTTTAGGTCACAAGTGATTACATGTAACCTATGGTAATCTTATTCATCTCAAGTATTATAAGTAGTTAACAAATTTAGAGAAACCCATTTCAACAATTGCCTTTGTGTACCTACTCTAGGTCACAAGTGACTACAAGTAACTTATGGTAATCTTATTCGTCTCAAGCAATATAAGTTGGTGGAGAAGTTGGCAAATTTAGAGCAACCCATTTCAACAATTGTCTTTGTGTACCTACTCTATTTTCCATTCAAAAAATTCTTCTTTGTAAAGTGCTTTAAAGGTCCTGGAGGAGGAGTTTGGATATGAAGGCCCATGGTTGTGTTATAGAAAATTAAAATTTTAAAAATAAATATATCATTTTTTAAATAAATCACCAATTTGAGATAGAAGTATCAATGTGGCACCTTTACTTACATTATGGTCACTATAAAAGGAGTGTCAGTGCCCATACCCACCCCTATTGATGCCTACCTCCTTAGGAGTGGCTTTGAAGGGAGGCAAGAAGGCCTAGGGGAAGTCACCTCCCCTTTAATAGAAAACCACAGAATCTCTCTCTCTCTCTCTCTCTCTCTCTCTCTCTCTCTCTCTCCTTGTAGGTTTTGCCAAAGTCTACAAGGCATGCTAATTATAGTGTTTTTTTTGCTTATTTTAGCAACTACAAGGGGTTGGTGGCGGGTGCACATCAAACGGGGGTTTTGAGGTTGTCAAGGCATGCCCTAACACAACCCCCAAACCCCATTTGATGTACACCCGCAACCAACCCCATATACATGCTAAAATAAGCAAAAAACACACCTCACTAGAATAAGCATGCCTTGTAGACCTTTGTCACAACTTACAATGGCAAGAGAGAGAGAGAGAGAGAGAGAGAGAGAGAGAGAGAGACCATGAGTATACTGCGCCATGGAAAAAGTAGCTGAAATAAAATGAAAAGCAACTATCACTAGTGTATATACGTATTAGCATATAACCTTGTGTAAGAGGTAAACTAGCCATGATCAACTAATAGTGATGCCCACGTCAGCCCAATGCCAATCTAATGATGGTAGAGAGAGAGAGAGAGAGAGAGAGAGAGAGAGAGAGAGAGAGCTCACCTAAGTTTCAATGTTAAGAGAAAGCTTGGAAACTATATACAATAAGCCTTCAAATATCTCATTTGCAAATTTTATTTTGCGAGTTACTAAATATTTTCACTCTAAAATCTACACATTCTAAAAAACAACAAGTTTTATGATTTGCTAACTAAAATGTTTGTTATGAACACTCCATTCAACTCAAGCAACTAAGGTTGGGGTTGAACATCGCAGCCAAAAACTGAGAGCGCCATCTAGAACATAATACTTGTCTAGGTGCAGTGGGACCTAGTTTTGAACGCCACTAGCTGCATATCAAGTTTGTCTTTTGCTGAGAAAACGGAGGTGTCCTCCACTTGTTGGAAGGAATTTTTTCGGAAGCTTTCCCTGATGTGGATTTTCACCTAGTTAAATTAGCCACCTAAGATGCAATTGATGCCCCTGTCGTAGATGATGAATCTTTCTCATCATGGGTTGAAGAAGAAATTATAATTGGCTAATTGTTGGAAGGGGAAATCGGCTCCACCCACTTGAGTGAGCCCTAGGTGTGTACGAAAAAAAAGGAGAAATTATAATTTTGAATTTTCTTCATAGTTTCATCCATAACTACTATATTGAAAAATTGGAGGATACATTTTTTTCTTTTCCTCTCAAGAGGTGGTGGATTTTGCAAAAAGTTGAGCACTCCACGATGAAGGGAACCTCCCTCTGTTCCTCCATCCCTAGTGCCTCTCTGAGAGAGCTCTCTCTGACACACACCTCTCTCCCCTTTATTTTCTTTGCAATAATTTATTAGTTACGAGACAGCCGGCCAACTTGAGTGCTAGCGAAGTCTTTGCAGCTTGTTGACTCATTCACAAAATTTCCGTTACCTATAATCAAAAATTTGGTCTCCTCTCTCTTCACGCACCATTTCCCCATCGTTCACCAAAGACAAGCGTGCGTATTTTCTGTGCAGAGAGTGGTATGTAGAAGCTCCATACACAAACCATATATATCTCTAGAGGCCAAAGGTTTACCTGGGTCTTTTAAGGTGTTTTCTTCAATCATAGCCAGCTCTCTTTCTCTCTCCCCCTTTGTGTGTGTGTGTGTGTGTGAGAGAGAGAGAGAGAGAGAGAGAGAGAGAGAAGGTTTGCAGTTCACTGGCTAGCTCAGAAACAAATGGGAGGCCAAGCGCAGCAACACAGAAGATGGGTCGATGAAGCAGGGCCCTCCTGCTTACGCTTTTTAACCTGTGGACTTCTCAACTCCTCCTCTTCTGCCAAAGTGGGCAGCCTCTCCACGCCTGGTATGTACACCCCCGCCCCCCGCCCCCGCCCCCGCCCCCCTTCTTTCTCTTTCCCTTCTCTCCAATTTCATCTAATCTCACTTAGTCTTTGCGCAATGATGTTGCATAATTCTGTTTTCCTCTTATGCTACTATGCCTAATTGATCTCTAGACCATCCTGATCTCTTCATGATCGACGCCTAACCTGTGCAAAATTCCGACTTTTGGACTAAATGCACACTTGATTGCCCTAATTTTTGTGAACATCTATCTGCAATCTTTGCTAATGTTCTAAATCTTTATGCTTGTGTATGTACATACATACAGATGTATTACACATACATACATATACAACCTCTCACACCATAAGCCGCGCAATTGTATTGTATATGGCAGGCTCATCCTCAGATGACTGTTTTAAAGATGAGCTCAAGCTGGATGCCCCAGTGACTCCAAAGACAGAGGAAGAGGTGCTGTCGTCCTCTCCGCTAAGGAAGTTTTCCTTCAATGATTTGAAGAGTGCAACACGGAATTTCCGCCCTGACAGTCTGCTTGGTGAGGGAGGCTTCGGCCATGTTTTCAAAGGTTGGATAGAAGAGCATGGCACTGCAGCTGCAAAACCAGGGACCGGCCTTGTGGTGGCAGTGAAAATTTTGAATCCCAACGGGCTTCAAGGCCACAAGGAATGGCTTGTAAGTTCATATTTACCTCTTGGCATTGCCTATGTGTAGTAGGGCAAGCTATTGTGACCATTATTAAACCCTAATCTCTCCCTCTGGTATGCAGGCTGAAGTTGATTACCTTGGTGAGCTTCATCATAGTCACTTGGTGAAGCTAATAGGGTACTGCATCGAAGGCGAACAGAGGTTGCTTGTGTATGAGTTCATGCAGAAAGGGAGCTTGGAGAATCATCTTTTTCGCAGTACGATACCCCTATCATCTCAAATTCCTGCAGCATGTTTGTGTAACTTTTGCCATAAGAAGAAGGTTTAGGCTTTTATTTTCTAGGTGCTGAATCATATGAGATTGTATAGGTTCTTTGCGGGATAGCTGCTACAAACAAGAAGTCTAACCTTTTTGTTCCACAGGAGGAGCTACACCCTTGTCTTGGACAACACGAATGAAGATAGCTTGGGGTGCTGCTATGGGGTTGGCCTTTCTCCATGGTCGCAAAAGGCCTATTATCTTTCGCGACTTCAAGACTTCGAACATCCTTCTGGACTCGGTATGTGAGCATGTGCCACATTAAAAGTTTGTCTTTGTGGTTCTCACATTGCAAGCTTTATATAGTGTAAGCTAACATTAGCCTCATTGGTGGTTGGGAAACAGGAGTACAATGCAAAGCTGTCAGATTTTGGGCTTGCTAGAGATGGGCCACAAGGCGACAAAAGTCATGTGTCAACACGAGTGATGGGAACCTATGGCTATGCTGCTCCTGAGTATGTTATGACTGGTAAGTACACATTCTGCCTTGGTTACAGGTATGGGGGGCTCATTATATTTAGCTGATTCTGACTTTGTTTCCATGCATACAGGGCATCTAACTGCGCGGAGTGATATATACAGCTTCGGAGTTGTGCTGCTCGAGATACTAACAGGTAAAAGGTCCATGGACAAAACCAGGCCAAGTGGGCAGCATAACCTGGTCGAGTGGGCCCGCCCTTTTCTGGGCGACAAGAAGAAGATTGTTTGGCTGGTTGACCCCCGTCTTAATGGGAACTACTCCGTAAAAGGTGTTCAGAAAGCGGCTAGCCTGGCTGCTCGCTGCCTTTCTCGAGATCCAAAGGCAAGGCCATCAATGGAGGAAGTGTTGGACATTTTAGCCCTACTTCAGAATCTTAAAGACACGACAGGTTCAGTATTTCCGTTTTCTGCTCCACCAAGAGATGCTAGAAGTAGACCCTCTATTCCAACAGGTGTGCAAGGGCGGCGCAATATAGTTACACATGGGCATGTTAGACCTTCTCATCAGCATTTGATGCATCAGATTGCTGGAAATGCTTAGTGGAGATTTTTTAACACTGAAAAGTGGCAGTTGCCCATACTAAGGGTGGGTGTTCGCTAGAGATATTAGGTATTGTCAGCTGCCACCATGCTACATTATTTTACTGCCTTCTTTCTCCTACAAGTCAAGCCAATAATTAGATATATTGGAGCAAGGACCTGCTTTTGAGTTTCAGCTGGCTTGTTGAAATTCTGAAGAGAGGATGGCTTTGTGGAGATTCATGTCAACAAGGTGTTCATGTATATCCTCTGATTGCATGATGGCGCATCCAGTATTTTGGGAACAAGTATAGAGGATCAAGCTCTGATTAATATTGTCTATGATGTAAATGTGGAGAGACTTTTTTGAGAAGTGCCCATTTTTCCTACATGGTTTCACTGTAAGGCTACAGGACTACTCCTTATGTAGATTTGTGCTTGGTCGCACTTGTGCAGAGCAGCTGTGTGCAATGTGGTGGACACACATCGGCTTGCCTGTCTATGTGAAGTCCATCTTGCCTTTCTGTATCAAGTCCATCAGTGCTTTATCCTTAGAATGATGTGGTTCCACATTGTGAGCATGTATGCTATGTATAGCTTGCTATAAAACATTGTATTAGGTTACCTCTGAAAAAGGAAGTCACATTGTGGGCTTTTGTACAACTTGTCTTTAAGTACTTGTGGTTGATTAAGGAGTTTGACTTGGTAATCAAGTGGCAAGCACAGTAGACAGTTTGGGCCGTGTTATCTTGCTGGCCAAGTTTTTACATTGGTTCATGAGCATGGACGTGTTATTGCTGCACAGAGCGTTCTTTATGTTGAATGAATCTTTCGTAGGCATTGCTTCTTTGAATATCTTACAGTAGTTTGCTACTTGAGTATGCTTGTCAGCAGCCACTTGCTCAGCTCGAACTGCTTGCCTAAATGCTGCTACATGGTCGTATGGATCCTGGAGGCCTCACATAAGTTCTTAGATTTGTCCCTACATTAATACAAACAATCGAATATACGTACATGCATACATATATATTATACTCTGTGTGACAGAACGAGGACATGGTTCATTAAAGTTTAGAGTGCGAGATCCATGAAGCTATTAATGATATGAAATTGTGTTGGATACCAATGAACAATTTTTAAGAGCCATGCCAACCATCAGCAGTGCCAAATTCCTAGGGAAGGAGGCGTGGTGGTCATATGATGTAACATTTACATCTTCCACACAGGCGAGCAACACAAAGAGACATCACTGCTAATGCTGCTAGAGTCCTGTGGGATGAGGCCCTAACTTACTTAGTGCTGCAGCCACCATCCAATCAAAAAGTAGCATTAATGAGGTTTCCACTGCTCATCTAGTCCTTTGCTGTAAAACCGAAGCAGAGGATCTCCATGTGCAGCTGTCCTGATTCTCTGTGCGCTTTTCCCGAATTTAGGTAGACTCCACTTTATCCCTCTTTTACTCCTGAA